>NW_028317925.1:6089000-6419500 GCF_062004578.1 Staurois parvus | reverse complement strand
CATATTTTTTCACACACCATCGTTTATTTTAACAAGTTATTTATCGTATACAGCATATGTATACTTACAATTACACTCCAAAACATTCTGCTACGCCTCCTAAATATGGGGGTTCCACATGTGTGAGACTTTTTTAGTGTCGAGACTAATTACGTACCAGATATTGTATCTTGTGTATAACACAAATCAACCAGTTGTGACAATGTACTGTAATGGTTGCCTCTGAATGAGTGGTTTGGGAACATAGCTTAGTGTAGTGTCGCCTATAGCAGTCCTAGTTCCTATAAAGCCAAGCAATCCTAGCCTACTGGTACGTGGCTGCCCCCCTGGAATGCAATGATCACTGGCTAGAAAGTACAGGATGCTGAAGAACAAAAGAGTTCCTGTGGTTCCAGGAGTCTACAGGGGATGGCTGGTGTCTTGCAGGGACATAGTTGGATGTGCAAATGGGTCAGTTCAGGCAGCAGGCAGAGTCATGGTCAGAAAATAGGCAAAGGATCAGTCCAGGCAGAAACCTGGTCAATAGACAGGCCAGGGTTAGTACAGGTGGCAAACAGAGGGAACACTGCACTGGTGTGTCGGTGATCAGAAACATTGTTGCTGGCTGCACTGGTCTGGTGACACTGGGATTGGTGTAGCTGCGATCATGAACACTATTGCTAGCTTACACTGGTCTGGAGACACTGGGGACTAGTGTGGCAGTAATCAGGAACACTGCTGCTGATGTACACTGGTCTGGAGCAGGGGCAGACTGACCATTTGGAAACGCAGACACTGCCCGAGGGCCCGGGGTCAGTAGGGGGCCCAATGAGATGCCCATGGTACCTTTTCATAAGCTTTTTTGAGTTTGGGCAAGGACACGGACCCCATGAGTTTTCAGTCCACCCCTGGTCTGGAGACACTGGGACGGGTGTGGTAACAATCAGTGACGACGTTGCTGGCTTACACTGGTGTAGAAGAAACTTCGACTGGTGTGGCGGTGATAAGGAACACTGTTGCTGACATGCACTGATCTGGTGACAATGGGACTGGGGTGGCAGGGATCAGGAAAACTGTTGCTGCACTGGTCTGGTGCAGTGGCAATCAGGAACAATGGTGTGGTGATCAGAGAACTGTGACTGGCTGCACTACTAAAGCTCATTCACGCATGAGGTTGGCAGATGGAAAAACCTTGCAGCTGAGTAGCTGTGTTACCAGTCCTCAAACGCTACCCCCTTTAGCTGCAGCAGCCAGGGGTGTACATATGCCACAGCCATGGCAGGAATTATACACCATGTACACCCATCAATTGCAACCCATTCAAGTAAATCACCCAAAATAAAGGTAGAAAAACAGCTATTTTTATATTTTGGGGCACATCAATCACTTTATATTACATTAATGACTGCATGAGTCTATTTAGGTGAAGGGTTTCCAACCACTTTCATCTTCTGATCGCCAGTATGGGTTCTCTTCCTAGAAACTGACTAGATCCTTTCTGGTTCTTGATTCCCAGGAGGTTTGTGCAGCAGTACCCAATGAAGGAGGCCTACCACAAAAAGTACCACTGGTGCATTCCAGGCTTTTTATGCCTCATCAACTCCCTTATGGTTTCGGTTGAGGATGTCCCAGTCTTCAAAAAGTGGACAAAAGGTTTGAGGGTAAACATGACAAATAGGGTGAATCTACCTAACAAGGACACGGCAATAAATCCCTTACAGGTGTTATAATCCCTCTCCACTTTAATCAAACTAAAAAAAATGTTTTCTTTAATTTTACTTTAATTTTTTGCATTCATTTGAGCTAGCAGATTGAGATTTTTCCCCAGGCTCTTACTTTGCTGTAAAGGTTGTTCATACACAAAACGAAACGAGTACTCAGCAGTGAGATCACACTTCCAGCACACAGACTGGTCTTACACTCACTACAGAGACTGCTCAGTCTGCAGATACACATTACCACCACATAAACTGCAAACACGGAGCCCCGTCCAGGAACTTCTCATAGACATTGCTCACTGAGCCCAGACACACAGTCTGCTGTCAGAATACAATAGTGCAGCGGGGAGGAGTCCCCCATTCACCTCAAATGTGTGGATGGAGGAATCGGTTCAGACAGGAGGCTGAAGGAAAAAAAATGAACCATGTATGGCCAGCTTTGGTATATATACAAGAAGAGACATGGCCCATCCAGGTCACAGAGCTCTCTAGTCAGTTTTATACCAGCAGAGTATGTGCATTACCCATCAGTGACCAGTGGGCAGAGTATGTTCATTACCCGTCAGTGACAAGTCGGCAGAGTATGTGCATTACCCGTCAGTGACCAGTCGGAAGAGCATGTGCTTTACCCGTCAGTGTCCAGTCGGCAGAGTATGTGCATTACCCGTCAGTGACCAGTCCGCAGAGTATGTGCTTTACCCGTCAGTGTCCAGTCGGCAGAGTATGTGCATTACCCGTCAGTGACCAGTCGGCAGAGCATGTGCATTACCCGTCAGTGACCAGTCGGCAGAGTATGTGCATTACCCGTCAGTGACCAGGCGGCAGAGTATGTGCATTACCCGTCAGTGACCAGTCGGCAGAGTATGTACATTACCCATCAATGACCAGTCTGCAGGGTATGTGCAAAAACCTCAGAGTAATCACTGTGATCATATAAGCATTAACATGTAGTGCTTAGGTACTATGTTTTCTGCTCTTGTGCATCATTAATTTCCCAGCTGCCAGTATCCAGGCCATGTGCATTACTCTTCAGAATCCATTCTCCAGCACATATGCAATAACTTTTCACCTTTATTCGGTGCACCATGCCAAATATCAGTCTCACCTTAACTGCCCAATTTCCCATGTCCCCAGCACTACCTTCATTGTTCCATGATTCCATGATACAGTCTCTGCTAATAATTCTAATTTTGATGTCTCATTTACAACTTCAAATGTCAACAATTACACTGACACACTCCTCTTGTTTCAGTATCTTCCCCACCACCTCCACAGTGCACAGTGCTGCTAATATGATTCACACCATCTCCACTGACTCAGAATAACCTGCTTCAATTTTAGCAGGCACGTTTCCTGGACAATGATGCGACTTCTGTAAAACTCTCAGTGTGAAGAGCTCAGCTCCAATACAACTGCTTCATAATTACTCAGTGTTGTAAATGGTTGTCAAATGCTTCATAGAGCATGATTCTCCACCCCTGTCATTCCCCTGGAAGGCTACAATCATATTTTTGTATTGTTTTTGTTGCTAATTATGGAAAGATCGGTAACCATCATTTACTCTCCAACTCCTCTCCTGCACATACTGCATTGCTGTTGTACCCTCCGCACAACTCTTCTGCACATACTGCCCAGTGTCATACCCTCTGCGTCCTCTTCTGCACATACTGCCCAGTGTCATACCCTCTTCATTCCTCTTCTGCACATACTGCCCACTGTCATACCCTCCTCACTTCTCCCCTGCATACATTGCATGCTGTCATACCCTCTGCACTCTTCTTCTGTACACACTGCCTGTTGTCATATTTTCCACACTCCTGTCCTGCATATACTGCATGCTGCCATACCCTCTACACTACTCTCTTGCAATACTACCCATTGTTATGCCCTCCACACTAATCTACTGCACATACTGCCAGTTGTCATACCCTACACACTAATCTGCACGTACTTCCCATTGTCATACCCTCCAGACTAATCTCCTGCACATACTGTCCGTTGTCATACCCTCCACACCAATCTCCTGCACATACTTCTCATTGTCATACCCTCCACACTAATCTCCTGCACGTACTGCCCGTTGTCATACCCTCCACACCAATCTCCTGCCCGTACTTCTCATTGTCATACCCTCCACACTAATCTCCTGCACGTACTTCTCATTGTCATACCCTCCACACCAATCTCCTGCACGTACTTCTCATTGTCATACCCTCCACACCAATCTCCTGCCCGTACTTCTCATTGTCATACCCTCCACACTAATCTCCTGCACGTACTTCTCATTGTCATACCCTCCACACCAATCTCCTGCCCGTACTTCTCATTGTCATACCCTCCACACTAATCTCCTGCCCGTACTGCCCGTTGTCATACCCTCCACACCAATCTCCTGCCCGTACTTCTCATTGTCATACCCTCCACACTAATCTCCTGCACGTACTGCCCGTTGTCATACCCTCCACACCAATCTCCTGCCCGTACTTCTCATTGTCATACCCTCCACACTAATCTCCTGCACGTACTTTTCATTATCATACCCTCCACACCAATCTCCTGCACGTACTTCTCATTGTCATACCCTCCACACCAATCTCCTGCCCGTACTTCTCATTGTCATACCCTCCACACTAATCTCCTGCACGTACTTCTCATTGTCATACCCTCCACACCAATCTCCTGCCCGTACTTCTCATTGTCATACCCTCCACACTAATCTCCTGCACGTACTGCCCGTTGTCATACCCTCCACACTAATCTCCTCCACGTACTGCCCGTTGTCATACCCTCCACACCAATCTCCTGCACGCACTGCAGGAAATTAATGCACAACTTCATTGCCATTGAACAATTCATAATGAATACAAACTATGGTTTCATTCTGCTTAACAGTAAAAAATCCAGTTAATTAATACTGTAGATAAAGTAAACCTGTCATGAGAGAAAGATGTAAGGTGCCAATGTTTTAAAATACTATAATTAGTTGCCTGACCAGGGGCGGACTGATCATTCGAGCACTCAGGCACTGCCCAATGGCCTTGGGTCAGTAGGGGGCCCCATGAGATGCCCCTGGTACCTTTCATTGGTTTTTTCATAGGCTTTTTTGAGTGTTGGCAAGGACACAGGGGCCCCATGATCCCCTATTGCCCGGGGGCCCCATGAGTTGTCAGTCCGCCCCTGTGCCTGACTGTAATATTAAATTGGTTCTAAAGTCTTAAGGTTTTTCACCCTGATGTATTCTATGCATTAAAGAGTAACTCCACTTTTATTGAGAAAAAAACATTCAATGATTGATCAATGCACATTGCAAGGATTTTAACAAATTTCATTGCAGATTCCTACCTTTTGTTATGCTGAAGAAAGAGTTGTTTGTCTGTGTCCATGTGCAGAGTGAATCTGTATGTAAGTGGTTTTAAAATTATCAATCAGCTGCTGCACCTGCAGGACTCTAATGGGGAAATTGGCAGGGTTTGCATCCCTTTAGACGTGATTTCCCTTTGGGAGTATCTCACCAAAAATGACATTTTTGTTGCAGGGGATGCCAAAAATATGACTTGTATCTTAGTGCAGACTTCTTGGAAAATACATAAGGCAATCACACAAGCAGGAAATTACATTTCTGGGGGGCGTTTTGTACACCATCTGTGTACAGAATGCCAACAGGTAGCCATATTGTATTGCATTTTACAGAAAATGACAGCACTGCAGATTGAAAAGGAAAGATCATTTTTAATATCGTTCAATTACAATATGACTTTGGTCGCCATTGTACACGCTATATTGTTGGTGTTTTTTATTTGATGGTGGAGTTACCCTTTAAAGTGAAAAACTTTCTGTGCTGCAAAATTCCACCCCAGTTCCTCTTTATACTTACAGTGGATATAAAAAGTCTACACACCCCTGTTAAAATGTCAGGTTTCTGTGATGTAAAAAATGAGAGAAAGATAAATCATTTCACAACTTTATTCCACCTTTAATCTGACCTATAAACTGTACAACTCAATTGAAAAACATACTGAAATCTTTTAGGTGGAGGGGAGTAAACATTAAAAACTAAAATAATGTGGTTGCATAAGTGTGCACACCCTCTTATAACTAGGGATGTAGCTGTGTTCAGAATTAAGCAATCACATTCAAAATCATGTTAATAGGAGTCAGTACACACCTGCCATCATTTAAAGAGCCTCTGATTAACCAAAAATAAAGTTCAGCTGTTCTAGTAGGTATTTTCTGACATTTTCTTAGTTGCATCCTACAGCAAAAGCCATGGTCCGCACAGAGCTTCCAAAGCATCAGAGGGATCTCATTGTTAAAAGGTATCAGTCAGGAGAAGGGTACAAAATAATTTCCAAGGCATTAGATATACCATGGAACACAGTGAAGACGGTCATCATCAAGTGGAGAAAATATGACACAACAGAACTAGACGTCCCTCCAAAACTGATGAAAAGACGAGAAGAAAACTGGTCTAGGAGGCTGCCAAGAGGCCTACAACAACATTAAAGGAGCTGCAGGAATATCTGGCAAGTACTGACTGTGTGGTACATGTGACAACAATCTCCTGTATTCTTCATATGTCTGGGCTATGGGGTACAGTGGCAAGACAGAAGCCTTTTCTTATGAAGAAAAACATCCAAGCTCGGCTAAATTTAGCAAAAACACATCTGAAGTCTTCCAAAAGCATGTGGGAAAATGTGTTCTGGTCTGATGAAACCAAGGTTGAACTTTTTGGCCATAATTCCAAAAGATATGTTTGGCGCAAAAACAACACTGCACATCACCAAAAGAACACCGTACCCACAGTGAAGCATGGTGGTGGCAGTATCATGCTTTGGGGCTGTTTTTCTTCAGCTGGAACTGGGGCCTTTGTCAAGGTAGAGGGAATTATGAACAGTTCCAAATACCAGTCAATATTGGCACAAAACCTTCAGGCTTCTGCTAGAAAGCTGCACATGAAGAGGAGCTTCATCTTTCAGCATGACGACCCAAAGCATAAATCCAAATCATCAAAGGAATGGCTTTACCAGAAGAAGATTAAAGTTTTGGAATGGCCCAGCCAGAGCCCAGACCTGAATCCGATCGAAAATCTGTGGGGTGATCTGCAGAGGGCTGTGCAGATTGGAGTGTTTTGCAAGGAAGAGTAGGCAAATATTGCCAAGTCAAGATGTGCCATGCTGATATGCAGAAATTGCAGCACCCATACATCACTTTCTTAATATAGGAGATGAAAATTGTTATCTTTTTCAGCTTGTTTGGGTGGCAGTCCACCAGGGCTGTCTTAATGCATGGGGGCCCCAGGTGCATGGGGGGGGGCTCCATGATAATTTAGCAATAGATCATACTTGCCAACTGTCCCGGATTTGCCAGGACAGTCATGCTTTTTACTAAGCTGTCCCAGGATGACTGTATCCCTGTATCCTGGGCAGCATCCCGAAACCAGTACTGTGCTTTCCTGATACCAGTACTGTTCCCTCCTCATCCCCACAAACTGTGTCTCTCTTTCCCCCCCCCCCCCTCCCCACACTGTGCCCTTTGTGTTTATTAGTCTTTGACTTATGGCACAGTTTCTTATTGTTTAAAACTGATTTTAGTAAAAGTACTAATAAATAGAGGTTTATTTCTATCAATTATTTATACTTTCATTCTTGACAGTAGGTACGTAAATTGGGGCAGGTTGGTAGGGGCTTCAGAACATTACTTTTCCCAGGGGCCCATGATGATATTAAGACGGCTCTGCACTCCGCAGTCTACAGTCCACAGCAAAATCCAAGAATATGTCCACTTTGTGAACAAACAAAGCCAGTCCTAACTGACCCAGCATGTGTCGCTGGTGCATTTTATGGATAAATGTGAGTTTCTTAAAGCGGCGTTCCACCCAAAAGGGTAATTTCCCCTTTAATGCTTTGTCCCCCGCTCCCCATTAGGGATTGGCACCTTTGGGGAGCAGATACCCAAATTTGACAGGTACCCGCTCCCACTTCTGCTGCGATTGCCTAGGCGATCAGAAATGAAAGTTGTCCTCCCTCCCCGTAGTCTTCTGGTGACACGTGACAGGTCCCAGAAGACTACGGGGCCATTCAGAAAGCGCAGCGCTTCTCACACATGCGCAGTGGGCACCCGGCTGTGAAGCCGCAAGCTGTCACACCCGGGTGTCCACACTAAAGATGCTGGCACCAGGGAGAGAAGACGGCCGGTGAAACCGACAGTGGTGAGGATACCGCTGGACTGAGAAACAGGTGAGTGGCTATATTTTAAAAGTCAGCAGCTACAGTTTTTGTACCTGCTGACTTTTTTTTTCAGCTGGAACACCACCTGGGAGACAACGCTTGCTTTCTGTCCAACAAAGTTAGTGTTAGGCTGGTCATAGATGCCTTGTTTCTTTTTTCTTTTTTAATCAGCAAAAAAAGAAAAGCAGATTCCCCCATCCACACATGCAAAGTGGATCAAAGAATCTTCCCCACTGTGTCATTGAATTCTGACAGCAAGATTCCTCTTCTGTCACTATACACTGATCAGCAGCTGCAGCCACTGATCAGCAGCTGCAGCCACTGATCAGCAGCTGCAGCCACTGATCAGCAAAAGTTTTCCAACAGTCATTTTCAACAGAAGTCAATCATTACCTGGATTGGATTGAAATTCAGCTGGTCCCTGCTGAAGTAGATGAATTTCGATTCATCTATGGGCAGCTTAATCCAGCTAGAAATGACACTCCAGGTTTAGGTAGTATTTTACTCACATGTAATGACTTTTTACATCTCTCCAGGATTTTAATGGTGATATCTGGTTTCACTGTGCTTTTTATTGTAGATGGTTAGCAATGTAAAGCTGGTCATTGAAGGATCAAAATGCAGGCCAGTTCAGCAGCGACTGGACAAATGTTCATTCTGTGTGTGGCTGTCCCTGTTTAATAAAAGTCAATCGAATGGGCAAGATTGAACATTTTTGTGGAGCAGTGGCTGCAGCCTCTATTCAGTGTATTCTGACAGCTTTGGGTCCCACTGTCAGAATACAATGTCCTGGAGATTCCCTATAGCTGAACAAACAAAATAACCTGTCTGCTGTGGCCAGCTTTAATCTTCCCAGTCTACTGCAAGACCAATATTGTGTTTAGCTCTGCTGCATGGATTCACACATTCTGTCCCAAATGTTCAAGACTTTAAGAAAAACTCTTATATAACTTTTAAGAGTTGAATTCACATCTGCTAATTCTGTGGTTTGTGGCTTGAACAAATAGGAGACCTAGATGAATACTTGCTGCTCATTCTGCCAGTACATGTTAATCATAAACTGCTGCCTGAATAAAGATTCTTTCTGTTTTCCACAGCTAATAAGCATGAAACTTAAAATTTGATGAACTGGAACCATTCAAATGTTATTTTCCTCTTTCTTCTGCCACACAGAGGGGAAAATGTCAACAGTAATTTGTTTGTGTCAGTGAACAGGTTTAGTGAAGAAAGAATCAGCTTTTAATTACACAGAATAATGTATTAATTTAAAGCAATATTAAACCCAAAAGCAAACATTTATTATATTGCAGCTTACCAGTAGGATTATTTTCATCTTATTTTTACCTAGTGGTCTGGCAAGTCAGTCTGTTTTTTTTTTTTTCAAAAGAACAAGCTGTCCTGCAGATGTATCAGTTACAGAGTTGAGACAAACCATTTTCTACTGACAGAGATACTTACAATGATCAACTTTTATTTATTTATGTCAAAACTTTATCCCAAAAGGAAAATGACATTTGCCGTACCTGCTTAAAGTGTGAGCTGGAGTTCAGTGTTAATTTGGTAGTGTATCTAAATCTGCTAGTTCATCTAACACTTCCCTCTCCCCTTAGTGACAATGCTGCTGTCTAAAGGTGCCCCCTGTGCTCCTTCATCCAGAGTGTAGGCACTCTAATACAGGAGGTGTGTTACTGGCCAGATCACCAGGTGAAAAAAGAGGGGGAAAAAAAACTAAAAAAAGAAAACTAAGGAAGCCAGCGTATCTAATGATTGGTAAGCTGCAATATGTTACATTTTTAGTTTGGGGTTTAATACCGCTTTGAGCACTGTAAATACAGCATTGCGATCTTTTGTAGTTGGGCATTAAAGTAGTGAACTTTTTCAAGCATCCATGTTTGACCTCTACATAGCAGAACAGCTGACAGCAATAACTTGTTTTCCAATTTAGAATTCAGAATTCATTGCAGTTATGAGTGCTTGAAAAGTTGAAATAATTAAATCAGTGGTTCTTAACCTTTTTGGAGGTACTGAACCCCACCAGTTTCATATGCGCATTCACCGAACCCTTCTTAATTGGAAAATATGATTTTTAAAATTCAAAACATAGGTATATATTTATACATAGGTGCACAAAATGAACAAAACCATTAAGAACAAAGAACAAAACCATTAAAACATGATTTTCACACAAAAACAAAATAATGAATATTTACCGCAAATCAGTGTGACTTCTGCTGTTGTCTTTCAGAGGCCAGTTCAGAAATGCGCGGCATTACCTTGGCAAGTGCCACTCTCATGTCATTTTCGCAACAAAGTCTGTTCCTTTTCTTCATCTTTATGTCCAGCATCCTCGAAAAGGATTGCTCGCAAAGATATGTTGTAACAAACGGTATGAAAATTCATCCCCCATAGTAATTCATCCCCCATATTGTAATTCATCCCCCATATAGTAATTCATCCCCCATATAGTAATTCATCCCCCATAGTAATTCATCCCTCATAGTAATTCATCCCCCATATAGTAATTCATCCCCCATATAGTAATTCATCCCCCCTATAGTAATTCCTTCCCCATATAGTAATTCATCCCCCATATAGTAATTCATCCCCCATAGTAATTCATCCCCCATATAGTAATTCATCCCCCATAGTAATACATCCCCCATATAGTAATTCATACCCCATATAGTAATTCATCCCCCATATAGTAATACATCCCCCATATAGTAATTCATCCCCTATATAATAATTCATCCCCCATATAGTAATTCATCCCCCATATAGTAATTCATCCCCCCTATAGTAATTCATTCCCCATATTAATTCATCCCCCATATTAAGTCCCCAAGTCCCCCCTGTGTCAATTCACTTACCTTTGCTCCGCGCGTTCCTCTCGCTGTATTCCCGCGCCGTTCCGGTCTTCAGGGCGGACTGTGAGAGGAGCCTAGCTCCTCTCACGTTCGTCACGCTGCCCCACCTACACACATCCTGACAGCCAATCACTGGCTATCAGGATGTGAGTGGCAGCGAGACTGGCCAATCATTGCATTTGAGTCCCTGCCGCCCGAGAGGAGGGAGGGGAGCGGGCACCCGGCACACAAGAGCCGCGGCTTGCCGACCACTGGGCTAAGCGATGTTGCGTGACCACCTGCAACCAATGATGGACAAGCGGGGCATGTCATCACAAATCATATGAGTCGGGTGTGGGTCACCTCCGCCGAACCCCCGAGACTGACTCACCGAACCCCTGGGGTTCGATCGAACCCAGGTTAAGAACCACTGAATTAAATCCTACCTGCGCTAATTAAGTAATGTACTGCAAACAACCCCTTTCATTAGAACTGGACAGGCTGATAGGGTAGCAACTCCACTGTGATCTGTAAAGTTTAAAAGTGATACTTGTTACAAAATCATTTTTTTAATAGTTTTTTAATGAGAAAATGCAATTAATAATGAGAGTGGCCGTCCTAGGTCTGGAGCTCCACACACACGGACACCCACCTGTCTAACAGAAGCCAGGCATGCTGGAAAACCAGTATCCGATCAGTACTGACCGGGATGTTCTGGTGGAGGGGGGGGGTGTTCTCCTTCATCAGGATACAGTAGCTCAGAGGCAGGGCCAGTGCTTCCACTAGTGAAAATTGGCAGCCACCTAGGGGTGCCTGAGTGCAGCACAGGCCAGCACTCTCTGTGTGTGGCCTATGGACCTCTTGTATGAATTCTTCATTTCTCTGCAGAGTCCCCCTCTCCTCATACACAGTGAATGATGAGGGAAAGATGGTATCTTTACTCTGCACAAGTGTCTCACAGCCTGTCCACAAGTGACCATTTAGTACATATATATATATAACAGTATTCCATGGAGCAGTGAAGTGTCGGCTCCCCCTAGGATGGGAAGTGATGACATTAGCCCAGGACCAGCAGTCTCTGATCAGAAGATTGGTCCGTACATCTCCGGTACAAACTCTGGCACACACGATCCTCCAGCTGTAACAGGGAGCCAGCTAGTGACCAAATGGGGCATGTCCAGCACTGGCTCTGCCTTCTTCTACACAGCTGGAGCCAACCAATAGGAGGGGTGTGCTCTGGTTGCAGGGATAACCCTGTGTGAGTAGAATGATCGGGGCCCGGGAGGGAAGCGGTGTAGTGCTGGGAGGCCGCTTGTCCTTACTGAGAGCCACAGCCTTGACTCTGCACCCTGGCAGGAGCCATCAGAGGTGAGCCAAGCCTAGCAGGATGGCAGGTCATGGAGGTGATGGGAGGAGGAGGGTGGTGGACAATGGTCGGGGTGAGGGGAGCGGATGCTGATTGATCGTGTGGGATACCACCACATCATGAATGATCCTTCAGCTGAGGGGAGGGGAAGAAGAGTGGGAGGAAGAAAGGACAGAGGAAGATGCTGGGTGTCTGGGGCTGTGTAGCAGCTGCTGCTCCTTCCAGTGTTCCTCTCAGACTCAGTCACTTACTGCAAGCTGGCTGGTGGCTGCTGATCCTTGTGGAATTTTGTAACTCTGTCCCTTTTTTTTTGTTCCTCTGTCTGATACATGTCTGATATACAGTATTTTGTCTTTAATATTGGTGCTGGTGGCATCTTATGGCACTTATCTTTTCAAATTAAAAGAAATTTAGCAGTTTCATGTTTTGTTGATTTAATATTTTCTACTGGTTTTAAAAATGTTTATTTTTTTGGGGGGAGGGGTGCAAGTAGCTTGTCTTGCCTAGGGCGCAAAATAGTCTAGCACTGGCCCTGCTCAGCAGGGAAATCGCTGTACTAACATCAGATCATTAGTACAGCGGCTCCTCCTGAATTCTTCAGTTTTTTTTTGCTCAGCCCTCTGGGTTGAATGAAAAAAAAACTGCTAGCGTGTACCTAGCATAAAGATGAGCATTAAAAAAGGACTTGGATTGATGGCAGTCAGTCATGTAACTAGCAACTGAGGAAAGGGGGGAAGCCTCTGCTATTGGCATCCAAAATATATTTTAGTTTAAGTGGAAGATAAGAAGTCAGTTAGAGGATCATTGGTTAACAATTTGCTTTGATACCATTCTGAAATCAAATATTTTGCCATTTCTGAGGTGTTCCATCAATGTTTCAGGAAATGACCACCCCTGGGAATAGGAAATATACTTTTTTTTTCTTGCAAGCTTGTTCCTTTTATTTTCAGTATTGTTTGCTTGCAATGTGTATCTTACTTTGTAACTTTTTTTTTGTAACTTTGTATGCACTGCCTGCCAAGGGATATTAAAGTGGAAGTAAAGTCCACTTTAGAACTTGTGCCTACGGGTAACTCTATAATATGGCATTCCTGTAGGTACAGTGAACATCTCCTAAACTTGCACTGTATAGGAGATATTCACATAACATGCAGTTAGTGATATCCCTAGCGAATGCACTCTGAATGGATAGCATATTGTGCAGACTTTCAGAGCTCCGTACCATAGCCGAAGGTTCCCGCATGCATGTGTGGGAGTGACGTCATCATAGCCCTGGCCATTCATGCAGCTGGAGCCCACAAACCTAGAAGGTAGACCAGGTGAAGATGGCAGTGCCAAAGAGCTGTGACAGCACTGCGCTGGAGGGCTCTGTGTACATATAAGTCTGTCATAATGTACTAGTATGTGGTGCATACTAGTACATTATGACCTAAATCTGCAGGGGCCCATTTATTTTTATTGCGGTTTACTAAAGTGTATCTAAACCCAAAATCAAAAATGTAATACTATAAATACAGTATATATTGCAGTTTACTAGTCCTTACTGCGGTGGCTGCTTTCATTTTCTTTTTTCAAGCTTCTTTTGCTATATTTTCACCTGGTAATCCTGCAATTAACACACTTCCTGCCCCTGGGTGGCTACATCACTCCTCCACTCATCCATGGGAGAGCCATGGTTGTCATCCTCGGCTGCTCTCGTGCTATGGACTACAAGCATGTCTGTATCTCTTCATCTCCATTACATGCGGGTAGGCAAATTGTAGTATATAGTAAATAGCTAGAAAGGAAGATATTCTTTAGTGCAGCTCACACTGTCACAGGAAGTGACAAGGACACTGTATTTCTTGCAAGATCAACAGGTACTCTCTGTATTTCCTGAAAATGTCCTTAGCTTAGAAAAAAAACTAAGGCAGCCACCACATCTAAAACCTGTAAACTGTAACCCATTGCATTTTTGTTATTGAGTCTTGTTATCTTTTAAAGTGTATACAAATGCTAACAGTTAATTTAGATTGTAAGCTTGAATCTACATAAATTTAGATTCTTAATGGCTTCACCAGAAGAAGGTAAACGTTTTGGAATGGCCCAGCCAGAGCCCAGACCTGAATCCGATTGAAAATCTGTGGGGTGATCTGAAGAGGGTTGTGCACAGGAGATGCCCTCACAATCTGACAGATTTGGAGTGTTTTTGCAAGGAAGAGAAGCCAAATATTGCCAAGTCAAGATGTGCCATGCTGATAGACTCCTACCCAAAAAGCCTGAGTGCTGGAATCAAATCAAAAGGTACTTCAACAAAGTATTAGTTTAAGGGTGTGCACACTTATGCAACCATATTATTTTAGTTTTTTATTTTTACTTGTTCAACCGAGTTGTACAGTTTATAGGTTACGTTAAAGGTGGAAAAAGTTCTGAAATTATTTATCTTTGTCTAATTTTTTTACATCACAGAAAGCTGACATTTTAACAGGGGTGTGTAGACTTTTTATATCCACTGTATGTCTAATGCTATTAAACTAATGTAAGTAGTTAATCATATTCAGCTGGATGTGTTCTGTAATGTTGAAGATGTTTCATAATGTATCCAAGTCACTTTCAATGAGTGTCAGGAACATATCCCAGCATTTATATCCACATGGGTACCTCAATCACCTCATTCTAGTCACCATGGAATCAAGGCAGATGTTGATTGTCCAAAAAAAGTGTAAAAGTTGTGGAACCACCCTGTTCTAGTTACATAATCCCATCCTTGGTGTAGGGAAGTCTACACAGGTGTCAATCTTTTGATTTACACGGTTTATATCATCCTTTTTCAACCAGGGTGCCTTGAGGTTTCTAAATGGGTGCTTTGGCAAAATGTCTTCAAATTACCCAAAACTTGTATACAAGCCAGCGGGTGGAACAAGCCTGCCTTTTAGTTACACAAAGTCACAGGTTTTCCTTGTGCACTATTACGACCTTCTAGCCATCGGCGTCCTGACAACCAATGACATCATCAGTTGATAAGGAGGATGTCGGCTGCCTGCACAGCATCCTTGTTTTGTCCTCCCCTGCCCCTCTCTATCATTGCTGGAATCACATTAGCTCAGTGATGGAGAAAAACTGAGGGAGAAGAGAAACTTTGAAATACTAGTCAGTACCAGTGTGCAGAAGTACATTTGCTTTGGAAGATTAACTCACCACTAACATTGGGTGTCCTACGTGTGTGGATTTTGCTGCGTTATTTAAAACTATTAGAATATTTTTTTACATTGGAGTGCCTCAAGACTGTCCATAATTTTAAAGGACGCCTCGGAACTGTCCATAATTTTAGAGGGTGCCTTGCCTAAAAAAGGTTGAGAAACACAGGCTTATGTAACTAGAACAGACTGGTTCTACAAATTTCACAGATCATATCCTGTTCTTGGACGATCAACATCTCCCTTGACACATAACCAGGTGAATGGATTAAGGTTTCTGTGATATCTGTGTGGATATAATTGCACGGATATGTTCCTGACATTATTTAGAACTGAGGAAGTGTCTTTGATAAGCAATGAAACATCTTTAACATTCCAGAACATGTCTAGGTGAATGTAACCAACTACTACTAGCTCAACCATGACCTTGATAAATGAGAACCTTCACTGACATATTGTAAACCATAGTAGTCAAATGGTGGCTGACCAGTAGTTTCCTTGCCAAAATCAAGATATAGAATATTCTGTGTGGAAAGTCGAATTAAAGCCAATTTAGTCAATGCTAGCTAACCAACCAGCATATTGTTGGGCCATAGTAGGAGAATAAAACACCCAAAAGAGACCTACATGATCATGAGTGCAGCAGATCCAGGCAGACATTGTTCCAGTATGAATACCATTTGGGACCATAGTGCTCCAAGACTACCATGGTAACCCTCTAGGCACTGTGCTCTCACCATTATTGTATTGTCTTTTCTTATTTTGTTAGCACTCAGTCCTCAAGTTTGTTTTGTCCAGGTTATTCATCATGAAAGATGGTAAGTTAATTTCCTGGAATGCTGACTGTCTGAAACGTTAAATCACAAGGGCTGACATTTGGCTTTCTTTAGACTTGATTATTATTACTACCCTACAGGCACCAAATGTTGCTAGTGCCGTACATCAGTTTCTAAATTTAGAAAAAGTTGTGTGGTTCTGATTACTAAATATATTAGAAAGGAGTCTCAGGAGAGCTTGAGTTGGTCATTATTATAATGCTACATACTCTTCTTATGCTAGAGGGGTTAGTGTCCTTATACACAAGTCGTTGCCGTTCCCTCTCCTTCATCTCAAGCTGGACCCCGAGGGTAAATATGTTATAATCCATGCGATGATTAACTGTTTTGAAATGGTAATGTTGGGCTCTATCTACCGCCTCCAGCTTCTGCACGTTCGTTGGCTGCCTTGACTCCGCTCCTGGCCTCCTATCCCACATCCCATGCTCTTCATACTGGTGATTTTAATCTTATGCTGGACCCTAGTGTTGATAAATTATATCAGGATGTCAGCGGGGAGTCGGAGTTGGCCAAGTTCAGTTCACAGATGTATGGAGGTGGAAAAATCCTGGGACCAGGGCATACACTTGTCAATCAGCATCACATAAACATTTGTCTAGAATTGACCTTTGTTATGTTACACCTGCACTTTTAGCGAAGGTTCGGGAGATTTCCATCCTGCCACGAGGGATTTCTGATCATGCTCCACTCCTTACATTACGTATTGCTGATGCCCCAAGAGAAAAGGTCTGGAGGTTATCCCGGTATTGGATCACTGATTCAGATGTAGAGCCCCCTATAGGGAAGGCATTGGAGCTTTATTGGAACTCAAATGAGAATAATGCTATGCCTACTTCTACCTGGGAGGTTTGTAAGGCCTTCAGGGTCAATATCGGACCCTGATAGGGGAGCTGCAGGTTAGATGGTGGGAGGATGTGGACTTTGTGGACCAGAGGGTGCAGGCAGCGGAATCTAATTATGTGCTCAATCCAGATCCTGTTAGTCATCACGATTTACAGCTGGCTATTAGGGACGCATTGTTGATTGCACTGAGGCCTCCTGAAAGGCTATGCTGCATCAAAAACAATGTATTTTTGAACAAGGGGATACAGCGGAACGCTTCCTGGCTTGGTTGGCTAGGGAACAATCTGCCCAGTCCAATATTGCTCTTATACAGGCCGAAGACGGTTCCAGGATTCTTGATCCACTTTCCATTAACCAGCGGTTTGCTGACTATTATGCCAGTTCGTATTCCTCCAGAGCCGCCTTTACGTCACTGGATTTGTCCCGTTATCTGGATCAGGTTGACCTGCCATCTCTCTCTGCGGTCAAGAGGGAGCGGTTGGAGGCACCGATTTCCCTGCAGGAGATCCAGCAGGCAATTGGCGCTCTTCAATCGGGAAAGATGCTGGGCCCAGATGGCTTTCCAAATTAATTCTATAAAATGTACATTGAGCAAATGGCTCCTTGTTTTCAAATGCTTTTTAACGCACTCCTCGAGACAGGAACAGGAGAGGATCCTGATTCAGGCTGTACCCTCAAGGGAATCCCTGCTCCTGGTTTATCTGATCTTTGTGCATTAAGATTGCGCTTCCGGTGAGTGGGCAATCTTTCTATATCCACCTTGATCGCACGCCACCGGATTTCAAGATCTACACACACGGGGAGTTATTTATATTGGTCCATCGCTCACCAGTGGGATTAATCACTACCATCTGTTTAGCTATTTTGGACACTATATTGCATATTGAATTTGAATCTTATTTATGAACGGTTTATTATTTCTATATCATATTGGTGATTAATTGTTTAGCGCTGCACTACGTTTATGATTAGTTCATCTGAGAAAGTTTGTGGTTACTTTTTGGTGCATTGGCTGCTACAGTAAGCGCTTGCTTTACACTCTTGGTTCTTATCCTAAATACATCACTGTCTATTGGTATTAGTATTGATTAAAACTGTACATTTCGTTAGGATACCCCCATTATCTTATCATTGCAGTACATTGATGCAAACTGGAAATGGATGCTCCCAACACAGGGTGGTGACTGTGGGGGCAATTAACAGGTACAAAAGTGCCTCATCCTAATAGAGACTGAACATAGAAAAAAGAACTTATGGACTTTTTAGGCACTACAAGGATATTACATAAAAATAGCATTTTATTAAACTATTACTTTATTGCATGTAGGTTCCTTATATGTTACCTATATATCTTATATCTTTGTCTAGAAATTTTCTCATAGCTCCTGAAGAAGCAATACCATCGCGAAACATGTTCAGCAAATTTTATCACCATCAAAGAACACCTCTTGTAGTTATTGCCGAGACGCGACACTCCCTTATGACTGTGGGTTCCATCAATAGTATGTGTATCTGCAGTGAATTCTATATGTTACAGGGTTACCATTCTGTAAAGATTTTATATGTTTGTAAATGTTTAATAAAATGCTGTTTTCATAAAATATCATTGTAGTGCCTAAAAGAGTCCATGAGTTCTTTTTTCTATGTTCATTGCAATACATTGCACTGTATTCTAAGTGGAACATACATTGTTGTGCTTTGCAAACGCCTCTGGATTTTCTGTCCAGGTGGTGCTGGTCTTTTTTATATATGTGAGTTTTTCTCATGTTTGGATCTACAGGCTACAGCTTGAGCATGTCTATGATCATCTACATGACTTGATAGCGTATTGCTGTAGTGCTGAAAAACAAACAAACATGTACTTACCTGCTTTGTGCAGTGGTTTTGCACAGAGCACCCCCGATCCTCCTCTTTTTGGGCACTCCTGGCCCCTCCCGCCTGCTGAGTGCCCCCAGAGCAAGCAGCTTGCTCTGGGGGCACCCAAACAGGCTCACTCCTAAGCCACTGCTCTGTGTGTCCATTCACACACAGATCCGCAGCTCGGCCCCACCCCCTCTCTCACCTCGTTGATCCACTGGCTGTGATTAACAGCAATGGTTCCCACTGCTGTCTCAGCCAATGAGGAGGGATAGTCCTCACAGAGCCGAGGCTATTGTGCACATCTCTGGATCGCTCGGATAAGTATTAGCGGGGGCTGCTGCACATAGAAGGTTTTTTACTTTCATGCATTGAATGCACGAAGGTAACAACATTGAGCCTTTACAGCCACTTTAGGAGTGCATTTGCCACAGTATTAGTACATTGTAATTATCAGGCAATTGTAATTGCAATCATGGAATGGACAAACTCTCTATATGGGTAGAGAGACCGGCAGTGAAAGTGTTCAGAGTAATAAATCAAATCAAGAATGAAGATTTAGGCATGAATATTTGTCATATGCTGTCTAATCACTTCCCTCTCAGCATTTGTTTGCCTTTCCAAGTCACTGATCTGGAGTATACAGATCACAAATTCTGATTTTACTGCCTGGATGTTTTTCCACATCAGTGAATTTTTAAGAGAGGTATAGCCAGGAACATAGCATTTTTAGAAGAAGAGCAATGATAGCAACCTTCATATTTCTCTTAGTGTAGGTTTTCTTTATTTATTGATACTTTTATGTGGACAATGTGCTTTCAGTTGTGATATTATGTGTAAAATAAATGTAACATTATACTAATGGTGCATTGTGCTGTTTTCACTTAAGTATGAACTTACGGTAACAATCTATGACTACATAAACACTGAAGTCATTGGGTTCTGTTGTAATCTGCATAATAAAGCAGATGGACTGGAAGGTCTAATTCAGGTTTGTAATGTGGACCTCTGCTTTAGTACATCTTCCCACGCTCATACAAATTCTACTTTCCGCACTTCGTACTTGTTTTAGAGAAGAGGTTCCCAAAACCTATATTCCTGAGAGGAAATTGAGAAATATGCACTGCTGGGGAGTCTTAAAGACAGGTTTGAGGACCAATTTTGGACCTCATCTATCAGTGTAACAATTTTGGCCCATATGTTTACTAGCTTTTGACCAGGAATAGAGCAGTACCAATCAGTACAGCCAGGGCTTTTTTTCAACAGGAACGCAGGGGGATGCAGTTCCAGCACCTCCAGCACTGAATTTACGTAATGGCAAGGGGTGCTGGAGGGTCCATTGATGTTAGTTGCTGGGGGATCTATTGTTGCCGGGGAGTCTTATGTTGCTGGGGGTGGGGGGGGGTCGGGGGGTCAGTTGTTGCTTTGTTGCTGGGAAGGATCTACTGTTGAGGGGATGATCTATTGCTGCTGGCTGCTAGAAGTTCTATTGATGGTGGCTGCTGGAAGATCTATTTTTGCTGCGGTGGTATTTGGAGCAGGGGGTCTATTGTTGCTGGGAGGGCCTATTGTTTCTTGAAGGTCTATTGTTGCTGGGTGGATCAATTGTTGCTGGGCTGGTCTATTGCTGCTGGCTTTTTTTGTTATTAACTCCATAAAAATCACTTAGCACCAAAAGTTATACTTGGTCCGGAATAAAAGGGGTGGTATTGGTAGGTGGGTAGGGGGGGTGACCAAGGGACTGTGCTCAGAGGTGGGTAGGGGGTGAAGTCAAGAAGTGACTTGGAAGGGGGGGAGGGAGTATCTGCACTATTCTTTGAGAAAAAAAGCCCTGAGTGCAGTTAAAGCAGTAATTTGGCTGTGCAGCATGGTGTGGCACCAGAAGGAACACAGAGTCTTGGGTTGCAGCAAACTATGTATTGTAAAACTTGAAAAATAGTACAATAGATGTGGCAGGAAGGCTCTTCCATACGGGACACTTACAACAGATCCAAGAGAGAGTCAGAAGTGTGTAGGCCAGAGCTGCAGACAGCATCTGTCAAGAAGAGCGGAATGCAGCCTGGCTGTCCAAGCCCAAAGGGAAGCTTACTGAAGTTCAGATGTAGGCCCTATGCTTTCCCTACTCCTCTGAAACCTCTCCCTACAGCTGGTGCTATCCATGCCAGATGGTCCTCTCCCTGTACTAGCCGCTCTCAAAAATGTGCGCCAAAACCTGGATCAGGTACATAAAAAGACTCTGTGTGACCCAAGATGGCCACCAGGGTCACCTGTATCCAGACCAAATGGATTGCTGCTCCAGGAGACCAAAGAAATTATAGAGAAACACAGTTTATCTTGACTTCCTCCAGCTGCATTGCCGTTATGGACGAGCGCCACCTGCATTGGAGACTGTGGACCACCTACAGGTGCCTAGGGTTGTGGGTACTTTTTTCAAGTCCACCTCTAGCACTCTCTCGTACTGCTGCTCTATTTGCTTCCACATTTCTTCTTTACTGCAATAGTTTTGCAAGAAGCTGGGTATTTGGTAATCATTAACCTTCAAAAATATGCTAAAATATGTCTTAGTGTGTGTAGGAGGGTGATAGCAAAGGTGGGGAGTGAGCAAGTGTTAAAGAATGTGGAAAAGCGAACACTCTATTTCAGAATACAGAAACGTACATACTATGGTGGAAACTACATTCTGATGAAGCCACAAAAATGATATAGAGGGCAAAAAGCTTACAGTCAGTTAAGGCGTTAGAATGAACTACTGGAACTGAAATAGCTTACAATTCAGAAAAAAACAAAACAAAAAACAAAGCAGTAGTACCGAAAAATGGATTTGTGGGTTAAATATGTTTCTGTGTCACTTTCCTTATACTGTTGGAATATAAAGCTATGTTTGGAAAGAGAAAAATAGTTTTTTTTTTCATACATATGAGTAAAAGAAGACATCCCTACACATGGAAGTATTGTAACAAACATATCATGACGTACAGCTGACAAAGAACAAAATGGTTACATCAGCATAAGGATAGCCATGAACGGTGACAAGCTCAACCCATATGGCAGATCCGTAGAGATGAAAAAATGGAGGAGTCTGGGTAAACAAATACCCACTGGCTGAGAGGGACAGGTCCTATGTTGTGCCCGCCAAGGATACCCCATACTGCCCCATGGAAATATCTGATCATATCACATGGTATAAACTCTTGGCAGTGTAGCAAGTGCTGTATTGAGTACCCAAAAGCAAAATAATGCAGAAGAACAAAGAAGGTAGAAAGAAATCAACTTATAGTTGCTCAACTAAGGTTGGGACGCTGAATAGTAGACATAGGCAGCAAGTCTGATCAAGTCATAGGCTGTATAGAAAATATAGGTTCAAGTACAATAGGGCCTAGAAAAGAAAAAAAAAGACACCACCGCCTAAGACTGTGAAAGCACTGGGAATGGGGGCTGCGGAGTCCCTGAAGCCCCTGATACAGTATATAATGGATCCATATGGCCCAGATAGTGAAAAACCTGATATTTTTACATGTGGCCATCCATTCCTCTGCCTCCATTATATTGTTACCCAGTTTTACCTATTCTGCACAACAGGGAACCTGGTTTGACTCCTTTTTAATCATAATGATAACAAAAATCACCCAAATGGCCCCGATCAAAAGTTTACATACCCTGGAATGTTTAGCCGTTGTACAGACACACAAGGTGACACACACAGGTTAATATGGCACTTAAAGGTTGATTTCCCACATCTGTGGCTTTCTAAATTGCAGATAGTGTCAATGTATAAATAGTCAATGGGCTTATTAGCTCTCATGTGGATGTGGAGAAGACTAGACATTGAGCCATGGGGAGCGGAAAAGGACTGTCAAAAGACCTGCGTAACAAGGTAAAGGAACTTTATAATGATTGAAAAGGATATGAAAAGATATCCAAAGCCTTGAATATACCAGTCAGTACTATTCAACCACTTATTAAGAAGTAGAAAGTTTGAAGATCTCTTGATACCATGCCAAGGTCAGGTAAACCAAGAAAGATTGCAGCCATAACTGCCAGAAGAATTGTTTGGGACACAAAGAAAAAAACACAGGTAACCTCAAGAGAAATACAGGCTACTCTGGAAAAACATGGTATGGTTGTTTCAAGGAGCGCAATACGATGATACATAAACAAAAATGAGCTGCATGGTCGAGTTGCCAGAAAGAAGCCTTTACTGCGCCAATGCCACAAAAAAGCCTGGTCACAGTATGCCTGACAACACCTTGACATGCTTCACTGCTTCTGACACACTGTAATCTGGAGTGACAAAACAAAAAACAGAGAAAAAAAAAACCCAGAACTTTATGGTCATAAGCAAAAAGCTATGTTTGGAGAGGGGTCAACAAAGCCTATAGTGACAAACATACCATCCACACTGTGAAGCATGGTGGTGGCTCACTGATGTTTTGGGGGAGTGTGAACTCTAAAGGCATGGGGAATCTTGTGAAAATTGATGTCATGATGAATGCAGTATGTTATCAGAAAATACCGGCAGACAATTAACATTCTTCTGTAGAGATGTGCATGATGGAAAAATTTGTTTCATTTCGGAATCATTTGTTACAATAATAATTTCAGGTAGTCATATTCGCTATGTTAGAATGATTCATTTTTGGAATTCATTTCATATATTTGGATTTGTTTTGTATACAAAATTTGTTAAATACATATCGATTTGAAATTCGAATTTCGGAATATATATATATTCATTCTATTTTTTTCTATTCTATTCTGTTATTTTCTATTCTATTTTACTCTATTCTATTCCTTTATTTTCTATTCTAGTGTATTATTTTCCATTCTACTCATTTTAATTCATTCTATTCTATTCTTTTCTGTTGTTGTTTATTCTATTCTGTTTTATTCCATTAATTTCTTCTATAGTCTTTTCTATTCTATTCCATTCTCTAAAGCAGCCTAAGTAGGAATCATCATCTTATTTCACTTTTATACCTTACTGTATATATTGCATTATGTTTCCATTTCAAATTCAAATTAATTTTCAAATTTGAATAAATTTTTGATAACTAGATTTGTTATATTTTATTTTGGATTTGTTGAAATATAGCCGTATCTTCGAATTACGAAATGTTGTCTGAATTTTGATTCATAATGAAACAAATCACACATGTCTATTCCTCTGCACGAAATCTGCGCATGGGACATTCTTGGACATTCCAGCACGACAATGACCCTAAGTACAAGGCCAAGGTGACCCTCCAGTGGTTGCAGCAGAAAAAGGTAAATACTCTGGTGTACCCATCACAGTCTCCTGACCTTAATATCGGAGAGCCACTCTGGGGAGATCTGAACTGCACGGTTTATGCAAGATGACCAAAGACTTTGCATGACCTGGAAACATTTCGCCAAGACCAATGGGGACCTATAACACCTGCAAGAATATGGGGCCTCATAGACAACTATTACAACAATTGGGTACATTAAGAGGAGCTTCTGTTAACGCGGTGACGTCATTTCCGGCGTGGGGGCCATATTGGGTCACCCTGTTGTATTACCCATGCAGTACACCCATAGCATGCGGTAGGAAGCTGGATGAAATCGTTACTAATGTGAGTGGAACTCTATTTTTATCTGTCTATCACATAATAAAACTGGTTGCACTATGGAGGGTCTCTGTTTGTGTTTCATTATGACCCTGGGAGGAGCTGGCTGCTAGTCTGGTGGATGCTGGAGGTGGAAGGCGAAACCCAGAGACAAATCCATTCTGATAGGATCGTTTGATCCTTAAAGCGTGCTGGCCCTGTGGGGTCTAAGTAAGGAGGTGAGGTGGCATTTTGGCTGTTAAAGGATTGGCACGTGTGAATCACGCACACTGCACATTACTTTTGCATGAAGAGTGGAGTGGGATGACCACCACAAAGCATTGCATTTTTATCAATTGTTTGGACTTTTTTTGCAATTGAATATTGGTTCACTTATTTTGAGCACTGTACGTTTTTTGCCACTATATTTTTTATGATTATATTTGTCACCTTTTGCACTATATATTCCCTATGAGGGATTACACGCATGACACTATCATATAATTATTGATTATTTTGATATATAATCTTAGGGGGTGTATATTGAGTTTATTTATTGTATCACCTATTCACTGGATACTTATATATTTATTATTTATTAGCGCTGCACTGTTTATTTAATTTATTACTAAAGACTGCACACTATCATTGATGCTAAAGGGGGCAATACACAGTATTAGGTACTAAGGGCATGCAGACTTTTGAACAGAGGTCAGTTCATTGGTTTACTTGTTGCCATGTTTTGTTTTATGATTGTGCCATTCTGTTATGACCTATAGTTAAATATGAATCCCATAAGAAATAAAAGAAATGTGTTTTGCCTAGTCACTCTGTTTTCTTTAAATATGGTACATACCATACCGTATATTACCAATTCTCCAAGGGTATGCAACCCTTTGAGCACAACTGTACATCTCCTAAACATTTCAGAAGTTGAAATAAAATTTTCAGAGGCTGAAATATTTTTAATATTTCTTATTCATCTGGTGTTGAGTGTCCATGTATTCCTCATAGGCAGACTTAGAAGAAAATCCATATTTATTTATATTATTAATATCTACTTAAGATAATACAGAATATATACTTGGGTACCAGTGCAAACACAAGCTTAGATTACTCTACAAACACCACTTGTTTGATCAGATCACATTTTCAGACAGGTTTTCTACTACTGCCTACAGTAAGTTTGTTTTCACAGTACGCTCAGCTGTGCGGTTCGCAATGAGGTCACATTAGGTATTTTGCAGTAATATTCATACTGGGTCAGACACAATAGAAGAGTCAGTAGTACAATGACAGTGCTCTTTAAAATGCACGCAGCGGTCTGGAGAATGTCTGTTCTTTTTGTGGACACAAGATCCCAGCCTTACTAGACAGGAGAGTACAGTGTGCGGCTGGAGAGCAGCAAATCCTAAAAGGTTTTCCTAATAGCATGAATGGCCTTGCCCTATTCTGGCAATGCAGGAGCACATTCTTACTGTATGGAATATATTAGTCATTTCTAGCTCATGATATTAGGGCTTGTGGTTTTACAGTTCATATGATGAAGTTAACAAGTAGCTCCATGCAACCTATAACTGCTTGCACAGATTATATATATTTGCCACAGCAAGCAGAAGAGAAAGGCTCCTGGTTCCATTTCACTTTCTGCTGAATGGAGTTTGTTCTTTAATAGGACTTGGTGGCACTGCAAGAGCTGTCATAGAATGGGAGGCCTGGATGTCATTGTTTTTTAGTATCTTAGGCAGTGGGTGAGGTGATGCATTCAGATTTAAATCTCTTATGTAACATTTACATATCAGACCAGTTCAATCAGTTTAGTTCACTGATTTAACTGGATTGGATGGTAATTTGCCAGGTGTTAATAAAAGCAATTTACACAACAAATAGAACAGCTTTAGGCCTCATGCTCATGGCTATAATAAAAAAAAATGCAGCTTTTACGGTATATTTTTATATGCTGTGTGTATGAATATATATACAGTAGGGATCGAAAGTTTGGGCACCCCAGCTAAAAATTTGTATTAATGTGCATAAAGAAGCCAAGGACAGATGGAAAAATCTTCAAAAGGCATCAAATTACAGATTAGATATTCTTATAATATGTCAACAAAAGTTAGATTTTATTTCCATCATTTACACTTTCAAAATAACAGAAAACAAAAAAATGGCGTCTGCAAAAGTTTGGGCACCCTGCAGAATTTATAGCATGCACTGCCCCCTTTGCAAAGCTGAGACCTGCCAGTGTCATGGATTGTTCTCAATCATCGTCTGGGAAGACCAGGTGATGTCAATCTCAAAGGTTTTAAATGCCCAGACTCATCTGACCTTGCCCCAACAATCAGCACCATGGGTTCTTCTGAGCAGTTGTCTAGAAAACTGAAACTGAAAATAGTTGACGCTCACAAAGCTGGAGAAGGCTATAAGAAGATAGCAAAGCATTTTCAGATGTCAATATCCTCTGTTCGGAATGTAATTAAGAAATGGCAGTCATCAGGAACAGTGGAAGTTAAAGCAAGATCTGGAAGACCAAGAAAAATATCAGACAAAACAGCTCACAGGATTGTGAGAAAAACAATTCAAAACCCACGTTTGACTGCACGATCCCTCCAGAAAGATCTGGCAGACACTGGAGTTGTGGTACACTATTCCACTATAAAGAGATACTTGTACAAATATGGTCTTCATGGAAGAGTCATCAGAAGAAAACCTCTTCTACGTCCTCACCACAAAAATCATCGTTTGAACTTTACAAATGAACATATAGACAAGCCTGATGCATTTTGTAAACAAGTTCTGTGGACCGATGAGGTTAAAATTGAACTTTTTGGCCGGAATGAGCAAAGGTACGTTTGGAGAAGAAGGGGCACCGAATTTAATGAAAAGAACCTCTGTCCAACTGTTAAGCATGGGGTTGGATCAATCATGCTTTGGGGTTGTGTTGCAGCCAGTGGCACAGGGAACATCTCATGAGTAGAAGGAAAAATGGATTCAATAAAATTTCAGCAAATTTTGGATGGTAACTTGATGCCATCTGTGAAAAAGCTAAAGTTAAAGAGAGGATGGCTTCTACAAATGGATAATGATCCTAAACACACCTCGAAATCCACGGGGGATTACATCAAGAGGCGTAAACTGAAGGTTTTGCCATGGCCTTCACAATCTCCTGACCGCAACATAATTGAAAATCTATGGATAGACCTTAAAAGAGCAGTGCGTGACAGACAGCCCAGAAATCTCAAAGAACTGGAAGACTTTTGTAAGGAAGAATGGACAAAGATACCTCAAACAAGAATTGAAAGACTCTTGGCTGGCTACAAAAAGCGTTTACAAGCTGTGATACTTGCCAAAGGGGGCAGTACAAGATATTAACTCTGCAGGGTGCCCAAACTTTTGCAGATGCCATTTTTTTGTTTTCTGTTATTTTGAAAGTGTAAATGATGGAAATAAAATCTAACTTTTGTTGACATATTATAAGAATGTCTAATCTGTAATTTGATGCTTTTTGGAGATTTTTCCATCTTTCCTTGGCTTCTTTATGCACATTAATACAAATTTTTAGCTGGGGTGCCCAAACTTTCGATCCCCACTGTATATAATACCTTAACCCTTTCTCTGCTAGGCCCTGCACTCCATTTTTTAACCACTGGACCTCTGAAAGGTTTTACCCGCCTTCATGACCAGGACATTTGTTTTTGCTATTCAGCAGTTTAACCACTTTCCACCCGCCTTCCTGCCCAGGCCAATTTTCAGCTTTCAGTGCTGTCACACTTTGAATGACAATTGCGAGGTCATGCAACACTGTACCCATATGAATTTTTTAGCATTTTTGGGAGACAGATAAAACTTTGGTGGTATTTATTCACCACGGGGATTTTTTTTTTTTTGCTATCTAAATGAAAAAGTCCAAAAATGTTGAAAAAAAAGGGGTTTTCTTATAAAATTTAGCAAATAAATAATATTTCATTATAACTCTTGGCCAATATGTATTCGGCTATCTTTTTAGTAAAAAAAAATAACTCAAATTAGTTTATAACCAAAAATTATAATTTTTCAAAAATTGTTATTACATTTTTAATTTTTTTATGTTATTATTTATGTTTTTTTAAACATACTGTCACTCTAGCAGTACAGTGTCACCATAGTGACACTGTACTACTTGTGAGGGGTGATGAAGATTTTTTTTTTTACACTGATTGCTTTTACACCCATAAAGGCTTTAAAATCAATCATTTCTCCTTCTCTCTGCATTCTTGCAGCCATTGAGAAATAGTGTGAGAGCTGTGATTGGTCACAGCTTGTCACATGGTACAAGGCTGTTGTGAATAGCCTTGTACCATGTGACCTCTGTGATCATTCACAGATTTCAAAAGTAGTAAGCAATGATGTCAGAAGTGACATCTTGCTTACAACTGTTCATGTAATCACTGATTGGCCAATCAGTGATCACATGATCGAGACCTCACACAGAGGTCCCGTACTGCGATCGGTGTTCCGTTGTGTCAAAAGGACAAAGTGAGCATTGGATTGCGGTGCCACGCGCTCGCAGGGAGCGCGCACTGGCTGAAAATGTGGGAGCCGTTTATGAACGGCAACCTGCTCCTGCACTGCTCCTGTCCGGCCGTTTATGTACATGGGCCAGACGGAAAGTGGTTAACTGGCAATTATTCGGTCATGCAACATTGCTGCAATCATTTTTTTCACACATATAGAGCTTTGTGTTGGTGGTGTTTGATCACCACTGGGATTTTATTTTTTTTGCTATATAAACAAAAATATACCAATAAGTTTAAAAAAAAACGTTTTTCTTTTTTTATAAAATTTTGCAAATAAATAGTCTTTCTTCATAAAATTAGGCCAAAATGTGTTCTGCTACTTTTCTTTGATAAAAGATAACCCGAATCAGTGTATAATATTTAGTCTGTGTGAAAGTTATAGAGTCTACAGTCCACGGTACATATATTTATAAATTGATCAATTCTGATGAACTGACAGCCTATGTCATTTCTTGAGGCCCTAAAATGCCAGGACAGTACAAATATCCCCTCAAAATTATCCCTTTTTAGAAAGTAGACAGTCCAAGGTATTTAGTAGGAAGCATGGTGAGTTTTTAAAGTTATCATTTTTACAGATGATTTACATTGTAATCATGTCATTGCTATAACTAGTCATAGCAATCACATGATACCCATGTTGCTCATAGCGACCAGGTACTGAGCGCCATAATCCGAATCTGAAATTTCCTTACTATTATACAGTGAGGAACAGAAGTATTTGAACACCCTGCGCTTTTTCAAGTTCTCCCACTTAGAAATCATGGAGGGGTCTGAAATTCACATTGTAGGTGCATTCCCACTCTGAGAGACAGAATTTAATAAAAAATTCAGGAAATCACATTGTATGATTTTTAAAGAATTTATTTGTCTTGCACTGCTGAACATACGTATTGGTACACCTGAGAAAATCAGTGTTAATATTTGGTACAGAAGCCTTTGTTTGCAATTACAGAGGTCAAACGTTTCCTGTAGTTCTTGACCAGGTTTGCACACACTGCAACAGGGATTTTGGCCCACTCCTCCACACAGATCTCCTCTAGATCTGTCAGGTTTCGGGCTGTCGCTGAGCAACACGGAGTTTCAGCTCTCTCCAAAGATGTTCTATTGGATTTAGGTCTGGAGACTGGCTAGGCCACTCCAGAACCTTGATATGCTTCTTACGGAGCCACTCCTTGGTTATCCTGGCTGTGTGCTTCGGGTCGTTGTCATGTTGGAAGATCCGGCCACGACCCATCTTCAATGCTCTGACTGAGGGTAGGAAGTTGTTGCTCAAAATCTCACAATAAATGGCTCCATTCATCCTCTCCTTAATACAGTGCAGTCGTCCTGTCCCCTTTGCAGAAAAGCACCCCCAAAGCATGATGTTACCACCCCCATGCTTCGCAGTAGGGATGGTGTTCTTCGGATGCAACTCATCCTTCTTTTTCCTCCAAACATGACGAGTGAAGTTTAGACCAAAAAGTTCTACTTTGGTCTCATCTGACCACATGACTTTCTCCCATGCCTCCTCTGGATCATCCAGATGGTCATTGGCAAACTTCAGACGGGCCTGGACATGTGATGACTTGAGCAGGGGAACCTTCCGTGCAATGCATGATTTGAAACCATGACGGCGTACTGTTCTACCGACAGTGACCTTTGAAACTGTGGTCCCAGCTCTCTTCATGTCATTGACCAGCTCCTCCCTTGTAGTTCTGGGCTGATTCCTCACCTTTCTTATCATCAGTGATAGCCCACGAGGTGAGATCTTGCATGGAGCCGCAGTCCGAGGGAGACTGACAGTCATCTTTAGCCTCTTCCATTTTCTAACAATTGCTCCAACAGTTGATCTATTTTCACCAAGCTGCTTGGCAATTGCCCCGTAGCCCTTTCCAGCCTTGTGGAGGTCCACAATTTTGTCTCTTGTGTCTTTTGACAGCACTTTGGTCTTGCCCATGGTAGTAGTTGGCGTCTGACTGACTGTGGGGTGGACAGGTGTCTTTAAAGAGCTCAGACAGGTGCTACTAAGTTAGGTTAATGAGTGGAGTAGAGGTGGACTTTTTAAAGGCACAGTAACAGGTCTTTGAGAGCCAGAATTCTAGCTGTTTCTTAGGTGTTCAAATACTTATGTTCAGCAGTGCAAGACAAATAAATTCTTTAAAAATCATGTAATGTGATTTCCTGAATTTGTTTTTAAATTCTGTCTCTCAGAGTGGGAATGCACCTACAATGTGAATTTTAGACCCCTCCATTATTTCTAAGTGGGAGAACTTGCAAATTCGCAGGGTGTTCAAATACTTCTGTTCCTCACTGTATATTTCACGATGAACTGCAATTGGTATTATAGTTACATAGTTAGTCTGGCTGAAAAAAGACATCCAGTTCAACCATTAAAAAAAAACTTATAATCCTACATCCAGAGTTGATCATGAAGAAGGCAAAAAACCCAGCAAAGCATGATCCAATTTGCTCCTGCAGGGAATACAAACTCCTTCCTGATCACCCGAGAGGCATATTCCCTGGATCCCAATATTGGATATTCCCTGGATCAACTTTACCTATAAATGTTAGTATCCAGTTATATTCTGTGTATCTACGAAAGAATCCAGGCCTTTTTTAAAGCAGTCCACTGAGCTGGCCAGAACCAACTCTTGAGGGAGTCTATTCCACATTTTCACAGCTCTTACTGTGAAGAAACCTTTCCGTATTTGGAGATTACATGTCTTTTCCTCCAGACATAAAGAGTGCCCCCTTGTCCTCTGTGATGACCTCAGGGTGAATAGCTCTACACCGAGTTCACTATATGAACCATTGATGTATTTATACATGTTGATCATATCCCCCCTTAATCTCCTCTTCTCAAGAGAGAATAAATTCAGTTCCTCTAATCTTTCCTGATAGCTGAGCTCCTCCATGCCTCTTATCAGTTTGGTTGCCCTTCTTTGTACTTTCTCTCTATAGCAAAGTGGAAGCAAATGGGAACAACAACAACTCAGCCACAAAGTGGTAGGTCACATAAAATCACAGAGCGGGGTCAGTACATGCTGAAGCGCACAGTGTGCAGAAGTCGCCAACTGTCTGCAGAGTCAATAGCTGAAGATCTCCATACTTTATGTGGCCTTCAGATTAGCACAGCGACAGTGCGTAGAGAGCTTCATGGAGTGGGTTTCCTAGGAGCTTGATTTTATACACCTGTAGCCATGGAGATAAATGGAACACATAAAACTAATGATTTGGAGGGGTGTCCCAATACTTTTGGCAATATAGTGTATGTATATAGGCACTATGCCTTTCACACAAACCAATCAATATACACTTACTGTTTTTATTTTTAATCAAAAACATGTAGCAGAATACATTTTGGCCAAAATTTATGAAGAAATTGTATTATTTTCTATTGGATATGTTTTATAGCAGAAAGTGATGATCAAATACCACCAAAAGAAAGCTCTATTTGTGTAAAAAAAGAGATTTACATTTTCTACAGTGTTGCATGACCGCACAGTTACCAGTTAAAGTAGCGCAGTGCTGAATAGCAAAACATTTACCTTGTCTATAGAGGGTAAAACCTTCTGGAGCTGAAGTGGTTATAATGTGTGAAGATTGTGTACCAAATGGACTCTATACTAATATGTTTCTTTGTGGATGTAGCACCCTCCTTTAGGCTGGATAAATTTAGTTTTTGGCTCTGATGTACCCAGTTCAGCAGCAGTTTATTTTTCAGGTCTGTTCAGGTCTATGGCTAAGCCTGGTTGTTGATTGCTCCTGTCTGCCTCTGGAAGAAGCTTCCAGAAATACAGTAGGAGAGTCAGCCATTGGGTTATGAATATTTATCCAACCTCAGCCAATCCCTGTGAGGGGGCACCCGGAAGGTGGCTGTGGAGAAGATAAATGTTTGGCAAGGCCGTTCAGAGATCTCTTTCTCCTGGGGCCTCTGGTCTGGGAGGCAACCTGTGTTACTGAAGAGCCTGTGTTTCTATCACCACTCCCTACTTCTGCCCACTGCTTCTAGATCTTTCTGTAATGTTACAGAAGAGGGGGAAGTCTCAGAGAACTGGCCTGTAGAAGCGCACAGGCTCTGACCACAATTTGACCCCTCTGACTATCGCACCTGGGCTGCTAATCAGCCCCTATCTATCTTAGCTGCCTAGGAGGTTGCTACAGCGACTATATACACCGATCAGCCATAACATTATAACCCATGACAAGTAAAATTAATGACATTGATTATCTCCTTAAAATGGCTTCTGAAAGTGGGTGGTATATATTAGGCAGCAAGTGAGCATGTTGTCCCTGAAGATGATGTTTTAAAAGCAGAACAAATAAGTGTGGGAAGTGGGAAGTGTAAGAATGAGGTTAGTACGAGTGATTTCATCTGGCAGCACTAGGGTCATTGGTTCAAATTCCAACCATGACACTACCTGCCTGGCGTCTGCATGTTCTCCCACTGCCTGTGTAGGTTTCTGGCAGATAAAGAGGATTTTTCTGTACTTGCTGAAAATATTCCTATCCTGAAAAAAGAAAACTAATGCAGCCACTATATCTAAGGACTAGAAGACAACAACAAGCCCCCCCCCAGGGAATTCATACAATAAAAAAATTTTTTTGGGGTTGGAGGGGTGCTAAGAATTGGGAGTATATACCATACCAACTGATGCCCGTGAGGCTGCAGAGAAAGGGACTGGGTAATCTTTCAACTGAAAGCTGAAAATCGGCCTGGTAGGAAGGGGGTAAAAGTGCATGGTATTGAATTGGCTAGATATTAGTATATTAGTTGTGTTTGGTGAAGAGAGGTAAATGATGATGCAAGTCACACTCACCATGCAGGGGGGAGAGGCAGTGTTGCCAACTTCAAAAAGAGAAATTTAGTGACAGAATGCCAATACTGGAATACTGGCAGCACCATTAAATATTCTTTTCTTTTTTTTTATGATAAAACTCATTAAATTTACTGACAGAGCCAAAATATTTTAATGGTACTCAAAAAAAATACATAAAATTACAGTTTTTGGTCCAAATATCAATATCTAACCACTTCAATACCAGGCACTTTTACCCCCTTCCTGCCCAGGCCAATTTTCAGCTTTCAGCTCTATTGAAAGATTCCCTAATCCCTTTTTCTGCAGCCTCACGGGCATCAGTTGGGTATGGTATATACTGTATCATTTAATTTACAACTTTGTGTAAAATAAAAATTTTTTTTTCATTTTTTAAAAACTTGTGGCAAAAAATAAATTCTTCCATGGGCTCAACATGCCTCTCAGCAAATAGACTGGTGTGTCTACTTTCTGAAAAGGGGTCATTTGGGAGGGAAGGGGGGGAGTTGTGTTATCCTGGCATTTCAGGTCCTCTGAAACTGAGGCAGGTACTGAGGAAGTGAAATGAGGAAACTACGCTCTTTGAAAGCCTGATCTTGGTCAGATAGGCAGATAGGCTTCCAAAAAGTCTCTCACATGTGGTATCTCCATACTCAGGAAAAGTAGCGTAATGTATTTTGGGGTGTAATGCAACGTATATCCCTGGCATGTGTGAGCAATATATCATTTAAGTGACAACTTTGTAATAACTTTTTTTCTATCAATTTACAGAAAGTTGTGTCAAAAAATAGAATCTTACATGGACTCAACATGCTTCTCAGCAAATAGCTTGGGGTGTCTACTTTCTGAAAAGGGAAAGGAAATTACGCCCTTTGAATGACTGATGGTGGTTATTGTTTTTTGGGCCTTGTACACGGCTAGGCTCTCAAAAAGTCTCTCATATGTGGCATCCCCTTACTTAAAAGATGTAGCAGAATGTATTTTGGGGTGTAATTGCACATATACCCATGGCATGTGTGAGCAACATATCATTTAAGTGACAACTTTGTGTAAAAAAATTTATTTTGTCATTTTACAAAAACCTGTGGCAAAAAATGAAATCTTACATGGGCTCAGCATGCCTCTCAGCAAATTCCTTGATGTGTTTGTTTTCCAAAAAGGGGTCATTTAGGGGTTTTTGTACTGCCCTGGCATTTTAGCACCTCAAGAAATGTGATAGGCAGTCAGAAAGTAAAAGCTGCATAAATTCCAATATATATACACCATAGTTTGTAGACGCTAACTTTCACACAAACCAATTATTACACACTTATTGGGATTTCTCTCACCGAAGACATGTAGCAGAATATAATTTGGCCTATACTTATGACAAAATTTGAGTTTATTGGATATTTTTTTAAACAGAAAATAAAAATATTGTTTTATTTTAATTTTTCATTCTTTTTTTATTTATATCACAAAAAATTAATAGTGGTGATCAAATACCAAACACAAGAAAGCTCTATTTATGTAAAAAAAGGACATAAATTTTGTTTGGGCACAGCGTTGCATGACCGCACAATTACCAGTCGAGAAAGCACAGTGCCGAATAGCAAAAAATATCCTGGTTATGAAGGGGGGTAAATTTTCCGGAGCTGAAGTGGTTACAGACCAATTGTGATTTATGAGAAAACCATGCAAATAAAATCACAGTAGCTCAAAATAATCAGTGATGTGTCTTACAGTTCTTTGTATTGTAAATCTCCCCAAGCCCTGGCAATATGGAATTGGATCTACTGCGCTTTAATCATCGTAGTGCGCTGCAGTTGTGACAAGTATACCATTTCTTTACAATGTGAAGGCTTACCTAGGTGAATTGTAAGGAGATTGTATAATCACATTGTAACTATACATCTATGGCCTATGGGCAAAACAAGCGGTTCACGTAATTGCAGTCCACCCCAGCTGCACCTTCGTACCTCCCTTTTGTTTCCCCCACAGCTTCATTTGGTACTGGTGTGATGCCAAGATCTTTGCCATCACCCAACTGCTTGGTCCCACTACAACATACACCTGTGATTTAGCCAACACTTTATTGTCGCACTTGCATAATAAAAGATCTGTGCTTTTTATGTAATGGAGAATGGGAAAAATGAGCCGACACATTTTCCTACATTACCATAACATGCTTTTCCATTGCTGTTCCTGCTGGAAAGTTAACCCACACATGGCCCATCTTTGCTACAAAATATTTTCAGACTCTTGCATGAACAGTAGTGTATTTAGATTTTGTGCTGCCCAAGGCAACCTAAACATTTTGTCCTCCCCTCCCCACCCCCTCCCCAATGAGAGAGCGAAAGAGTTAAATAAGTGTGTGTATGTATGTATGATTCTCTCTCCCTTTCTTTCTGTTCTCTCTCTCTCCCCCTCTCTTCCCTTTCTCCCTCTTTCTCCCCCCTCTATCTACCTCTCCCTCTTTCTCCCCCCTCTCTCTACCTCTCCCTCTTTCTCCCCCCTCTCTCTACCTCTCCCTCTTCCCCCCCACTTTCTCCCCCCTCTCTCTCTCCTTCTCCCCCCCCTCTCTCTCCTTCTCCCTCTCTCTTCCTCTTTTTCTTTCTCTCTCTCTTCCTCCCTCACTCTCTTCCCCCCTCTCTCCCCCCTCTTCCCTTTCTCCCTCTCTCTCTCTTTCTTCCCTCTCTCTTTATCCCCCCCTCTCCCCCCTCTCTCTCTGTTCCCCCGCCCCTCTCTCTCTCTCTTCCCTCCCTCTCCCTCTATCTCTTCCCTTTTTTTCTCTCCCCCTCTCTCTCAGATCCTATGTGACCACACACACACACACACCACTCCCCCCTCCCCTCTCCAAGGGCTGCTGATCTCAGTGCAGCAGGAAGGGGGGGTGCAGTCCCATACGATCTGTCAGTGATCACTGTCAGTGTAATCTGCTGGATGGATGACAGGAGGGAGAGCCCACAGAAGACAACACAGCTCACCTCTTCTGGGCTCTTTCATCGCTTCTCTCCCTGCTCCAGGCACTCCCCTGGTCCTGGCTTGTCAGCTGCTGGAGGGAGAGGTGCACGCTCGTCGCTCTGCAACTGCCCTCCCCCACATCGATCTTCCTGCTGTCCGCCGCTGCTCAAAAGGGTCCATTCATTGGGGGGGGGGGTGCGGTGCCGCCCCCCTAGAAATTGCCGCCCTAGGCAAACACCTTGTTTGCCTCGCGGTGGATACGCCCCTGTGCATGAGCTGAGTGTAACCACTATTACCTGAGATGTACATCAATAAAGTGTTATACAAACATTATTTCAGTTCATGCACTAAAGTGGAACTGAAGGCAAAAAATAAAAAATGGTGAATAAGCAGGTTCTTTATTCCAGAAAATGGCATGCACAGTCTCTTCTGCAATAAATTGCACTTACCTGCCTGCTCACAATCCTCTGTAGAATGTACAATGAACTTTACATTATGGTACAGTGCCTGTATGCTGTAAGGACTGAATGCCTGCGCTTGTGCAAGAGTGATATCCTGAGCCAACCAATCAAGATGGCCAAAGACTGGAAGAAGCTGGAGTGAAGATGTCGGTGTTAGCAAGTGACCTCACAGGCGTTGGAACAGAGGTAAGTACTTTTGACTTTAGTTCCCCTTTACCCTAGTTTCACACTTATGTGGATTTCAGTGCATTTTCTAGTTTTCAGAAATGAACTACAGTTCATTTACCATGATTTTCTATCGATCTAGTTCACATCTGTGCGTTTTGAGCTGTTGTGAATTTTTGAAAGAATCAAGGACTTTTTACCGCAGCAGATTGTGTTTTGCATGTAGTAGACTTCAATGGAAGTATTGCATTTTTGATGTGTTTTTGTTATGCATTTTTCCATTTGCATGCTGTTTTTTGTGATTATAAGCTGGTTGTTAAGGAGCGGGTTGTTTGCCGGCATCTTTAACAACCAGTAAACAACATGGTTGTTAAGGAGCGGGCGGCCGCCGTGTCTTTAACAACTAGCTAAAGGCACACAAAGCACAAAATGCATTACAAAAACGCATAAAAAATGAGTGTGAACAAAATGCAAAAAGCACCTGGAAAATGCATCAAACACAATCTGCATACATGTGAACCTAGCCTTAAAGCAAAACTGAAGTTTTCCCCTCCTACTAAAAAAACCCCAAAAAACCCAGATTGCTAGCATGAATTTGTTGGGGCCGAGGAGTCTTTGTACTTCTTTACCTGTCTGCTAGCAATTATAAAAAATTCTGAAGTAGTTGTAAAAAAAATATTCCCCACTTAATTACGGATTTCTTTTTTGCAACTTGTTTCTATCACAATCAAGAAGATTTATTAGTGCTCTGGTTCTGTTTGGTAATTTATTGATCATTTTAAAAAGAAAACATTAACATTAAACAAATTTGCCATCTGCTATTTTTGCTGCCTTCTGCCTCCCACCATTGCTGGTTGCTATGATACTGGCAGCCTGGTTGCTAGGATGTAAGCAGCTGGGCCACACAACGTCATTGGTTTTTATGGTGCATGGGCTCAATATACACAGGGCTGAACAAGCAATGAAGTTTCATGCTTGGACACTTTGACATAAGTGCTGCCTCTACTATGGTTCCTTCCATGTCTCAATTGACCTCCTGGGTGGCACTGCCCTGTCTGCAGCTACAGTATATTTGCTCCCTAAACTCCTACACCTATTTAAGACCCCCAAGGTTCAGAAAAATATGAGTGGCACAAAATATCCTTGTCAGAACTAGGACAATTCAGGCTGAGCAAATGATGAAAATATAAATAAGGAGAAGTTATCTTTAGATGAAAACCACATGCAAATATGATCAAACAATCCAAAGATATAGGCAGCTGAATTTTGCTGGAAACTCTCCTCCAGTGATCATACTTGTCCTGACACGTTCCTCCTTCCCCCTGCACAACCATTCACTGACTAGTGTACTGCTGTTTCTCCTCTCCCAGCACTCTGAATTCCTTAGGCAGCTGAGAACAGAGGGAATGTGATCGCTTATAAAAAAAAAGGTATTTATAATTTTTTTTTTATATCTATACACAAATGTTTTGCTTTTCATTTCTATTTTAAGTGCAATGGGTTGTTTTACAAGATGAAGGTTTACATATTCTTTATGGGAACCATTGCTTATAAATTTTATCCTCATATTCTCAATTGGCCTGGTTTGTAACAGGTCTACTAGAGAATTAGTAATGTCTTGTAGAGGATACAACAGCAGAGAAGAGAAAGGAAAAACTCAAGAGACCAAACATGCTGCTATTTTTTAGACAGAATATACCAAAAATACACAACCGGCTTTTGAAGTTTATGTGATCTAGGCATCAGATTAGAACTTCATGGGCAGTGGACTCCTCAACTCTCTGCATCCCCAGAATTACTTTTCAGTGAAGCTCTCTAGATTGTTAGTAGAACAGGAGGCAAACCTTTTTTTTTTTCATTATGAATAGAGTAAGGGAGGATAGCCCCTACCGCTTTTTCTTTTGCCATCTGTGTCCCACTGGGGAGATTCCATTCACTTCCTGTCCTAAAAGCAAGTGAATCCCTGGATGTCACTGGGGTCACCATAACTAGTGTCCCCATTGGAAGTTTTTCTCTCTATTCCTATTCTGGTATCAACCCAAAATTTGGGACTTTCTTTCACTTTCACTCTCAGTGATAACGCTAAACAGGAGAAATAGACAGGGTGAAGGTCCCTAACGAGCACACAGACAGAAATAAAATCTCGACAGGTTTTTATTTATGATGTAGATGTAGCACTACCCCCTTTAGGAGTTGTTGAGTTTTGGATCCCCCTATAGTCCTGCACAACCAGGCAACACGCATTTTTCACACAGACTTGCATCCAGTAGATAGTAACCAGTTCTTGATCTTTTTTAATTGTTTTTATTAGGGAATGAATAACTCGGATGGGGTAAAGGGTGCATGGGATGAATAAGGGAATTGCAACTGAGGACAATCTTCCTGGAACTACGTACAAGTCTCTTTAACCACTTACCTACCGGGCACTTTTACTCCTTTCCTGCCCAAGCCAATTTTCAGCTTTCAGTGCTGTCGCATTTTGAATGACAATTGCGTGGTCATGCAACACTGTACCCAAACTGTACAGTATTAATCAGCACTGAGTTTTTTATTTTTTTGCTAAATAAACTAAAAAAGACTGAAAATTTTGAAAAAAAAAGTTTTTCTTAGTTTCTGTTATAAAATGTTATAAATAAGTAATTGTTCTCCTTCACTGATGTGCGCTAATGAGACTGCAGTGATGGGCACTGATAGGCTGCACTGATGGGCACTGATCAGGAGACACTGGTAGGTGGCACTGATGGGCATTGACAGGCATCACTGGTGGGTATTGACAGTCATCATTGATGGGCACTGAAAGGCAGCACTCATGTATGGCACTGATAGGCGACACTGATTGGAACTGTTAGGTGGCACTGATGGGCACTGATAGGCGGCACTAACTGGCATTGATAGGCGGCACTAACTAGCACTGAAAGGCAGCTCTGATGGGCACTGATATGTGGCATTGATGGGCACTGACAGGTGGCATTGATGGGCATTGACAGGCGGCACTGATGGGGCTACACTGATCATCAGTGCCCTGATCATCAATATAGATGTCCCCTCTGGGGGATGCCGATTACCGGCATTTCCTATTTACATGCGATCAGCTGTGATTGGACACAGCTGATCACATGATGGAGCCTGTGTCATTGGCTCTTTGCTGTGTCCCTGGGATCACCGAACCCAGTAAACCACCGATTGCTGTGCTGCGCGCTCCCGGGGGCGTGCATGTGCAGTTAGAGTGGGAGGACGTCATATTACCAGAGAGCCGCTGTCCGCCCGTCATTTCCTTATATGGTGGGCGGGAGGCGGTTAACAGCAAAAATTCTCTTCTTGGAGAGCTAGCCAGCGTCTCATTGTGTACCACTCCAGACCCCAGATACTCCTCTATCCAGCTGTCTGAAGGAATCCCTGGGCAGGGGATCCAGTCCCTGTCACTTTAAATTGCAAGACAGTCCCGGGTGGCAAGCTAATCCAGTTTCCCACTAGAGTGCTCCTTCCCCTATACTGGCCCAGGGGTGCAGGTCTACACACTCAGTCCTCTGTCTGTGAGCTGATGGGTTGGTGGCTGCTCTCAAGCCTTCCGCTGAGCAGCTCCTTACCTGCTGCACAGATGGTCCTCGCCCTTTGGCTGATGAGGTCCTGAGCTTTCCTCCTTTCCAGTTCCTCTAACTGTAGGTGAGATCTTTCCCAATGTGCCCCCTCCCAGGCTCCTGATCTCCATCCTCTCACTTTTTCCACCCAAATTCTTCTGCTGCTGCGCAGGCTCTCCCACATTTAAGGGCTGTCCTGGCCCTATGCCAAGCCTTCTGCTTGGGGATTGGCCAAGATCCCCTAAGTGTGCAGGCCAGCCCCTCCTCACGCCCGCCCACTGCTTCTAGAATCTTCTCCAAGATTTCTAGAGCAGGGGGAGGTATACGGGAACTGACCTGCAGAGCCTCTCAGCCCTGACCTCAATTTCACCCAAGTAAATATGACTGCTACTACTCAGGAAGGCTACTCAGCCCTCCTAACTAAAAATTACACTCTAGCTCCCCCTGGCTATCTAGAGGGGCATTACATGCAATTGTATGTACCTGTCACAGATGTTTGCAGGTTTGGGGGGGGGGGGGTACAAATACACAGTTGAGCTGTGATTTTACCGCCTCACAACTGCTCTCCCTGGCATGTGCCAGGAATGCTGTCACATTTCCTTGTGCTCTCAACCAAACTGTCACACCATCAAATGGCTGGTGTCATAACTGATGTACAGCGTCATGGCAGTTGCAGATCAAACAGAGTCTAAGAACTCCCCCTTCTAGGTGGATCTCTGCTTTAGGCATTGCTCCTGGTGTGCTTTGTTTACAAATAACGGTAGTAACAATATAGATAACCATAATAGTGATTTTTACAATGTAGCTCTATAGATCACAGATTACAGAATCAATAACCTGCACCACACTGGGATTATAGCCATCATGTCTGAATACAGATGATATATATAACACAAGTATATACAGTAAATTTACATTCATTTATCAGGCAAACTCATTGGAGTAGGGGAGATTGTGACGTTCATTGGCACCTCCTCCCATTCACAGAATGGCCTGTATTCTGAGAAAAAAATGCAAGATGATTTCTGTATGAAGGAGCAGCACAGGCATCTCCCACCAGCCATGATCTATCTGCATTGCATAGAAAAGCACAGAGACCCAGTAGTGACACCACTGGTCTCAAATATGTATCAATATCTGCTATTGCAACTGTAGATGTTTTGCACTTATTATACTGTATAGGATGAAGGAAAGTAAGAGTATTAAAGCATGCTGCAGCCAGCACACATCACACACACATCATTGGAATCAATTCATTTTTACAGTGCACATGTCCAAATATTGTTTTTGGCTGTAGTATGAACACATTCAGTTACTTACTCTAATTGTACAATAAGTGGATCTATCTATAAAAAGGGGGGGGGGAGCTACATTCTAACTTTTTCCTAATGGCCACTTATTTTAATGTTAGTAACATTCATTGATATTAATAAAATGGACCTTTCAGTATCTTCTCAAGTCTTCACAAATAAATGGATAACATGATGCAATATTCAGCAACAGTATACAGTATATTTGTAAAAAAAAAAAAAAGGCCTCATACACACAGGATGTTTTTTTTTTTACCTGCGTCCAGGGGAGTTTGGGCACGTTAATTAGTTAATTTACAACTTTAATGAAAATACTAGTAAATGTCAAGATATTTTGTGAACTGTTTTTAGTATTTGAATAACAAAGTTAAATAAGCTGTATTATGCTTTCTCTGGATCCTTCCTCCCTCTAATCATCATGCTAATAATATTTCTAAATACACGTTTTCAGTTTTCATTACATTCATTATTCCAGACTAATGATATCATCACTAGGTCTCTGTGCTTCTACATGCAATACAACCAGATCACAGGTGGTGGGAGGGGCTGGCAGGATGCTGTACATAACTTTCTGAAATCATCACAGCACTCAGCCTCAGCACTCCTCCTAAGAACCCTCAGGCCCCGTTCATACTTGTGCACATTAAAGCTTGTAGCTCAAAGCTCAAAAACAAGCAAAAACCTATTGTATTCACTACAGCTTGTTCACATCTGAGCATCCTGCCGCTTGTAGCAAAATGCCTGTCGCTCAAAAAAGTACATGAGCTACTTTCAGGCCGAACTGTGCATTTTTGTCCCCATAGACTTTAACGGAAACGCCTGAAAAGCGCGACATGAGCTTTTTTCAGGCATTTTTTTCAAGCTTTTTATTGTGCATTTTCAGCAGCTCTCAGACCTTTTTCAGCAGCACTCCAGACCTTTTAGTTGAAAAACACCTGAAAAAAACATGCAATTCTTCTACTAAAAACACTTGGGAAAAAAAAAGCCCGCCATGCTGTTTCCTGTGGCCCTTGCACCTCTTCTGTAGCTGTGGCACCCCTCTCATCTCTGCCCCCACCTTGTCTCAGCAGTCAGCAGCAAAAAGGAAAAACTCGTCCGCCAGATCCTGCGCTTCTCTGTGCAGCCGCAGACAGGCTCATCTCTGCATCCCCCCCATCCCTGTCTCAGCAGTCAGCAGCAGAGAGAAAGACAGAACTCCTTTTACAGATCCTGTGCCTCTCTGTGCAGCCACAGCAACCCCTCATCTCTGCCTCCTCTGGTCTCAGCATTCAGCAGACTCTGGCAACTGACTTCAGCCCACCACTGGTCCTCCTCCAGACCCTGCACTTTCAGATTCCCAGCTCTACCAGCTTCTTCCAGGCAGCAGCACGAGGAAAGAGGGGTGAATTGTGATGACAAGGAGGGTGGAGGACTCTTGACTTATGATGGTGGGGGGCTCTTAACATCTAATGTAAGGGGGGTGGGGTGGGGTGCTCTGGACATCAAGTCTTACAGATACAACGGTCACTTTGAGGGCAAGTATAATACTGATGCGGCCCGCATAGAAAGTGAGTTTAACACTCCTGGACTAGATGATGATGAATGTCCCCCAGCCATGGTAATGAGGTGCGTTCTACTGACTTGCTGCAGCTTCTAATGCATACTACGAGAAGTTCACAGTGTGCAGTGAAATCAGAGTAAGCATTGTCAGTACAGGAGAGCGTCCTGTACCGCTGTGCAAGACTGAAGGGAAGGATGGAGTTCAGCTATATGTTTATTGATATGTCACAAAATACCTTTTCCTTGATCTCTATACAGTGCAGTGTGCTGGGATGTGGAGTAGTGTGTCAGAGTGTACTGTCTATGCATTGGGACTGTATTGGGTATGGCGGCCCATTGGGACTGGTGGGAATGAGCCCTCAGTCTGATTTCAAATGTTAACTGTATGGACTGACAGGGTGCTGCTACACAAACTGAAATCTCACCACACGTTTCAATGTAAATGTACAATCTCCTTTAGCCCTGGTTCACATACTGTATATGCAAATTACTGATGCGTTTTGAACCACAAAGATTTTCATAACGTGAATCAAAAGGCTTTTCTGCAGGGCCCGTTCACATACACTATATTACCAAAAGTATTGGGACACCCCTCTAATTCATTGGATTCAGGTGTTCCAATCACTTTCATGGCCACAGGTGTATAAATCAAGCACCTAGGCATGCAGACTGCTTCTACAAACATATGTGAAAGAACGGGTCACTCTCAGGAGCTCAGTGAATTCAAGCGTGACATTTCCTTGCTACAAAATAGTCGATTGTTAGGGGTATTATAATAAAGTGGAAGCAATTGGGAACAATAGCACCTCTGCCACGAAGTGGTAGGCCACGTAAATGATGGAGAGGGGTCAGTGCGTGCTGAAGCGTACAGTGCACAGAAGTCACCAACTGTCTGCGGAGTCAATAGCTAAAGACCTCCAAGCTTCATGTCACCTTCAGATTAGCACAACAATGCGTAGAGAGCTTCACGGAATGGGTTTCCATGACTGAGCAGCTGCATCCAAGCTTTACATCACCAAGTGCAATACAAAGCATCAGATGCAGTGGTGTAAAGCACGCCGCCACTGGACTCTAGAGCAGTGGAGACGTGTTCTCTGGAGTGACGAATTACGCTTCTCTCTGCCTGGCAATCCAATGGACGTGTCTGGGTTTGGTGATTGCCAGGAGAACGGTACTTGCCTGACTGCATTGTGCCAAGTGTAAAGTTTGGTGGAGGGGGGATATGGTTTGGGGTCGTTTTTCAGGGTTTGGGCTTGGCCCCTTAGTTCCAGTGAAGGGAACTCTTTAGGCATCAGCATACCAAGACATTTTGGACAATTTCATGCTCCCAACTTTGTGGGAACAGTTTGGGGATGGCCCTTTCCAGTTCCAACATGACTTCGCACCAGTGCACAAAGCAAGATCCATAAAGACATATGAGTTTGGGGTGGAGGAACTTGATTGTCCTGCACAGAGTCCTGACCTCAACCAGACAGAACACCTTTGGGATGAATTAGAGTGGAGACTGCGAGTCAGGCATTCTCATCTGACATCAGTACCCGACCTCACAAATGTGCTTCTAGAAGAATGGTCAAACATTCCCATAGACACACTCCTAAACCTTGTGGACAGCCTTCCCAGAAGAGATGATGCTGGTATAGCTACAAAGGGTGGGTCAACTCCATATTGAACCCTACGGACCAAGACTGGGATGCCACTACAGTTCATGTGTGTGTATAGGCAGGCGTCTCAAGTGTAGTGTATGTGCGGGCCAGCCACAGAGTGATTTGAAAGAGTCTTGTGCGATTGTCAGTACGGCTCCAATTTCCTACACTTAAACAATTCACATTGTAATTGCACTGGAACCTCTGAATGAAATTGTACCAGACGGGACGTAAAATCACACTGCAAACCAGCCCTGCACATATGTGAACCTGGGCTCACAGTGACCATACACATATTTATTTATTTATGGTACTTATATAGTGCCATCAATTTTTATGCACCGCTTTACATACATATATTGTACATTCACATCAGTCCCTAACCCTCCAGGTGTGTACAATCTAAAGTCCCTAACTCACATTCATACATACACATACTAGGGACAATTTAGACAGGAGCCAATTAGCCTACCAGCATGTCTTTTGGAGTGTGGGAGGAAACTGGAGTACCCAGAGGAAACATACGCAGTCACAGGGAGAACATGCAAACTCCAGGCAGGTGGTGCTGGGATTTGAACCAGTGACGTTAGTATTGCCAGGAGGAAGTTCTAACCATTTAGCCACTGTGCTGCCCACATATTGATCTGATCTAATGATTCTTTACAGAACTGGACAATATGACTGAAACTTTGAATTACTGAAAATAAAGAAAATGTGTCAATTATTGATTTGGAGCAAAACCAACCAATTTCATTACATTTTTCTGATTGGTCTACATGAAAAATTAGATCAGGGGAAAATAGAAAGACTGATATGATCATTAAGTGTATGGCACATCAAATGATCATTTGCTTCCCTGGACAAAACATTGATTGACAATCCAACTGTGGCGACAGCTATGTAATACAAGGGCCTGCCTGATTGGATACAGATTGATTGGATAGGTTAGGTACAGGGGCGGACTGACAACTCATGGGGCCCCCGGCCAATAGGGGATCATGGGGCCCGTGTCCTTGCCCAAACTCAAAAAAGCCTATGAAAAAGGTACCAGGGGCATCTCATGGGGCCCCCTACTGACCCCGGACCCTCGGGCAGTGCCTGAGTTTCCAAATGGTCAGTCCGTCCCTGGTTAGGTAAGTCCTCATATTACATTGATTGGGTAAAGTCAAAGTTGATTGGATAAAGATTGTATGGCCAGATTGTAATGTGTATGGTCTTATGTCTGCCAATACAGCATGATCAACTGCCTGCAAGGGAACGGTGCTGCCTACCAGCCCCAAATTTCAGCCATTCTTATGATGGGGTTTCCTGTGTTGGAGATGAGTGGATTGCCTTCCTAGGTGGCCATGATCTGGACTCCCCCCATTGTCCACGATGTGATCATTGGGAACTAGAACATGGGATGGAATCTGATTAAAAGGCACTGAGCTGTCATGTCATAGGAGGAGCCCGTCGTGCAGTGGATGGTGTCAGTTTGATCACACGTGTGTCCCCTGGCCTGTACACAATGTTTGTGTGTCACCGTGTCAGTGCTGGGAGTGTGTACATTGACACCGCACCGTACAACAGACAGCCGGGGGCGGGACCAGCCTGGATACTTCTTGTGCGCCATTGGCTGCACGCGGTGGGCTGGGACAGCCTTAGCCAATAGCAGGTGTCCGTGGATCCAGTAATGCAGCCGCAGCCTGCTCTCCCCATCGCTGGGAGTGTATTGTAGAGGAGCAGCACAAAGGACGGGCAGCCGCATCACCCAGCGCACTGCTCCCCGCATCATCCATCCGCCCACCTACCTACCTCTGCTGTACACCATGAGCACCAGCATCAGGTACAAGAGCAAGCTGCTGAAGACAGGTGAGCAGGCCGGGCCTGGGGCAGGGGACAGGGAACATTACATCATTCCAGACCTGACCTGTCTCTTTCCTCTCTCCCCTCCTCCTGGATTCCCTGCGGCCTCCTGGGACCCCCACAGATGAGAAGGAGGTAAGGAGCCCCATCGGGTCTGCATGGTGCATGAGATATCCTCAGTGGAGACACATTGGCAGCATAGTCCATTAATGAGAGCGGCAGGTACCCAGCCTACTGCACTGTGCGCCTAGCCGGCTATGGGGAGAGAATGGCTGTGTCCTGTACTGAGCAGGGGGAATGGGGGCTGGCATCATGGGTGATGGCTGGATAGGATCTAGGTGTATGGACTGCCCTGAAAGCCACCGAGCACCCCTTCCCTACAACATAGGTCATATCATCTTCTATTACTGCTAGGCAAGGGAAGAATAGAGGACAGAAAATAATATCATAGATAATGTGCATGATATATGATGGAAGATATATAATAATAATTGGACAGAGAAGCTAAGATGGGCAGAATATATGAGCTGATATAATATATTATAAAAGGATATTAGATATAAGATATATAAAAACAGTCATAAGAAATATAGGATACGATGTGCAGACTACATGATATAATATATAATAACAGGATAGAAGATATGATGTGAAGAATATATATTATGATATAATATATATAAATACGATATAAGATATGATGTGCAGAATATATGATATAAGATACATAAAAATAATAAGAAATATAAGATATGATGTGCAGAATATATGATATAATATATAATAATAGGATATAAGATATGATGTGCAGAAAATATAATATATATACAAAAGTAATAAATAAATATAAGATATGATGTGCAGACTATATGATATGATAAAATATATAATAATAGGATATAAGATATGATGTGCAAAAAATATGATATAAGATATATAGAAAAGTAATGAATAAATATAAGATATGATGTGCAGACTATCTGATATGATATAATATATAATAATAGGATATAAGATATGATGTGCAGAATATATTATACAATATATAATAATACAATATAAGATATGATGTGCAGAATATATGATATAATATACAATTAAAATAATAAGAAATATAAGATATGACGTGCAGCATATATGATATAATATATAATAATGTGATAGAAAATATGATGTGCAGAAAATATAAGATATATAAAAATTAATAGAAAATATAAAATATGATGTGCAGAATATATAATATGATTCATGATATAGGATAGGATGTGTCAAAAAAATTATAGGATAATAATATTTATAATAATAACATAAAATGTTATGTGCAGAATAAATAATATAATAAAAAGATATGATGTGCAGAATATACGATATATATAAAAAATAATAAGAAATATAAGATATGATGTGCAGAATATATAATATGATTCATGATATAGGATGTAAGATATGATGTGTAGAAAAAAAAATGATATGATAATATTATTTATAATGATAATAACATAGGCTATGATGTGCAGAATATATAATATACAATATATAATATAAGATATGATGTGCAAAATATATGATATACGATATAGATATTAGTTATATAATGCAGTAAGAAATGTAATATAAGTTACGATGCGTAGATTATATAAGATATAAAACATAAGATGTGCAGAATATATAAGCTATGATGTGCAGAGTATATAAGATATGATGTGCAGAATATATAAGATATATAAGATATGATGTGCAGAGTATATAAGTTATGATGTGCATAATCTATGATATAACATATGATGTGCAGAATATATAAATATATAATATAATAAGATATATAATATAAGATATGATGCGTAGATTATATAAGATATAAAACATGCGATGGGCAGAATATATAAAGTATGATGTGCAGAATATATAAGATATGATGTGCAGAGTATATAAGATATGATGTGCAGAGTATATAAGATATGATGTGCAGAGTATATAAGATATGATGTGCAGAATCTATGATATAACATATGATGTGCAGAATATATAAATATATAATATAATAAGATATATAATATAAGATATGATGCGTAGATTATATAAGATATAAAACATGCGATGGGCAGAATATATAAAGTATGATGTGCAGAGTATATAAGATATATAAGATATGATGTGCAGAATATATAAGATATGATGTGCAGAATCTATGATAGTTATATCATATGATATGCAGAATATATAACTATATAATATAATAAGATATATAATATATGATGTGCAGAATATACAATATAGTAAGATATGTAATATAAGATGTGCAGAATTGGGAATATCAACATTTCCATCACATGGGAGTTGTGACCTCATTTTGGCGTTCTATGGCGCGTTCCTAATAGTGGCCTGCATATGTTGGGGAAGATATCATCTGGATCCTGAGTCAGTCCTTCAGGGGGAACAGCTTAGAAATATGAAGTGAACACCTAACAGAGCCTTCCCTAATAATACCCTGGTGCAGAGCTCCAGTATGATATCCCCATGACTGTATCCAGACACAGAATGTAGGTGTACTTAAATAATACAAACAATACACAGATCTGTGAATAAAACATAACAATGTTCACAATGTGTTTAGATCTGCCTAATGACAACATCCAAAATATTTATTTTCCTGTGACCAGAATGATTGTGTTGGTTTGAATAGAGTCCATCATGTAATAGAACAAATGAAGACAAATAAAAGGCAGACTAGTTGTCATTGCAGGAATGCGGGCCCTTCAGCCATATCACTCAGTGCTTATATAATGGATGGGCTGTGGACGGGGGATGATGGGACCCTTATTACTGATGTTTGGGGATAAAGGTCTGCGGCCTGAGCTCCGCACACATGTATAGCATAGCTTGGAGGCCTGTTGTATAAATGCTACATGTTTTACTATGTTCCTGTAAAATGTAACACAAGGAAGGTAGACATATGTCATCTTATACTGTATCTAACCCAAGAGCAAAAAATGTTATGTATTGCAGCTTTCCATTTCCTAGGCTTATGTCAGACTGACGATTCCACTACTACAGACAAATCGCCAGTGGCAGGATCACTAAAGAAGCTGCCTGTCTGTCCCTATAGAATCGCTCCCTCTGTAGCCAGATGCAGCGAGATGTAGCTCTGTCGCTGGCCTGAAGGCTGCTGAGTCTCGCTGCCTAGAGATAGTAGTGACAACTCAGTCTCAGCTACAGAGGGAGAGATTATATAAGGACAAACAGGCAGCCTCATAGTAATCCTCTCATTGGTGATTTGTCAAAATTGGAGTCGCCCATCTAACATCAGCATTTAGCTAACCATACACTATAGAATTTGTAGAATGTATGATCTCTGTACAGTCTTCTTTAGAGTTACCAAAACTATAGTATGAGGGAAGAAGACCTAAAGCTGGCCACACATGGTTTAGTTTTTCTCGTTCAGCAAGCCAGCTGAACAAAAAAAAACAACTGAATGGATTCCCCCATCCACATATTTGAGGTGGTTGGGGGAATCCTCCCCACTGTCATTGTATTCTGACAGCAGGACTCCCTTGCTGTCAGAATACACTGTTTACGCTTCAGCCGATTGGCTGCAGCGCTGATCAAAGCAAAATTTTCCAACAAGCCAGTTCACGGGAAGCCAAATTTCGAGCCATGTATGACCAGCCTAAACAACCAATTCAATTAGTTTTAAATCCAGCAGGCCCTTGTAGTTAACAGTAGATCTAAAAGAGATTGTACAATCTGATTGCATAGTATATGGCCAGCTTTAGATGCCACGACTGCATTTTTTTCTGAAATTCACTTATTGATTCTGCCAGTAACACACCTCTTGTCCTAGGACAAAATTTACCTACTGCGCTGTATCTGTAGAATAGCACAGTGGCTTATTGGTTGGCACATCTGCCTTGCAGTGCAAGGGTCCATGATTTGAACCTGAACCAGGACATTGCTAGCATTTAGTTTGCATGTTCTCCCTGTGCTTGCTACACTCCAAAGACTTGCTGCTAGGTAATTGTCTCCTGTCTGAATTGGCCCTAGTATACGTGCAAGATACGCTGGATAGGTACCATTAAGGCTCCAAATAAAATAATATTAAAGTAGTTTTATAGGCTCAAGGTTTTTTTACGTGCATGTATTCTATGCATGAAGGTAAAAAACCTTCTGTGTGCAGCGGCCCCCCCAGCCTCCCACCAATCCTTACCTGAGCCGCCTCCGATCCCGTGACGTTCTTGACAGCCTCTGCTGTCTGGGGACTCTCCCTGCTCATTGGCTGAGACAGCAACTTTGCCCATTGGTTCCTGCTGCTGTCAATTACAGCCAGTGACCCAATGAGGAGAGAGCAGGAGAGGGGTGGAGGTGAGTGTATCTTATGGATGCATAGAGCAGTGGCTCGAGGACAAGCATGCAGCGGTGCCCCAGGGGCAAGCGGCTTTCCCTGGGGGCTCTGCTTGAGGGGGAGGAGCCAGGAGCGCCGGCAGGGACCTGAAAAGGAGAGGATCGGGGTTGCTTTGTGCAAAACAACTTCACAGAGCAGGTAAGTATAGACATGTTTGTTGGTTTTTGTTAAAAAAACCCCCAAAAAACCCCCGGAGCTTTAGTGTCACTTTAATAGCACTGTTGTCATCCTAGGACATGAAATGGGTTAGGACAACAGAATACAACCCTCTTTTCTCTGTTCTGTACCACAGGGGGAGGTGTTCTGCAGTTCACAGAAGTGAGCTGGGCAGGGCTGATAAAATTACAGAGTACACAGGAACTTCCAAGCTCTTTGGATTTCTGGCAGAATCAACAGTACTTATCTTTTATCCTACAGATATAAAAAAATTCTTTGAATTGTGTATTTAACAGAACTAAAAGGAGCAAATAACAGAAGTTTATTGTTAGGGTTTACATACGCTTTAGCCCTGGGTAACACTGAATGCGTATTTGAAATCACGCTACTTCATATCAGTGCGATTTGTACCTCCGATTTCAATGCGGTTTGGGACTTCATTTAACAGAAGTCAATGCTAGTCGCAATGAAATTGAAAAAAGTAGTGCAGGAATTATTTTTGCAATCATGCTACTTCAAGTCACACTGATTAAGACAGTGCCATAGAAATACATTAGATGCAACTTCAGGTGCGATTTGTAAATTGCATGTCGCACGTGAAGCTGCACCGGTACGAACCAGGGCTTAAGTGCTTTGTATAATGAATACTTTTTACATTGAACGATGTGTAAGGATGTTGGTGACAGTGTAGCTGCTGGTTTGGTTTGCTCTGTTAGAAGAGGTGCATTATTGCAGATTACATTTAGCAGTTGCACACTGGCAACGCAAAGCATATCTCAGCGATGAGTCCAGTGCTGTGACAACCTAGGTGATGTCATTCCGTTTCTTGATTTGGGATATGAACCTAAACAAATCCAAGCTGGAAAATCATTGGAATAAACAGGAGCCAGGAATGGAAGGCTCGGATACCTGTCACAAATGCAAACATAATGGCAAAATAAAAAGCAAGCCTCTGGAAATGGAGTCAGTGTTTTTAATGAACATAATAGGCACAGAATAATATTGTTTGTGCCTGTCAGATGTGTTATCATTGGACTCGTCTTCACGTTTTGGGCAGTACGGCTGTTCCTGATTATCCGGCCAGTGATTGTTGTCTGACTGGCAGGGTTGCATTTCTCTTCAGCTTCCCACGTTGTATCATGACAGCAGCTGGGTAACACCCATAATGTTTTCACTAGAGCACACAGCCAAGTGTGGAAACTCAGGGCAACCAATCATAGAGAATGCTCCGAGTAAACATCATTGGAAGTAATGTAATTGGTGGTTACAGGTTACTGTGCTTTGATCTTGGTACTGCCTTTCCGGAATAAGCATGTTGGTGTTGGAGCTGTGCTGAGATGTGTAGTGCAGATGAAGGTTTATATCAGCCATTCTCAACTAGGGTTCTCCCAGACCTTGATCTGTAGCTGATTGACCTCCTGCAGAATTCTGGGTCAACCACCACCTGGCAGATCTTTTTAGTTGTCGGTAAGGGTGCCATTCTGACTGCCACTATAAGGGGGACATTCATCCCACTGCCTCCCAATGAAATCATGCTATTAGGGGCTCCTGGAGAGTTTAAAATTATTTCACGGGGTTCCTCTGGGGCAAGAGGTTACGAAAGGTTGCTTTATATCATCAGGACATAAGATCATTGTGGGGGCACTACAATTACTGATCAGACTACTGGGCTCTTTATTCCCATCTGATGAGGCTCACAATGAGCAGAGATGTCTACAAATCAGTGCCACACTATACCTGGATATGTCCCCATTGCCTCAGTCCCTATAGCTCAGCAGGAATTTGTAAACACCATTCTCCCATTCCTCAAGAAAGAAGGACAATGTCCCTTTAAATATATCAGTGCCCTCCATCACCAGCTTAAAGTGTTACCAAACCCATAACACTAGAATAGTCTGTATATACAGTAAAGCAGTGGTTCTCAACCTGTGGGTCGCGACCCCTTTGGGGGTCGAACGACCCTTTCACAGGGGTCCCCTAAGACCATCAGAAAACACATATTTCCAATGTGTAAAGAGCAGCTACTGTGTAGAAAGCAGCTGCTGTGTTGAAAGCAGCTACTCTGTTAAAAGCAGCTACTGTGTTGAAAGCAGCAGTATTGGAGGTAAAACAACACTTCATGAATTATAATTACTGGATAAATAATTTTATGGTTGGGGGTCACCACAACATGAGGAACTGTATTAAAGGGTAGCGGCATTAGGAAGGTTGAGTACCACTGCAGTAAAGCATGGGCTGAATCCAAAGAACAGAGGTATACCGCTCAGGCAAACAATCCAGATCAATCCACAACAGGTGCAGGCTCTGGCTCGCCACCACACACGATGCAACATGAAGAATGGTCAGCCGCACACCAGAGGATAGATGGATATAGTGTGTATTTATTGATACATAGGACACACAAAACACCAGGACATGAATACAGGACTTGTTAACGCGTTTCACACGATCGCGTGCTTTATTATAAGCAATGATTAAGCATGAGATCTTGTGAGACGCGTTAACAGGTCCTGTATTCATGTCCTGGTGTTGTGTGTCCTATGGATCAATAAATATACACTATATTCATCAATCCTCCTATGTGTGGCTGACCCTTCTTCCTATGCAGTAAAGCATGCTTGCTATAGTCACTGTGGAACCTAAGAAGTTAATCCTTACATTGTGTAAAAAGGCTATTTGATCCTGCCTTTTCTGATCCTCCCCTTCTTCTAATGTCCCCAATCCATCTGCTAATAGCACAGAGCTCTGCATATGCTCGGTTTAGTGTATGCATAGCTAGAGTTTTTTTTTCTTTGGGAAGGTACATTTGATCAGCACTGTCCATACAGAGGGTCAGGGGTTAGGCAGCCTCATAGACAGAGGAGAATGAAAACTCCTCCTGCAAGCTTTAAACAGTGCTCAGCTGGACACTAATAGAAGTCGCAAAACTGCTATATACTGCTGTTGAGAAAAAGTATTTAGCAGTTTACATTTACTAAAATAATTGCATTTTCATGTTATGTTTACTGTGGGAGACCAGATATAATGAATGCAGGGTCCTGGGTTTAGTAACACTAACTGAGATGGCCCTGTGCTTTACACAGAATCACATATACTGTATAGCTTTTTTTTTTTAAAGCAGGGAGAGTTGGATCCCCTGTCATGTTTTTACAGCTGTCTGTGTCCCCGTTGGGTAGATTCACCATTGTCACACTGACAGAAATGACTGAAAATACAATATTTTTGAGTGGTCATCAGAACAGCATCCAGTGGGGCCACAATATAATCCAATAGGGACATCTCGTTCGATGACAACGGTTTAAGAAAGGAATTCTCCTAATTGTATAGAAATATTCTATTGCTTCTTGATTTGCCTCCAGGGCAGGAAGTAAGGGGACATCTAACCAACAGGGCAAAGACAACAATAAATCCTGACTGGTTATAAAGTATAACTAAGGGCAATACTTTTTTTTTAGTTGTGGATGGAGAGGGGTTTGGAACACCTGTTGGGTATTTATTGCTATCTTTGTCGCCGTTAGGGACATTTACCCTCTCTATATGTATGCTTCATGGTTATCTCTGAGAGCGAAAGTTAAAGACAACAACATTTTTGGTTGTCCCCAGAACAGTAATAGAGGGGAAGTCTTCCGATGGGGACTTTGGTTCCGGCGACACTCTGGGTTTCCCTTACATTGGAGGCATTTGCTCTCACTTCCTGTTTTGGCTATGGGTGAGGAAATGAAGAGAAATCTATCTAATGGGACACTGATGGAAAAAAAGCTGTCTTGTGCTATATCCCTCTCTTACCCAAAATGATAAAGAGGTTTTGCCTTTAGTTCTACTATAACCTTTTCCACTCCATCCAAAACAAAAAAAGAAGTTCGTCTTTACATACACTTTAAATTACCAACACATAAAGACAAATTTGGACATTCTTATATGTGCCAGGGACTAGTGGTGCAGGGCAGCTCAAGGGGAATCTGTCAAAAAAAAAAAAAAAAATACTGCAAGGCAGGTATAGGAGAAGACACCTACTGCACATACCTTCAGCACATCACAAACCTTGCTGTTAGAGACGAATGCCGGGTCATTGTAACCGGCAAAGCACCAGCAGATACAGGTAGTGCTGGCTACTAGTTAGCACACGTCTTTCTGTCTCCTGCACATTCTTCTTGGCCATTGGTTCAGCCCATCATATTGCTGGACTAGTGGCTTTTGGATGGTGGCGACAAGTCGTTACACTACTCATAAACGGAGTTTTGCCTTTTAGAACAGCTCAGTCTTGGGCTATGAAATTATTGTACAGTATTTCTGTAGCACCAATAGTTTACACGGCACTTTACAATATAAAGTGGGAGAGTACAATTACAATACAGTTCAATACAAAAGGAATAGTAGACCCTACTTATGGTGCTTACAGTCTAAAATCAGAGTAACAGACGTTTTGGCAGATATGTACATGTACGTCTTAAAGTGGTACTAAAGGCTCAAGGTTTTTTACCTTCATGCATTCTGTGCATGAAGGTAAAAAAACCTCTGTGCAGCAGCCCTCCAGCCCCCCTAATACTCACCTAAGCCCCCTCTCGATCCAGCGATGTGCAGCCTAGTCTCAGCTATCCCAGGACTCCCTCTTCTCATTGGCTGAGACAGAATTGGGCAGAGCTATTGGCTCCCACTGCTGTCAATCACAGCCAGTGAGCCAATGAGAAGAGAGAGGGGCCGGGGCTGAGCCACGGCACCATGTGTGAATGGACACATGGAGCAGTGGGTGCCCCCATAGCAAGCTGCTTGCTCTGGGGGCACCCAACGGGAGAGAGGGGCCAGGAGCACCTACGGGGGACCCGAGAAGAGGAGGATCCAAGCTGCTTTGTGAAAAGTCATTGCACACCGCAGGTAGGTTTAGACATGTTTGATATTTTTGTCTTTTAAAAAAAATGCCTTTAGAATCACTTTAAGGGCTCACTTAGACGGCTATCCCTGAGTTCAGTGTGAAGTTCTACGTGCACATTTATAATGCATTTGCAGGACATGTGTGGTTTGTTTTTTAGGCATTATTTATTTATTTACCGAGTGTCATTTACATGTCTTTGCAGTATGTTCACGTGCATTCCGGTACATTTACATGCAAAAAGTGCATTCTATCCTTTTGTAAACGCACGTAAAAACACCACAGTGGCATAAACCAGGTTCATTGCATTACATTCATTTTTTGTGCATATGCATTCGTAAAATTGTTTAAATACATCAAACCCAAAACACTTACGCGCTGCCATGGGTTACCCTAATTTGACCAAAATTGTGTATAGAAGATGCATTGGGACGCAGTTGGTTCCACAGAGTGTAGAAAAGTGTTGCTTGCAGCACTGGGCATGCTGGTATCACTATCCTGCATATGCATGCATGGATTGGCACAAAAAGTGGACACAAATACTTGGAGTTTGTTTTTTGGCATTTATGGTTATATGTGCATGGATTTGAGATCATTATTTGGTGATGTTAAATATTATTATATTTCTTTGTACATTTTGAGACACACAAGATAAACTGGGAAGCAATTGGTTTGCAGTCTTTGATTGGTTTGTAGTTATTCAGCAGCGCAATACATTTGTATACATATATATTTAAAAACATGTTCAACTATGACTGGTGTAAATAGTTCCAAGGGTCACCATACACACAGACTGACCATACAATCTTTGTATAATCAATTTTAGATCTCCCAAACTTACCGTATGTAATATGAGGACCTACCTAGTCTATTCAATCAATGTAAATCCAACCAGGCAGGGCCTTGTACTACATAGTTGTTTGTAATCTAAAGGAGATTGTACAATCAGATTGTAACGCAGTTATTGTTCATGACAGGGTCTTCTTAAGGATGTTATCTACACCTCCCCTTCACATACAGTACATGTTGGGGCAGAAACCATGTTTGAAGAGACCCTGTCAGGGTCTCAGAGGGTTGAATGGAAAAACTCACAGATCCCTGCATCAACAAAATTATGTGTGATGCAGTGATCTCTCTCGCTGTGCTATTGTCTTCTGACAGCGGGGACTCCCCCCTGCCAGAATACACTGATCAGCCCTTGTAGCCATTGGCTGAGAGCGGTGATCGAATGCTGGTTTCCTGCTGAACCAGCTGACTTTTGGTACATTTGTACCGGTCTTTAATCTCCTACCACCTACCTCACTATTGAGTCCTGTAGTGCCATAGGGGTCGGAGGAGGAATGCTGAAGACACTTGTGGAGGATGCCATGCTGGAAAAGGTGGGGGTAGGAGGCGCGGGTTGACAGAAAGGTGGGTATACTACTTTTCTTCCAGGGGATGGGCAGTTTTAATTAGGTTAGGGAACTGATAGATCAGGTCATTTTTGAATAGCATTATGCAGACAGTATGCATTCAGGGCCGCTCACCCGCACTCGCACTCCTGTCACGTTAGGATGCGCCTGTGTCCTTGCAGTTGTTCATCCTAATAGACTTGAATGGGTTGCCCGTATGCAGCACCTATTGGCTGGGTATGCAGAAAAAACAACCTGTTCACACTATAAAGACCTCAGCAGCCATGTGAACAAGGTCTTACCGGCTAATAATAGTAACAAGTAATAATGTCAATAGCAATAATGACAATGATAATTGTTCTCCTTAGTGGCAACATATTGGAACAAAAGTATAAGGGATAGCACTTATGTCTTACGGCTTTAGAGTACTAAGCTCAATTTCCTCCACTCTCAGTCCCCATGGAGGGTTCATGATCTCTTTTATTCTTGTGTTTGTTTCTTCCATGTGTGATTGTACATTAACTGGCTTTTCAGATGCTTACGCTGTACAAAGCGTATAGATGCTTTTGTATAGCTGTTGTATATATTTAACTAATGGATTAATGTTAAGAATAGCTCATGATAAAAGGATTATTGTTTTACATACCTCTCTGCTGTTCAGTTGGTGTGCAGATACACATATATAGATATATAGATTAAATGCTAAAAAAAACACCCCAAATAATATGCATGGGCATTTGTAGGCCCCTAGTTTAAAGGCTAACTAAGCCCAAGAAACACAAAATGTAATATATTTCAGCTTAAAGTCCTTACATGTGGTGGCTGCTTTTGTTTTTTTTGAAAGGTAAGACATTTCCAGCAGATATGTCCTTGCCACGTCCTGTGAGCTGCACCAAAGAACATCTTCCTTCCTAGATATCTTCTCTAAACTACCAATTGCTCTTCTCCCCATGTAATGGTGATGAAGTGATACCAACATGTTTGTTGTCCATATCAGCAGAGCAACCTAGATTGACAACCATTGCACCCTCCATAGATACAGTGGAGGAGTGTTGTAGCCACCCAGAGACAGGAAGTGTGTAATCTGCAGGATTACCAGATTAAAATAATGCAGAGACCTGAAAAAATACAACTAATGTAGCCATCACATCAAGGACTAGTAACCTATATATTACATTTTTGGGTTTAGATATTTTTATTGTCATTTCCGAAGGTAGTCCTGTATCCTGCTATAAATCAGTGAGACGTAGGCATACCATCACTATTTCTACTTGTATGACAGTGTCATAACACACACATGGTTGCCACCTGGTGGCGTAACGCGTAGGGGAGGGGCTTTGACATCACAACACTCGTAGGAAAGGCAAGTGCGGTACAGCTGGCTGCAGGATAGCGGTTGAAGGATCCATATTAGTGCCAATACCTTTGGAGTTACTTTAATAGACGTGATATTATACAACATACCGTACATGTGAGTGGAACATTGTTTTATCAATAAATGTTTTATAAGGATAAAGTACTATGTTTTGGTCATCTTTTTTTGGTATACATCTGATGGAGGAGGACAGTTAGGAGAGTGGAGGAGACCCATGCTTACCGGACATCATATAACAGTCCATACAAGGGATACATGCTATATATGACCTCACTTAGCAGTTTGGTCATATACACCAGGTGAGAGCACATCCGGTGGAGGTTTACACATATTGGTTTGCAGTGTTTTATCGCACCAGGTGTTTCAAGAAATTGGTTGTAATTCAAGCATCTGTGAAGATACCAATTTATGGATACTTATATGTTGGTTGCTTTTGGTTTAAATCGGAAGAGAAGTGCAGCATCTGAATGATGTTTTATGTATTACAATACTACTACTGCTAGTATATTTCAGTGCCTGCTGGTAACATACATTTTTGTACTCAGTTGAAGGAAAGATTTGGCCAAATATTGTTTTGGAGAGGTCAATACAGATGACATACTTGCTATTTTTAAAATCTAATTTTAGCATATGTGCTGCAGTTTCATGTTACATAAAAAATATATTGATGTCTGGATGGAAGACATGGGATATTTTCTCTGGGCAAGGTTCCTACTGAGTAATTTAGTTTGCGGACAGCCAATTCTCAGTGCCTGTGTAAACAGCTTCTACTGATTTAGGACTTGCCATTATGGATAGGTACATCCACCATTGTAGATACATCACCTCTATGTACACAGAGTTTTTACAATGATACACAAGGTGCAGCATGTAAAGCAGGTCATAGATGGATTGAATTTTGGCTGGGTCAGCAGGGAATGACCAAGATAAGATCCGTCTATGGGCTGGCTGGTTGCCCTGAAGTCGATCCATCTATTGACTTCAGTACAACCAGCCTAACAGATTCTTTGCATGTGATCAGTGTCGGCGGCTATAATCACCAGCAGTGATCATTGTGTTTTACTGGCAGGGAAAGATCCCTGCTGGCAGAAAACAGTAGCTCTGTAGGAGGGATTCCGCCACGGTTACAGGGAAGAAAATCGCATCATCTATGGCTTGACTTAGTAAAAAAACATTGTTATATAATCTAATCAGTAATAAACATTCTTAGCAGTCTTGAAACTGCTTAAAGTATGTGTAATGTTGGCCACACATACAGTACTTCATTTTTTTTAACCATTCAATGTGAAATTTATTCAAAACACTTGAATCTGCAAACAGTAACCATAACTTTCCTTCTGATTGATTTAGAGTCCATTTAGATCAAATTCAATCAAACGGAGTTGTTCAGCCAGGGCAGAAATATATTGATCATTTTGCGTCGATCAGCACTGAGATATTTTGTTCATGATGATAATAGTGTTTTTTCTTTGGGAGAGTGCATGTGATCAGCACAGGGCCAATCGTCACCAGAGAGTCAGGGGTTATGCAGCCTCATAGGACAGTCAGAGGAGAATGGATATGCCTCCTACAAGCTTTAACCAATGCTCTGCTGGACACTGATAGAAGTCACAAGACTGCTATATACTGCTGATGAGAAAAGGTATTTAGCAGTTTATATTTACTAAAATTTTTGCATTTCCATGTTCTGTGCACTGTGAGAGACCAGATATAGTGAATGCAGGGTCCTGCACCACATCCCATTCTTCGAGCGGATGGACATACGGCATTCAGAGTGCTAATGTAAACAAATAATAATGTAATGCTGTTATCACACCACTCCACGCATTCCACCTGGAGAATACACACAAGAGATACGCTCCCATGAAAATCACAAAAAGTGGTGCAGACTCTCTTTAGAAGTGTGTCCACATGTAAAATATCAGAGTCTTATTCACCTCCTTATCTCAGATATGGCGGTATTGTTACAGCCATAGCTACATATTGGGAAAGTGTTGCTTATGAGACCATGAATCTGTTTCACATGTAATTGAGATATCACAAATCTTTTATGAATTTGGTGCAAGAGCTCCATGCACAGCTATAATGCCAGGATTATGTCACCAAGCCTTTATTCAGTTGTCTCCATAGACTATATCAAGCATATGAAGGGAACTGATATCTGTAGGGAATATGGAATGGCGTCATGTTCATACCCAGTGGTTAGATCATGTTAGCTGGTAACATAGTGGCTGAAAATGAGTATAAAGGAGTGGTCTCCCATAGCAGACCCTTAGAGATCTTGTGTAATGTATGCAGAAAATGAGAGTTAAGACCGTTCCTTTTCTGTTATTTGGTGTTTGGGAATCCATCTCTGAGTCTGTACTGCGTTCAATAGACTATAACTATAGGAAGATAAAGTAAAATAAACTAATCATGTTGTGCAATTGTGGGACCCAGTACTTCATAAAGTAACAAATTGTACTTAAATTGGAAGTAAACCTTTCTATCTTTTACAGCCAATGAAGCTGCCATCTTAGCTTCTTTTTGGTCTGTACTTGCCATGGTGCTGCACATGTGAAACAGTTATGGCATCACTCATTTGATTAAATGACAGTTCATTTGAGAGCACAAGCAACAGTGACAGTTGTCATTCATGCCATGTCTTCAGTGTTACAGTTTTGAGAAACATATAACTCCTTGGCGCTGATGGTACGCAAATATGTGGCCTCTTGTTGGCTGGGCCTTGACGCTTTGAAGCTGCATATTTGTGTAACTAATGTAAACAAACATGTGCCGAGAGTGTGCGCAAAACCTCTCAAGGAGCCGGGCGGTGCTGGCACCAAGGGGATAAATTGATGGGTTGAGTTCCACTTTAAATAATGTTCAGGAGGTCCCATCCACTGTTTCTTCGAATATATGAGTTTGTTTATGAACATACAAACTGTTGTGGAAGCACACAGAACTTTTTACAGATCTCTGATATAAAGTTTTTGTGGTGGCTAAATGCTAAGAAAGAGAGTGTAGGACCTAAGAAAACTTGCAGAAAATCTGTGAATGACTTGCTGAAGGTGAATTGTGAAGGATCGCTTTAGTACAGTGTGTGGGCGAAGGATTATCTGACTACAGTATGTGGAGGTTGTTGAGTTGTTGAAGTACTAAACTAAGCCATAGATTATGCAATTTCTTTCCTTTAACCATGGGTTGAAGAAAAGAAAATCGCTTGATTCCCCCATCAACACAGTCAGCATTGATGGGGAAACCCCTCCCACTTCGCTATTGTAATTTGACAGTGGGTGGTTTCCCTGCCGGCAAAATACAATGATAACTGCAAGCAACAGTAATCGCACGGAAAAAACCCGACAGGTTGGTTGTACTGATGTCGATCTATAGATTGACTTCAATATAACCAGTCTGCCCATAGATTGACGAATGTTAATCTGTCTATGGCTGGCCTAAGTCTGAGAGTTTTTAGGTGATGTCCAGGAGCTACTGGTGACACAGAGTTTGGGGACAGTAGTCTTATTACTGGGTCATCATTGGGAACATTGTCATTCTTAAGCTGTAGGAATGTAAGAACTGAATTTTTACACAACTTGGACAAATGTAAGAATGTATGTGCCATACCTGTAGGATCCCCCTGGAAGCTGGAAATCAGGGTTGCAGGAATCACTATTGCAATGATCTCCACTTTCTTCTGGGTCGCATGCTGAACAGCTGGCTTGCTGCATTGTGAGCACAGGAGCTTTCTTGCTTGGCATGGGCGCCATTCACAGGTTGTTTTGCATTTTCTCTATAAATGCAAAGTACTCCCTGATTGAACGAGGTGGAGATGCGGTCACTGTGTTCTCTGAATGGCGCTGGTGTTGAGCAAGCGTCGTTTTCAGTAAGAATCAGGCCATCCACTCGGTAGGGGACCCAGAAGCTAGTGGAGATCACTGTTCTAGCAATGCCTACTAAAATAATTTCAAGATTCAAGGGAAAGGGGAGACATGATTGAAACCTTTATATACATCCAGGGGGTGAATAAGGTTCAGGAGGGCAGTATTTCAACATGAAACCAAAATCAAGAACATGGGGACACAACCTCAAAATAACTGGATGAAAGTTCAAAACTAATCTTAGAAAGTTTTATTTTACTGAAAGGGTAGTTGATGGTTGGAATAAACTTCCAGCAGAGGTAGTGAGCCAGGCAACAGTAAATGGCTTCAAACATGCTTCAGACAAACATAGATTTATACTCAAAAAAGTTAATGAGCAATACAAAACAAAATAAAAAAAAGCGGGCAGACTCAATGGACCACTCAGTTTTTTTTCTGCCATAATTTTTCTATGTGCCAGGATTCCCACAGGTATGGCACATACTTACTAAAATTTGTCAAAGTTGGACCAATGCAACTCTGTATAAAGTAAAAATTGCCATATCTAAACTTCAGCTTTATTATTATTATTATTATTATTATTATTATTCAGGATTTATATAGCGCCAACAGTTTACGCAGCACTTTACAATATAAAGGCAGACAGTACAAATTAATACTGGAGGATTCAGAGGGCCCTGCTTGTTAGAGCTTACAATCTAAGAGGGAGGGTCGAGAGATACAAAAGGTAGAGATTGTGGGGGATGGGCTGATGGACAAAATACATGTACATTTGTTAGGTGGGGGCAGGATAGGCCTCTCTGAAGAGATGAGTTTTCAGGGATCGTCTGAAAGTGGACAGAGATGGAGATAGGCTGACACATTGGGGAAGAAAGTTCCAGAGGATGGGAGCGGCTCTGGAGAAATCCTGGAGGCGAGTATGGGAGGAGGTGACATAGGAGCTAGAGAGCAGGAGGTCTTGGGAGGAACAAAAAGAACGATTTGGTTGGTATTTTGAAACTAGGTTAGTGATGTAACTAGGGGCTGAGTTGTGGATGGGTTTATAAGTTGTTGTAAGTGTCTTGAATTTTATTTGTTGGCTGAGCGGGAGCTAGTGGAGGGATTGGCAAAGAGGGGTGGCAGACACTGAGCGGTTGGTAAGGTGGATGAGTCTGCCAGCAGCATTCATGATGGACTGGAGCAGGGATAGCCTATGCAAAGGCAAGCCACTGAGGAGGGAGTTGCAATAGTCAAGGCGGGAGATGACCAGGGAGTCCGTTAGAAGCTTTGTGATGTCATTGGTTAGGAAGAGGCATGTCTTGGAGAGGTTGTGGAGGTTGAGGCGCCAAGCTTTGGACAGAGATTAGATGTGGGGCCGAAAACATAGTTCAGAGTCCAGGATTACACCTAGCACCCTGGCATGAGTGGATGGGTTGTTGGTTGAGCCGTTGATTTTGATAAAGAAGTGAGTGGAAGGGGCACATCGGGGAGGAAATATTGTGAGCTCAGTTTTGGATAGATTCATTTTCAGCTTTAACAGGAGAGCCCAGGTTTTCCCCTGTAGCCTTTAAAAGCTAGTAAAGCATTTTCATTTTTATTCATTTACCTAACTATAATCTTCTTGCAATTTACTTTCCTAATTTCTTTAAAAACACTTGCCCAAATTAAAGGGATTCTCGGTGAACATGTTCTCAGCTGCTATCATTTTTTGGCATTATAACATTTGTAATTCCCATAACACGTTATGCTGTGTTTTTTAGTGCTAGCACAGTTGCTGATGAAGAAGAGCATGCAGTGATCCACGTTTTTTGGCAATTGCATGATCCCTTTAAATATGTACAAGGTGTAATCCTTGTATTATGACTAGTGATAATATTGAGCATGGTAGGTGTTTTGTAAATTCCAATAAAATAATGTCCAGGGGTAATGTCAAGTTCATGTCAAGGTCCCATATCTTTATTTCCCCACACAATCTCCTTGCGGTACAGCATTCCTGTAAATTCTTTTGAAATGTTGGCAGGTCTGATAATTTTTTTGCCTTGCTGTGGAGTTACAGTGCAGATGTTCACATATAATCATGTGCATTTATTATTACCATTCTGACAGTCTGTTGCTTGGGGCTGCCCAGGATGCCAGCAGGGACTTGTAAAATTGGCCTAAGCCCGTTGGAGCTTTGTTGTAGAGTAAATCTGAAGTTACATTGACAGCTGAGTAATGACTTTTTCAAATATTTTGGTTCTAAGGATCTTTTTGATTAATTGGAAAATTTTACTCAATTATGTTGATCGGGGAGGTTTACATTAATGGCATTATTTTTAATTCCTTGCTTTCATGTGTGCTTAGCCATTGGCAAAACCACTTTATGGATCCAGTGAGCTATGGGGACATGTGCAGGTCATGAAATTAGTAAGCAACGGAGAGGTGTCTGAAGACCATGGATGTCAGACTTGCATGAAACAGTGGGATAAATAAAGTGCAATAATTCATCAATGGCCACAATTTGTTTATTCAAAAGCAGATTATAATACTTTGGTAATTGACATTTTAGCAATAACTGCAACCTCTCAACAACCCCTTCAGTTTAAACCCTTAAAAGGACAGATGTACCTCACATTGTAGCTTAATGCTATCAGAAAAAGCACTTTTACTTACCCATTCATTCACTTCTGCAGGCTCCCTCCATACTGCTAGACTGATCTCTGCAGCTTCTTTTCTCCTATGCTCTGGGGGTCCCAAGTCCACTGACATCAACAAGTACAATGCAATGCCCATAGCCTTGCATTAGAGGTGAGAACACCTAGGGACAGTTCACTTCCAAAGCGTATGGGAGAAGAACGCTAGCTACCAGGGGAGCAAAGTATTGGGTATGTAAAACTGCTTTATCTGGTCTTCTAGACCTAAGTGAGAATTTATCCCTTTCAGTTTTGCGGCAGCCCCACTGCAAAAGTAGATTTTTGTTTTCCACGGAGATGGGCTATAGAGTAAGTATTTCATTGTGGGTGGGCTATTGTCGTAATATGCAAGTATGCACACTTAAGTTGCTGACATCTTCTGGCTGTCTTCTTTATGGTCTGGCATCTTCTATGTTGGCCTTTGGGCAGCCACTGATAATAGAAGTCCTGCATACAAGTTACATTGCCTTTGGCACCCTGCTGCATACCTGGCATCTGGGGTAAATTCTGGCTTACGTATTAATTGCTGATAGTGTACACTAAATGAAAAACTGCTAATAGCAAAAAGAAGCAGTTTTTGTAAGAAGGGACTTTGCATGTTTCTTCTGACAAAATTCCTCTTTTCTATCAGTTTTTTTTGGTTGTAAAGTTGTAAAGTGGTTGTAAAGCCTGAAGGTTTTTTTTACTTTCATGCACTCTAAGCAGAAAGGTAAAAAACCTTCAGTGTGCAGCTTTCTCCTGTAGTCCACACCTGATACTTACCCGAGCCTGGTTCCAATCCAGCGATGTACAGAAGAACGGCTGCTGTGCCAGCTCTCTGCCTTCTCATTGGCTCAGAGACAGCAGTGGGAGCCATTGGGTCCTGTTGCTGTCAATTACAGCCAGGTAGGAAGGAGTGGGGGCAGTGCTGAGCCCCGTTTTGTGTGTCTTATGGACACACAGAGCGGGGCACAGAAGTGAGCACTGACAAGTACCTCCATAGCAAGCAGCTTGCTATGGGTCACTCAGCAGGGGGGCAGCCAGGAGTACTGGCAAGGGACCCAAGAAGAGGAGGATTGGGGCTGCTCTGTGCAAAACCCTTGAACAGAGCAGGTAGGTATAACATTGTTATTTTGGGGGGAAAAAAATTAACTCTTTAGTATCACTTTAGTTTCAGTTTAAGTAAGACAATTCCATTTTCTTCAAGCAGAACTACACTAACCTTCTGCTTCCCTAGCTACTTACTTATCTTTGTTCCAGTTCAATGGTGTCCTCCGGGTTTCCAGACTGTTGGATGCAAATCTCTTCAGTGCAGCCTGCACCTTTGCACTAGGTACCTAATGACTTCATTAGTGCCATATATCTAGGCGTGGAGATCTTTGGCATACTGTCCCATTTAAGTCAATTGGGCTGGATGCTGTAGCTCTTGTAGAGAGTGAAGATTCCACAAAGGGTTTGCAGAATCCCTTCATTTCCAAGGCACTTGCTATTTATTCTTTTTTATGTGTAAAGTGAGTAACTTTAAAGTGGCTGCAGAAACTGAAAGAGCCACATGCAGCCAAGCTGATATGTCAGAGGTTGTGTTTTCCCTTCAACAGAATGGTTTTTATCACACCTTGTACAGACATGCTTGGTTTCAGATTTATCTCGGGGAAGCAATAGCAATCAACTAGGAAATGTATTGCTTGCCAATGGCTCATTCATTAGAGTTTGATTGGCACCACCCAGGTTGAGGGTAGGCTATAGATGTATATTCACTACTAGATCTAGCTGTGACCAAAGCAGATGTCAATTATCATGTCTGTGGACACCTTAATGTTACAAAGAAATCTATAAAGTGGTTGTAAACCCTTACATATACACAGTGAAGTGACTGGTCTCAGTTGATACACAGAGATGAAACAAATCCTACTATATACGTTTACCTGTTTATCTACAACCATCTATCCCCTACAGTCTTCCAAAACACACAGATGAAAGGATTTTTCTCAGAAGCAGAAAGCAGAACTAGAGCACAGAGCCGAGTGTAAACTGAAAACTGATTGGAGGAGGGGAGACACCCCCCACCTCTTCACATGCTCAGAGGATCATAGAGCTGAGGATATGAGTCATATGCTGTGTGCTGGAGGGGAGGCGGGCCATCTCCTGGGAGGCTGAGGTGTCAGCCTATAAAGGTTCAGCTCTTTTTTTTTTTTTTTTAATAACAAACATGTTATACTTACCTGCTCTGTGCAATGATTTTGCACAGAGCAGCCCCAATGCTCCTCTTTTTGTGTCCCCTTGTCGGTGCTCCTGGGTCTTCCCCCTGCTGAGTGCCCCCAGAGCAAGCTGCTTGCTCTGGGGAAACTTGTACATGCTCGCTCTCGAGCTCCCTCTATGTGTCCGTGAGACACACAGAGCGTGGCTCAGCCCAGCCCCCTCCCCTGCTCCCTCCTCACTAGCTGTAATTGACAACAGCAGGAGCCAATGGCCAATGAGGTGGGTGAGACCTGGGAGGATCGCTGCTCTCTTGTACATCTCTAGATTGGAATCAGGCTCAGGTAAGTATAAGGGGTGAGCTGTACAAGGAAGGCACACATAGAATGCATGAAGGCAAAAAATCTTGAGTATTTACAACCACCAGATTTGGTGCTTTAGATTCAGGTTTATGCATACAATAGATAGATGTGCTTAGTTCATTTTTCATGTCTGAGGTTTTCAAGTTTAGATATGGCAATTTTTACATAGTTACATTTGTTTAATTTTGCCAATTTGTGTCATACCTGTAAGATCCCTGTGGAAGCTGGAAATCGTTGTAGTAGGCACTGCTACTTCAGTGATCTCCACTAGCTTCTGGGTCCTGTGATGAACAGCTGGCCAGCTCCATTGTAAACACAGGGTATTTAGGGCATGGGTGCCCTTCTGGGAACATATTGCATTTTCTCCATTTTCTCTGATTAGAAAAGGTGGGGGCAGTGACATCACAAACACCAGCTTGTCATATCAGAGAACACTTTGCATTCATTGAGCAAATGCAAAGTGTTTTCTTTGAATGGAGCCCAAGTGTGTTCATTTGGCAACAAGGCAGCTGGTTGGTGCTGGACCCTGATGTTAGTGGAGATAATTGTAGCAGGGTTGCCTGTTATTGTGATTTCTAACTTTAGGGATTCCACAGGTATGGCACATACATATTTACTTTGGTTGGTACTTTTGGCTCAATGTAACTATATAAAAATGAACATACCTAAACTTCAGTTTTAATTTAGTACAATGAAAAATTCTGCATTTTGCAGATCTAAACAGAGCCATAGAGTACATTACAGACACATGGATGTGCTAAGGCATAGTACTTATTGTACTACGTATAAATGTATCAGTTGCAGTTATTTATAGTAGTTCCTGCAGTACTGGCTTGTGTTAAAGTGTTACTTCAAGGTCAGACTTAAGGTATAGCAAACCTATGGACATTCTAAAATTCACACATTCCTAACAAGCAGTTAGGAATAACAAATAAACTTTAAAACAATCACTCAATGACCTTTGTAGCTGCAGGCACTGTGAAGTAATTCATCCTCTTTTTTTTTTTTTTTTTTTAGCAGATCCATTATAGTTTTTCTTTCACTTTCTCTCTGTACAGTTGAGTCCCCACTTTCACATGTAGGTGCATTACCTAGGCACGTTACAGCTGTCCCTATCCTCCTGGCAAGAGGAGCAATGCTGCTTTCTCACATTCTCCCAATCTGCCCACCCCTCCCCTCCGCTGTATACTTTTGCGTTTTTTTGGAAAGGGTCAGGGACTTTTTTTAATGCAAAAAGTTGCATTTTTGTTTCTATAGACTTCAATGTAAACTCTGCAGAAAAGCATGTATTGCATTTTTGATGGGTTTTTGCCACATTTTTGATGTGCTTTGTGTTTTAAATCTGCCTAGCAACAAGAAAACAAAAAAAAAGCAAAATGCGGCAAAAATGCATAAAAAATGCAAGTGCAAAAACTCAACGCAAACCACAGTGCAGAAGCGGCTCAAATGCCATCTGCATAGGTGTGAACCTAGGCTTAAAGTGGTTGTAAACCTCAGACATGAAATCTGAACAAAGCATATCTTTCTATAGTGTGTATGCGTCTCAATTAAGAGCACTAAGTGTCATTTCTGTCTGTTGCCTCCTTCATTTGCTATCAGCATGAGTCACTTCTGACAAGTTTTCCTACCACCAAGAGAAAAATGGTGACAGGGAGGGACCTCCAGCAGAGTGACAGTCTCATCTCTGTTCCTCTGAGCTGTGTCAAATAGCTTTGTCTCTTCCCTCCAATCAGCTCTCAGAATTCTCACTGAGCTCTACAGTGTGTAACTTCAGCTCTCCACCCCCTTTTTTTTCAAAACCTACAGACAAGCTTTATAAATTCTGCACTTTGAATGGATGTGAAGAAGAGAAGAACACAGATAAACAGGTAAAACCTATGTAGGAGGATTTGTTTCATCTCTGTGTATCACCGGAGGCTGTCGTTCACTGGGCATATGTAAGGGTTTATGACCACTTTAAGTGTCTGCAATTTGGTTCATTTTTTGTGCATTTTTAAAAATTTATTTTTCATACATTTTTCATGGGTTCTAATCAAATTCATAGGAAGAAGGGTCAGCCGCACAGCAGAGGATAGATGAATATAGTGTGTATTTATTGATCCATAGGACACACAACACCAGGACATGAATACAGGACCTGTTAACGCGTTTCACACGATCTCGCGCTTTATCATAACCAAAGCAAGACCAAAGACCAAAACAATAGTGTGAAACGCATTATCAGGTCCTGTATTTATGTCCTGGTGTTTTGTGTGTCCTATGGATCAATAAATACACACTATATTCATCTATCTTCTGGTGTGCGGCTGACCCTTCTTCCTATTGCATTGTGTGTGGTGGCGAGCCAAAGCCTGCACCTGTTGTGGATTGATCTGGATTGTTTGGCTGAGCGGTATACCTTTGTTCTTTGGATCCAATCAAAGTCAGTGGGGCCAGAACCATGCTTTGTCACACCAAAAAAGCCAACTGTACTTTTTACCAAGACGCACAGATGAGGTCCCATAGAAGATAATGGTAATCCTCTTGCTGTGCATTGTCAGGCATCTGCCACCGCATGTAAAATCGCAGAAGTGTGATCGTATGAGAATGACAACCAGGGAGCTACCATTCTCGAAGGAGAAGTCAGCAGTGGCAGCTTCCATACAAATCTCCAGATAGAGTCACTTTAAGAGAATCTTTACAGCTTTTTGCTTTGTTTACATGTTCCTGTCTGGAAAGAGAGGAGTGTATTCAAGGGAAATGTGCAGTCTTATTTATGAGTATGGCAGAAGGTGAATCGTAGGGGTGCCGACACTATGGGAGGTAGAGAACACAGGGGAGGAAATTACATGTCTGGCTCCAGTCACTCCATGTGTGTATATATTACAGATAAAAGAATTCTTGATTGTGTAATCTGAAGTATTTGCACTGAGAAGTGCAACTGGAAAAGTGCTACAAATATTGTTTTTTTGAATATAGATAATATATATATAAAGGCAACAAGACAGATAAATATCCACATACTGTATGCAGTATAAGCGTGAACATGTGTACACACTTCTACAACAAATGTGTGCCTGGCAGCACTAAGGTCATCAGTTTGAATCCCAACCACCTGCCTGGAGTATGCTTGTTCTCCCTCTGTGTGAGTTTCCTCTGACACTGTGTGGGTTTCCTCCGACACTGTGTGGGTTTCCTCCGGTTTCCTCCCATCCTCCACAGACATGCTGGTAGGTTGATTGGCTCCTGTCTAAATTGGCTCTAGTATGTGTATGTATGAATGTAAGTTGGGGACCTTAGATTGTAAGCTCTCTGAGGACAGGGACTGATGTGAATGTACAACATATATGTAAAGTGCTGTGTAAATGGCCGGTGCTATAGAATTACCTGTAATAAATAAATAAAAAAAAACACACATACCAGCCATTTGCATTTCTTGTCAGGTGTTTTACGGTGACTGATGTTTTTTTGGGCATAATTTGCATTCATGGGAAAAGTGCACCCCACTAAAAAACAGCATACCGGAAAACACTTCAGTTTGTCACTTGACAAGACATATTGGTGTCTCACTGTGATGACTTATTTAGACAATATTTAGAGCTCATGCACATGGCCTTTCATGGACCCTATTGTGTGCAGAGCCTGCGCACGTACCCTCCTGGCACCTGCTACATATTGCCAGCCATTGAGATGCATTATAAGATGAAGTTGTATGTGGTTGTGCGCCAGGGGTTGTGTAAAGCACTTGCCCGTGCAAGGTCGTATGTTCCTACGCACACTATCTGCATTCTGAGCATATGTCTGTACACATGTGGGTGCTTTATGCATATGGATAAGGTTCACAAGGGCCGTATTTTCAATATGAAGCTAAGATCAATAACACACACATATATATCAGACCCGATGGACCACTTTGCCTTTTTTCTGCTAACACTCTTCTATGTTTGTATGTAACCCACAACAATGCACAGCTGCATCTTCTAATGCATCTAAATAGGTGGTTGTACTCAATGACTGTGGGTCCTGGGAGAGTAATTACGCAGGCTCTTCATACTATACAGCTCCTGTATGGCATCAACCTCTGTATCCTCTATGTGCCAGTTGACAACTGATTTATACATCCCAGCTGCTGCTTGCTCTCTGACCGCTGTATATCCATTCTGTATGCTAGCTGTTACTTCATAGTGAAGCTGAGAAGGTCTAGCTTTAAAGTGGTAGTACAGTCTGTAGAAAAAAAAACAAAAAAAAGAAAACACCTTCCCCCTGCTAGTTAAGTGTATAATGTGATATACATCACATTATGGAAGACTTCCACTTAGGCCCCTTCACATATATGCGTTTTTCAGCTGCTGCATTTTTTGGAATGGGTCAGGGAATTTTTCAACCGCAAAATGGTGCATTTTTGGGACGCTGCAGAAAATGCATGTAGTGTGTTTTTGATGTGTTTAAGTTTTTAATCTATCGAACAGCAAACTGGCCAAAATAAAACACAGCATAAAAAAGTGTGGAAAGCACCTTAAAAATACACATGCACAGACGCAAAATGCACTGCAAAAAGCACTTCAGAAACGAACAAAACGCAAACTGCATGGGTGTGAACCAGGTGTAAAATCCAGCTGCACGCTGTCACCGCTTCCATCTTCATCTGGTCTTCATTCGGGATTCATGGGCTCTGGCTGTTTGAATGGCTGAGACGTGATGGACTCACTCCCGCACATGCGTGTGGAAGGCACGATCATGGCCTGAAAGGATGGCATACTCAGTATGCTGTCCCTTCAGAGCGCAGAGCGCAGTACGCATACGCCAGTGACATCACCAGCTGCAGAAATAGTGAATATCTCCTGAACCAAATCTAAATCCTATTCAATCAGCACAACACACCCTAAAATAATACAGTAGTGCTCTAAATAGTTGCTGCTAAAACACCGTGACTTCACAACACCTGTACCAAAATTAAAAGCAATATAGTGTAGTGCAACAAACTAATATCTTCTATAAAAATCAATCAAAAACAATAATTAAAGTCCCATGAAAAAGTTTCTTATAACACCACTGTGCAATGAGTATAAAATAAATCTCTCTTCTTCAGTGCCAACCATGCCGCCACCATTAGGTGAAAAACCTGCTCACCACACTTTATGACCTCAATAGGTCCTTATGTATTCAACATATGGACACACTTGTGTACACCCTCTGTGGTCTTCCTCCCGGCACCGCCACAGTATACACTCCTCCAGCTGATGCGCTCATATAATATGTATTATGGAAAATAGAAAAGTGGAACCATATTGCATCTTAAACCGCAAATGTAAACAAGCCCATACTGTCCCGAGCTCCCTGTAAGGCTGCTTTCACATGTGTGAGCTGTTTTCCACCTGCACCGCGGGTGCACTGCTTTCCTGCGGGTTATCTGTGCTTTGCGAAAGACTTATATTATATATTGTGGGTGTGGTGCACTTTCTGAAAGCACACCAAAATTCCTGCATTCAGAAGTTTTGGTGTGATTTCAGAAAGCGCAGCAAACCCATACGAAATAATACTGTAGAAGTCTATGGCTCTGTGCAGTTAAGCACCAGGAAAGCCGCAGGTGCAGTGCGCTGTACCTGCGGATCAGTGTGAAAGCAGCCTAATAGTTGTTAACCCTTTTATAGGTGCTAATATGACCATTGCAAAAGTGCAGTGTATGTATTGTTTAATACACGGATCTTTTTCCACTTCCAACTTCTGCTGGCATCACTCCCCAGGCTGTCAGAAATGTCACAAGTAGGGTTGCCACCTCATCCCTTTAAACTCAAACACATATTAATTACACAGGTTCTGAGGCTAACTGAATGAACATAAGGCTCTAAGTAAGTTTAATTATCACCTTAATCAGCCCAAAAACCTGTGTAATTATTATGTGTTTGGGTTTAAAGCAGTGTTTCTCAACTCCAGTCCTCATGGACCCCCAACAGGTCATGTTTTCAGGATTTCCATTATTTTGCACAGGTGATTTGATCAGTTTCACTGCCTTAGTAATTACCACAGCTGTTTCATCTGAGGGAAATCCTGAAAACATGACCTGTTGGGGGTCCATGAGGACTGGAGTTGAGAAACACTGGTTTAAAGGGATGAGGTGGCAACCCTAGTCACAGGTGAAGTGCACTTGGTATCACTCCACCTGGGACAGGAGCCAGTGCTACAGAGGAAGCATCGGCTTATGCAGCTCCTGCTCTCTCTTTGCGGCCACATGCTTCCTCTGCTGACAGCGCTGGCTCGATGCACACTGATGTTCTGGGATGGCGGGTCGGCAAGCCCAGATCGCGATCAACAGGTTGCTGACACCAGGCATGCTCTTCCCTGGTTTGAGGTTGAGGGCAACATCAGACGGCTCTGAGGACCACTTGTGGCCGGCAGACACAGGTTGAGCACCCCTGTTCTAAACGGTGCACATTTAGGAGATATTTCTTGTACTACAGATAAACTTTATTATAAACTTACCTGTAGGTACAAGTCACCAAGCCGTGTTTACTACCACTTTAATACTGAGGAACACATTTTGTAGGGGGTATTTTTAAGCTTGGACAAAGGATATGCACTTTTGCATGTTGCAGGAATGCGTGTGATTTTGCGTGTGGTCCTGCATCGCACAAATGTGAGCCTAGCTTTAGGTGGTATTGCATGTTATTGTGGTCAGGTACAGTACGATAACATTCCAATATTTGCATAGAATTCAGCCAAAACTTCCTTGCAACAACTCATGGTTTTATGTTAAGGCGAAAACAAAGAAACAACAAAACTGTCCCCCAAAAGGGGAGCCCCCAGGTATTGGTGAAACACAGTACCCTGTATATTGTCCAGTTCCTTCATTAACTATTAGAACTCGCTCCCAAAATAAGATAATCAGCAACAGAAGACATCATCTATGTTTTCTTCATTGCATTCCAGGAATACAACATTCCAGGGGAAAATGTAAACCAGACCCAAGGATCATCCTCCAAAGCCCTATTCAAAGCATACCAGGGATGATTTCCCTCTTCTTATACGATATGTGCATTGGGCAGGTGTATCTGTAATGCTCTGTTGTCTAGTGTATAGCTATTTCGGAAGGCTGTCTTATCTGATTCAAACCTCACAAGCCAAATCAGGCTGTGTAGATGTTTAACACTTAAGTGGTATGTGATGACTAATAATAAAAGTGCTCCATCATCATGGTGATTGTTCAGCATTCTGGCAAATCTCTGCAGCTAATTAAATATTAATGGCCAAAAGTTGGCCAAGCCAAAAGAAAAATACTCTAGTGCTGTGGACACTCAATTGGAATGTGATGTTTAATTGAAACATGTTAGGGAGATGACCATCTATGGCTGGCCAGAGTACCAGCAAGAGTTGTAGATCCACATAGCCTGCATGTTAAGCCAAGTAAGACTCCCCCAGGCTTTGACATGTCATCAGCTTCAGTAAAACAATGTAACAAGAAACTCAGATTGTCGGTTTTATTTTACACACCTAATTTATGTGAAACTAATCACATTATTTTTACTGGCCTAGACCCACTACAGCAGTGGTCTTCAAACTGTAGCCCGAGGGACCCTCTGCTTGCTTTTATCTGGCCCTTGGGGTACTATTTCTCCCACTTACACCAGAAATGAGACACCATTTCTTTTGCTGACAACAATAGTGGGGCACTATTCCTCCCATTGACACCATCGATGGGGCACCATTCCTTCCACTTACACCAGCAGTGGGGCAGTACTCCTTCCACTGATGCCAACAAAAGGGCACTATTCCTCCCATTACCACCTATGATGGAGCAGTTTTCATCCCACTGACGTTTCTTACAGCCTGGGACATTTTCTACCCCACCTGGCCACAGTCTGCCCCCTTTGAAGTCTGAAGGACATTAAACTGGCCCATTGTTTGAAAATTTTGAAGACCTGTGCACCACAATAACCCAGTATTCATATATGAAGTTGCAGTGCATGTAAGGGGGGACCCTAAGGTTGACAAGCACTGCTGTATCCAAACAAATGGAATGTGGTGGACTGATCACAAAGATTAGTGTGTTCCCACTGGTCAGTTCACCAACAATACACACCGACACAGATGCACTGCCAAATATCCATGTGTAAATCAACAATTCAGCTCAATACACTCCTCTTTTTTAGGGTTGTTGAGAGACCAAAGTCCATCAAGGTGAGCCTATTCTAATTGTGTTGATCCAGAAAAAGGAGAAAAAGCCAGCCGAGACAGACATAAATTTAAATTTACAGAAGGGAAACAATTCACTTAAATCAGGAGAAACAAGTCACTGCTGTTGTTATGTGTAGGAACAGTTGATCTTCAGTGCAGGAATCCTGGTGCTGGAGCTTCAAGGAATTTAAACAGAGGATTGAGCTGACAGAAGGGAGGGTAGGTGTATTAGGGTAACATGGAAGGTTAGTGAAAGAGAGGTCTTAGGGTTAGGACTCACTGTCAGCACCACAACCTCTGAGCTGGCAGTTCACCAACACCAAGCTCCCAGCTTTAAAACCTAATGTACTGCAAATTACAAATTTTCGGAAACTGGTCAGTTCAGCAGGAATCGGCTGACTTTCGGCCAGTGTGTATATATAGATGCCTGTTCTACAGAAGCTGGTCTTATGACCAGCTTCTGTCAAACGGATATGCTGGAAAACCAGCATCTGACTGGCATCTGATCAGTGCTGGCAGCCAATGGCCAATGAGTGCTGATCAGTGTATTCTGGCAAGGCAGTCCCCCAACAGTAGCGCAGCGAGGGAGATTGCCGCATTAAGATTGCTTGTGATAGTACGGCAATCTCTCAGTTTTTTGGGGTTTTTTTTTTTTCATTCAGCCCAGTGGGTTGAACGAAAAAAAATTCTAGTTTGTACCTAACTTTTTACTGATCTCTAACACACATAAACATATTAATTAGAAGTTATTTAGGGTGCCTTTTCTGTAGTGTAAGCATGCCCAGTTTATCTAATTTTGTAGTATAATATAAATACTGCACCCACACTTTAAGAGTTAACTGCTCAATTAGGTCTAGTGGCATGGAAAATAGATTTACTTCCCCGATCCTCTACTCCATGCTGTTAATCCGGTCCCAGCAGCATCTTCTCCCCCATGCTCCAGTGGTTTAAAGTCCTGATGTTATCAAGACCAGTGCAGGGTCCGTAGCCCTGCATTGAATGTAAGGAAGCTGAGGGACACGGGAGAGTGCCTCCTGCCAGGGGAGCAGAAGATCAGGGAAGGTATAGTGCTTCCCGCAGCCCCTAGACTAAATGCAATGTTGTTCTTTGCAGTGCGAGCACATCCTCAGTGCAAGGGAGAATTTTTGCGTTTCCTTGAGTTGGGTTTTAATTAATAAAGTGACCTAATAAATGTGCTAATCTCTGAAGCCTCACAAGCTGAGGTATGTTTTTGTTGTACAGAGACACAAAATTGCACAGCATTTGGCAAATGTGATCAGACAAGTGATTATGCATTACATTGCTTCTTTTTATTTTATTCCCTGTTTAATACAACTGATTTTTTGAGCCTTTGCAATGGCAGTCCTGTTATTTAGCTTTCTGGTGACAATCGTATCCAAACCTCTATCCCACAGCACTCAGATGCATGCTAGCATTTGCAGTGTAAGTATTTCTTTAACCTAGATACATCATTTTGCATCCATTCATTTTATGTTCACACCATGTCCAGTGACCTGCATTTTTCTGCACTGGGTAAAAGCAAGCACAGAGAAAACAGCAAACCAGAGTAATGCACATAAATGCAATGCAACATGCATGCAAATGAACTTTACTGCAATTGCATTTTAAGTGTATTTTAATGTGCAATATGGTGTAAAAGGACCCTAAGGGATATCTGTAATAAGAGAAATAGAAGACATGCTATCATAATAGATGACTTATTCCGCACACGGGATCTCCTTCAGAAAAGGCTACCTTCTGGACTTCTGTCAGTGACCTAATACAGACAAAAAATGTATATAGCAATTTAAATCCGAATACTCAGTTAACCAGAGGATAAGTACTGTATGATGGCCAGCATTTTCAACGCAGCCAATCAAATGTAGAATAGGGATCCCTTTCATTTAATTTCGTTTAAATTTAATTTGCAGAATTAAAATTTATCAATGTATAATCTAGCGAGATTCTATTTAATAGTTATAACTCTTTCTGTTGGTATTTATAATTCTGAATATGGTAATGTTTTCTGCAAATATGGACACCTTATGCTGGTGAAACCAGGACTCGTCACCCTAAATGACCTAGCATGTGGTACACACATGGCCAGAATCTTATTCCATGTTCTCTTGGACATTTTCTACATGCATTAAACAGTGCGCATGGTTATTGGAAGTTCTCATTATCAATCCCTGCTCAGTGCCAGCATAGCCTCATAACTGAAAATCCTAATTTGTTGTATTGCTTCTATTATCGACCTGTGTTTGACTGATTGGCTATGTGCCAAGGGATCATTAGGGACCAAAACTGATCCTGGTGACACTCCACTTAATTCCTTTGACTACTCTGAACTGCTTCTATCTCCCGTGTTGTGGCACTGCAGCCTTCATCAGTCTCTTCAGCTTTCAAGACATTTGGAAATGCCTGTGTTCCCCAGCTTGTGCACTGTGGTTCTTTCCTCCACCCCCCATGTCACTATAGGACACAGCAGTGATGTCAGTTTCAGAGGATGGAGCCACAACATGTGATAGGGACACCAGCATCTGACCCTGCTAGGACTGTCAGATGCTGAAATGTCTGATGAAGGCTGCAGCGCTATAATGGAAGGAGGTAGGAGACATAGACCACTGGAGAGGTGAGTACAAGGTGTGACAATTTAATTCCCAGATTGGACTGGTAATGTTATCAAACAAGATCCGATGAAATTTGAAGACAAGGTTCTTTCTGATCTTCTGTCAAAATTGAAGGCACCATCTTTGCGGAAATCTCTCATTCCCATGTCCTCTGTTCTGCCACATTGTTTCCCTGTTCTTGTTAAATTCTTTCACCATCATTCGCGCATTCAATCTTCAATCTGAGCATATAAGGGTTCATATTTGATGTTAATCCGCTGCTCCAGGTTCCTATCACTCATTTTCCTCCAGCAGTGCAATGCACGCACGTTATTGCTTCTACTACTCCGTAAAGACTGAGTCTGGTCTGCGACCCAAGCGTGTGCAAGTCAGAACATGTCAGAACACGCTCAAGTGCGAATGGCTGTGTGACTCACCACTATAGTGCTAGGTCGTGGGTATTCCAGGAATTAAATTGTCACCCCTTGTATAATAGCTTTTCTATTGGAGGAATGTACTATCAGGGTCACTTTAAAAGAACTAGCACTTTAAACCAATGAACACTTCATAAAGCTCATGCACCTTTTTTTGTGCACTGCATATACTAGATGCTGTTGTTACATATACACTCACCGCCCACTTTATTAGGTATACCTATTCAATTGCTTAGCAAAACAAATTGCTAATTAGTCAATCACACAGCGGCAACTCAATGCATTTAGGCTTGTAGACATGGTGAAGATGACTTACTGAAGTTCAAACTGAGCATCAAAATGGGTAAGAAAGAGTATTTAAGTGACTTTGAATGTGGCATGGTTTTTGGTGCCAGATGGGCAGGTCTGAGTATATTTACGTACAACCATCTCTACGGTTTACAGAGAATGGTCCAAAAAAGAGAAAATATCCAGGGAGCGGTAGTTGTGTGATCAAAAATGCCTTGTTGATGTCAGAAGTAAGATGAGAATTGGCAGACTGGTTGCTGTGACATTCAGATGGTAGGGTCAGAATTTGGCGTAAACAAAATGAAAGCATGGATCCATCCTGCCTTATATCAATGGTTCAGGCTGCTGATGGTGGTGTAGTGGTGTGGGGGATATTTTCTTGGCACTAGCATGGGGTACCTAATAAAGTGGCCAGTGAGTGTAGATTGATTGTTCCTCATAGAAGGCAGGTCAAAGATGGAGCGTTCTTTTTTTCTGCAACCACAAGTTGCAGGAAAGAAAATAGCTTGATTCCCCCATCCACACGGACAGTGTGGATGGGCCGGGGGAATACTTCTCAGGTAGCTATTGTGCTCTCGCGGCGGGAGGTGGGGTGAGGCGTGGGAAACCATCCCTGCCGGGAGAACATAATGATTATTGCCGGCGGCTGTAGCCGCCGGCAATAATCGCATGTTAGAAATTCGACATGCTTCTTGTACCTAAAGCGATCTATGCCCATACATGGATCTAATTTCAGCCGGTCCCTGCTGATCTGGCCGAGATTCAAACCATCTATGGCCAGCTTAAGAGAACTAAAATATAAAGTGTCCCTGTGTAAACTATAACCTGGGGTGCCCTCATGTATCAGGCAGTTGAAAGTCCAGGTAACCACTTCCAAGTTGCTGGACTTTTGGTGGTTAGAATGATGCCTGCAGCTGCAGGCATCATCCCGGTACTGTTTTTTAGAGCCAGAGGTCAGCTCTCTTCTACAAACAATCGGAGCGACTAACTATTATTGTGTTTTTTGCAATAAAATTAAAAAAACTATATTTTTTCCCAAAAATTGCGTTTGAAAAACCACTGCACAAATACCATGTGACAAAAATGCAGAAACCACCAATTTATTCTCTAGCGCCTCTATTTTTAAAAAAAAATGTACACTGCTCAAAAAAAGTCAAGGAACACTTTTTAATCAGAGTATAGAATCAAGTCAATTAAACTCCTGGGATATTGATTTGGTCAGTTAAGTAGCAGAGGGGGTTGTTAATCAGTTTCAGTGCTTTGGTGTTAATGAAAATAACAACAGGCGCACTAGATGGGCAACAGTGAGACGACCCCCAAAACAGAATTGGTTTTAGAGGTGGAGGCCACTGACATTTTTTTTCCCTACTCATCTTTTCTGACTATTTTTCACTAGTTTTGCATTTGGCTAGGGCCAGTGTCACTATTAGTAGCATGAGGCAATACCTGGACCCTACAGAGGTTGCATAGGCAGTCCAACTCCTCCAGGATGGCACATCAATTCATGCCATTGTCAAAAGGTTTGCTGTGTCTCCAAGCACAGTCTTAAGAGCATGGAGGAGATTCCAGGAGACAGTTACTCTGAGAGAGCTGGACAGGGCCATAGAAGGTCCTTAACCCATCAGCAGGACCGGTATCTGCTCCTTTGTGCAAGAAGGAACAGGATGACACTGCCAGAGCCCTACAAAATGACCACCGGCAGGCCACTGGTGTGAATGTCTCTGACCAAACAATCCGAAACAGACTTCATGAGGGTGGCCTGAGGGCCTGACGTCCTTTAGTGGGTCCTGTGCTCACTGCCCAGCACCATAGAGCTCGATTGGCATTTGTCATTGAACACCAGAATTGGCAGGTCCACCACTGGCACCCTGTGCTTTTTCACAGATGAGAGCAGGTTCACCCTGAGCACATGTGACAGACGTGAAAGAATCCATATCAGTATAGATATCCAGTATGATATTTTTCTCCATTGAGATCTGATGTGTTTTCAAAGTGTTGCTTTAACCGCTTCCTGTCTGCCCTATGGCAGAAATACTGCTACAGGGCGGCACGGTTGCGCAAAATCACGTATATATACGTGATTTTGCATTTCCGGGTAGGGGGTGCTCGCGAGCAGTATCTATACTGCCATTTGTAAACGCTATAACTTTCACGTAAAACATTTAATATACACGTTTTGGGATTTTTTTTTAGCAAAGACATGTAGCAGAATACATTTTGGCCTAAATTTATGACAAAATTTGATTTAAAAATTTTACTGGACGTGTTTAATAACAAAAAGTCAAAAATATATATTTTTTTTCAAAATTGTCGGTCTTTTTTTTTTAATAGCGCAAAAAATTAAAAATGCACATGCGATCAAATACCACCAAAAGAAATCTCAATTTGTGGGAAAAAAAGGACGTAAATTTAATTTGGGTGCATTGATGCATGACCGCGCAATTGTTAAAGTAATGCAGCGCGTAATGCACAAAATGGCCTGGTCAGGAAAGGGAATAAATCCTCAGGAGGGAAAGTGGTTAATTTTTTTGAGCAGTGTATAATCTTTGGGGGGTTCTAAGACATTTTCTAGCAAAAAATACTGATTTTAAAATGTAAACAATTGCAAGAAATGGCTTGGGGCTGAAACAAATTGCTAATAATGCTATAAAATGGGCTAATCCTTTCTTTATTGTAAATCCTCAAAATCCGAAAGGCTCAAACAGCAGATAAGTAACAGTAAAAAGGCAGAATTGTTGGCTTGTTAAATAGAAACTTGTGCTTGGGAAATATGCCTTTGCTGTCCTCTTCTTTTGAGTATGCTAGTTGCCTGGCTGTTATACCCAGAACAGATATGTACATTTTACCTAATTTGCTGCATGCTTATTCTGGGTTAAAGTGTGTGTAAACCTTACATTTAAAGGGATAGTTCATCTTTATCCAAACCCTGCAGATAAAGGGTATCTGTAGATAAAAACAAACTCTGCAGCTCTGACTGAAGTTGAATAATACCCTTGCTATAGGTGTATGCCATTTACGTACCTCATGAAGCCTGGCTGGAATACTCCCAGGACATAGCTAATTGAGGCCTACATGTTACTGTTCACCTCCTCCATCACAGGAGTGAGCTCTCAGATGCTGAGCTACATCAGGGAAGAGAGAGTGAGCATGTGAGGGTTTCAAATCAGAGAAAAAGCTCACTCCTGTGATGGTGGGGGTGAGTAGTAAGGACTAGGCCTCACTTAGCCAGGTCCAGGGAGTATTCCAGTCAGGCTTTGTGAGGTATGTAAATGGCCTACACCTATAGCAAGGACATTATTCAACTTCAGTCAGAGGCACACAGTTTGTTTTTATCTACAGATGCCCCTTACCTGCATAGGCAGGTTTTTGGTGAAGGTGAACTATCCCTTTAATTTTTTAGTATACTTTGGATCATGTTTCACAGTTTTCCTATTAAAAGTGTATATCCATCAGTTGGCCATTGCGCTGCCTATCTGATAGACCTGATAGTTAGCCCAGTGGCCAACTGAAGGAGCTTCCACAGAAAGCTGACAATGCTGCTGCTATTTGAGAGCCAGTGGCTTTGCATTGCCAGCTTGCAACAAAAGGTGTTGTTATTGGCAGGATCTCCAGGTAAGAAACTTTACAACAGGTTCAAATTATTTGCTAAAGAATACTGTATTCAGTTACATATCATGCCAACCATATAGAAAGATGGATTTTTACATTTGCTTTAAAGTGGAGTTTCACTCAGAAGTGGAAGCTCTGCTTATTTGCCTCCTTTCTCCCTCCACTGCCATATTTGGCACCTTTTGGGGTGGAGCGGATACCTGTTTTTGATTGGTACCCGCTCCCACTTCCGGCTCAGTTCGCCGCTGCGAACTGAGCTGGAAGTTCGGCCCCCCCCTCCCTCCCGAAGTCTCCTGGGAACATTCACAGGTCCCAGAAGACTGCCGGACCAATTGGGAAGTGCAGCATGACTTGCGCATGCACAGTGGGCACCAGGCTGTGATGCCGCAAGCTGTCACAGCCTGGTGCCCACAGTAGAGATGCAAACGCCGTGGAGGAGAGAAGAGGAGAAGGGACGCTGCAGGTGACAACATCACTGGACTCCAGCACAGGTGAATGTGTGTTTATTAAAAGTCAGCAGCTACTGTTATTGTATCTGCTGACTTTCAACCACTTGCTCTGCTGAGGATTTACCCCCCTTCCTAACCAGGCCATTTTTTGCATTACGACGCTGCATTACTTTAATGGACAATTGCGCGGTCATGCAACGCTGCACCCAAATTAAATTTATGCCCTTCTTTACCCATGAATTGCGCTTTCTTTTGGTGGTATTTGATCGTCTGTGCATTTCTTATTTTTTGCGTTTATAAAAAAAAAAGACCGTCAATTTTGAGAAAAAAACTATATTTTTGACTTTTTGCTAGTAAACATGTCCAGTAAAAAAATTTAAATCAAATTACATCATAAATTTACACCAAAATGTATTCTGCTACATCTTTGGTAAAAAAAAATCCCAATATGTGTAAATTATTTGGTTTACATGAAAGTTATAGCGTTTACAAATGGCGGTATAGATACTGGAATTTTTTTTCTATTTTTTATTTTTACTAGTAATGGTGGCGATCAACGACTTAGAGCGGGACTGCGGCGGGCATTCTGACACTGGGGGGAACTGACTTGGTGTTACTGACATCCCCAGTGATATTAATACAGTGATCAGTGCTAAAAAAAGCACTGACACTGTAACGATGGCACTGGGCAGGAAGGAGTTAACATGAGGGGCGGTCAAAGGGTTAACTGTGTGCAGGGAGTGTTTTACTAGGGGGTGGTGTGTGTGTGTTTTACTGTAATCACACTGCTCTGGATGCCCGATCTGATGGAGTAAACAACAGTCCTCCTCGCTGTCGGTGATCGCCAGAAATCACTGAGGGCCGGAGAGTAATTACCGGCTGGGACCCGGTGATTGACAGCCGCGGCTGCAAATGTGCACAGCCATCCAAAGTAGTGTGCCTGAGCTGAGAGGGAGGAGAACTGTTAGTAAACAAAACAGTTCTCCTCCCCGTCGGAGATCGTTGATAATCACTGGGTGCCAGCGAGCAATCATGGGTTGGGACCCAGCGATTGACAGCTGTGGCCACAAATGGCGGCACGGGTAGGGCATGCTCACGGCTCGCACGCACCCCCTACCTCGAAAATGCAAACTCACGTATATATATGTGATTTTGCGCACCTGTGCCGCCTTGTAGCAGTATTTCTGCTATAGGGCAGTGGGGATACGGTTAATAAACACAAAAACGGCTGGAACTCCACTTTAAGTGACTCAGTGGAGTTGATTTACTAAAGGCAAATAGACTGTGCATTTTGCAAGGGAATCTGCTCCAGAGCTTAGTAAATAAGGAGAATCTCTGTTGACTTCCATCATCCAAACATGTGCAAGCAAAAATGCTGCTCTTTTTATTTTCCTTGCATGTGATTGGGTATTCTTTGCAAAGTGAACCTTCATCTCATTTACTAAGCTCTGGAGCAAATGCCCATGAGGAGTGAAACTGCATTTGCAAAGTGCACAGTCTATTTGCCTTCAGAAAATCAACCTCCAATGTACTCAAGCTTGAGACAGTCAACAAGTGTTGTGAGAAGGCTGTGGTGGGGAGACAATCAGTTTTTGGGGCTCACCTTGTGAAGGGCTGTGGGCAGGGGCGGACTGACAACTCATGGGACCCCCGGGCAATAGGGGATCATGGGGCCCCTGTGTCCTTTCCCAAACTCAAAAAAGCCTATGAAAAGGTACCAGGGGCATTTTATGGGGCCCCCTACTGACGCTGGGCCCTCGGGCAGTGCCCGAGTTTCCAAATGGTCAGTCCGCCCCTGGCTGTGGGTCAGCTGTACCCTGTGCACCCTATGTACTCTAGCTTCCATTAGCTATCATGGTTAATCTGATGTCACTGGTTTAATTTCATAGTAGAATGCGTGAATGTACCTCTTTTCCTCTAATTACTTTGCCATTGTTATATTCTTTCCAAATCTCTTATTGCCTCTGTATCTAATTGCAAGTGAAGTTTTCGTTTTTAATCACAAGGTTTGTACAGGAAAGCTTTTGTTGTAATTGTACTGGAATTTGTATTTAATGTGATTTTGTAAGTAGCAGAAAGTAGGATTTCCTGCCCCTTGTCCTGGAATTGTGTGTTCCTGTGTCTACATGGTAGTAATGGGCCCTTCTCTCTTGGTATGTCACCCTTCAAGTATGCAGTAACTCAACCCAGACTTCCGGGACACTATTCATTCTGAAAAGTTTCTTTCCTCGCTAAAAAAAAAAAAAAAAAAAAATAATATATATATATATATATATATATATATATATACTGTATGTGTGTGTGTTTATATATTTATATACATATATATACACATACACTGTATATTCAGAAAGTGGTCTGCGGTTGAATGCTTCTCAAAGGCATTTGACAGGTGTTGAGGAGGTGATAGGCCTGTTTTAACCCTGAAAATGCCGACCAACTGCGCCAAAACCATGTGCATGCAGTTGCATGGTGATTACGGCCCGCTCTTTTCACTTGAACTGATCTGGTTCAGCAGCAGTGCATCTGCTGCATACGACATGCCATTCATGCATTGCTGCAGTTGTGGCAGGCACACAGCCCTGAGCAGCTGTATGATCCTTATTTGGATGGGCAGCTGAGGGGTGATAAAACCTCAACCCAACCACCCGCTTTTACCACTTTCTCCCCTCCTCCTCCAAGCGCCTAAGCAATTAAAAACTAAAATTGACTTGACAAGCATATTTTACCCAGTCATTGTTGCAGTGCCGTGGCTTCAGATATCACATACAAGATGGTCCCAGCAGCAGTCTTAGGGCTTTTGGATAACTACAGAAGGGAGCTCTTACATGTAAATCAGGGGCAGACTGACCATTCGAGCACTCGGCACTGCCCGAGGGCCCGGGGTCAGTAGGGGGCCCCATGAAATGCTCCTGGTACCTTGCATTGTCTTTTTCATAGGCTTTTTTGGGTGTGGGCGAGGACACAGAGGCCCCATGATTCCCTATTGCCCGGGGGCCCCATGAGTTGTTAGTCCGCCCCTGATGTAAACAATATGCCCAAAAATTTAAAGTATGTGTAAAACAACTGTTTAAAATAGAGATGAAAGGTTAAACATTCGTGTATACATATAAAAAATAATATAAATAGCTCTTTTCCCCTTTCTTATACACGAGGACATTCCCTCTATTCTCAGCTGTATAGAGCTGGGGGATGAGAAACAGCTGTACACTGGATCGGAGGGGGAGGGGGGAGGTGTTAGCACAGGTTTGACCATTGGAGGAAAGCAGACTGAGTTCTTGTGACTAGTGTGGTCAGTTTGTGATAGGAAAGCAGAAGGGATGGCAGGAACACCAGGGATTTCACACAAAGGAAGAAATACAAAGAGAACAGAATACTTCTTCACATACACATATACATAGTACAGCAGTCACTTATCAGGAATTTGAAATGCTGGGTTTACATATTCTTTAAACGCACATATAATCTCATAGGAAGACTTTTATCCTCTTTAAGCCATGGGCTGAGAATATGTGAATTCCTGTTATTCTGTGTCATTGTTTACATGGCAGAATTTTCATGGAATGGGCATTGGACAAGAATAGGAATGGACTGGACTCTGGGTCTGCTATTATAGATGATACAGCCAATCCAGTGTTTATTTGTTACGTTCCATGGAAGGCGTGATCAGTACCCATCAATGCTGAATTGCTTCCTAAAATATCAGATCTCAGCCACAAATTAGTGTGACCACATGATTTCATCACATTCGGCTATGAAGCCAACCACTTGAATGCTTTCTTATTCATTTTGGGAAGTTATTGTTTTTCTGTCTGCAGAGGAAATGAGAAATAACTGCGTTTATCACACAAGTAATACTGCCCTGAAGGGGAGGTAAGCTCTAGATTCGACAGGTTCGGCCTCTCTGTTGCCCTGGCTTTGGGAAACCATGTATTTTTTGTCAGTGGAGTCTCCATGGCAACAGTATGCAGTGAGATGCTTGCTTGCACGGAAAAGAAAACATTAGTTGGGAACATTTGCATGGAGTGCTGGGAAAATGAGAGAGAGCAAAGCAGCGTCTTCTCACAATAACACAAAATGTCACATTGCAGAAACAGGTTCATTTGCAAATCATATTGCTTCTCTCAGCCAGTAATTAGCAAACCACTGGAGAGATCTGCAATCTTTTTATTAAAGATCAGCCCATTACATAAATACTGTATATATCCATCCATGCACACATTATATATAAATATATATATATATATATTTTACACTATATTGGCAAAAGTATTGGGACGCCTGCCTTTACACGCACATGAACTTTAACGGCATCCCAGTCTTAGTCTGTAGGGTTCAATATTGAGTTGGCTCACCCTTTGCAGCTAGAACAGCTTCAACTCTTCTGGGAAGGCTGTCCACAAGGTTTAGGAGTGTGTCTATGGGAATGTTTGACCATTCTTACAGAAGCGCATTTGTGAGGCCAGGCACTGATGACAGACGAGAAGGCCTGGCTCACAGTCTCTGCTCTAATTCTCTGAGGTCAGGACTCTGTACAGGCCAGTCAAGTTCCTCCACCCCAAACTCGCTGATCCAAGTACCGTTCTGCCAAGCGCCAAACCCTGACATGTCCATCGGAATGACAGACAGAGAGGCATGATTCATCACTCCAGAGAACACGTCTCCACTGCTCTAGGGTCCAGTGGCAGCATGCTTTACACCACTGCATCCGGCGTTTTGCATTGATGTAAGGCTTGGATGTAGCTGCTCGGCCATGGAAACCCATTCCATGAACCTCTCTATGCACTGTTGTTGTGCTAATCTGAAGGCCACATGAAGTTTGAAGGTGTTTAGCTATTGACTGCAGATAGTCGGCAGCTTCTGCATGCTGTGCGCTTCAGCATGCGCTGACCCTGCTCTGTCATATTATATGGCCTATCTTTTCGTGGCTGAGTTGCTGTTGTTCCCAGTTGCTTTCCACTGTGTTATAATACCACTAACAGTTGAACGTGGAATAACCTATCACGGTACCACATTTGAATTCACTGAGCTCCTGAGAGCGACCCATTTTTTCACAAATGTTTGTAGAAGCAGTCTGCATGCCTAGGTGCTTGATTTTATACACCTGTGGCCATGGAGGTGATTGGAACACCTGAATCCTTTGATTTGGAGGGGTGTCCCAATACTCTTGGCAATATAGATTACAGAAGAGAGAATTCAACTAATTACTACAGGTGAAAGTTCAGGATAAGCTCCAAAGATGCAGATGATCCCTCTTTATGAATTTGAGAATAAGGCCAGAACTCTTGCATGGTCCTTGCGAGGGTCACACTCATAACTTTTAGTGACACAGATCACCACCCACACTGGAGTCAAGGTCACTGATTTGTCCTCTATTGCCAAGACCTTTCATAGATTTTATCACAGTTTATACAATCTCAGCAGTCATGTACCACAGCTCTTGTCCTAGAAAATTGGCCTGATCGCCTCCTTTTTGGCGTCATCAGGCATGCCCTCCCTTCCATCACAGGTCTGTGAGGGCCCAATCACAGTGGAGGAATTAGAACTCGCTCTTTCATTGACTAAACATGTAAAGCCCCAGAACCTGATGGGTTGACCCTTAATTATTATAAAACTTTTTGAGAAACACTTTCTCCCTACTTCCTACATGCCTATAATTCTATCACGGTCATTCCAAAACCAGATAAGGACCATACTCCGGTAACTATAGACCCATTGCCCTTTTAAACGCACACCTAAAATTGTTTTACAGAATCATTACAACCAGGCTGCTACTCCACATTCTCTGGCTTATTCACATGAACCAGGTGGGCTTTGTCCCACAGAGAGAGGTTACGGATAACACGAAGAAGGTCATTGACCTGATACATTCTGCCCCATCAAGGGTCCAACCTCTTATGCTTCTGTCTACTAATGCAGAGGAGGACTTTGATTGGGTAGACTGGAAATTTTTCACTTTGACCCATATAGGCCACTGGTCTTCGTCTCCCATGAGATATCTTGGCGCCAACATTACTCCGTATCCTTCGTCATTATATGAGGCCAATCCTCTCTGGTTTTCAAAAAGGGCAGGGATTAACTTTCACCTAGTTCAGTCAATGTAATTCCTACAAAATGACGTCGCTGACACAGATTTTATACCTAATCCAAGCATTACTTATCAAAATACCCCAATTGTTCTTTGTTTCTCTGCATACCATGCTAATCAGGTTTAAATGGGAACACAAAGTAGCCTGGAGGAGACTTGCTCTTCTCACCCTCCCCAAAAAAAGGCATGGCATTGGCCTTCCTGATCTGGTGCTATATTACAAAGCCTTACACTTGTCCAGGGTTGTAACGTGGTTCACCTCGCCACAGTGTAAATTATGGGCTCCGATTGAACACCATTCCTCCCCAGATATAGGTAAACCAGATATAGTGAATGCAGGGTCCTGGGTTTGGTAACACTTTAACGTGTTACTAAACCCAGGACCCTGCATTAACTATATCTGGTCTCCCACAGTACACAGAACATGGAAATGCAATTATTTTAGTAAATATAAACTGTTAAATACCTTTTCTCATCAGTAGTATATAGCAGTCTTGTGACTTCTATCAGTGTCTGGCTAAGCACTGGTTAAAGATTATAGGAGGAGTTTTCATTCTCCTCTGACTGTCCTATGAGGCTGTATGACCCTCTGTCTGGACAGTGCTGATTGTTCCTGTGTCGATCACATGCACCCTCCCCCCCAAAAAAAAGTCTCCAGCAATACACACCAAACTGAGCATATGCTGAGTGCCTTCTGGGACTCTGTACTATTAGCAGATGTTTTGGGACTGTGGAAAAAGGGGAGGATCAGAGAAGACAGGATCAATCATCCTTTTTACACAATGCAGAGGATTAACCCCTTATGTTCCACAGTGAGTATAACAAGCATGCTTTACTGCATATACAGACTGATTTTACTATTGTGGGTTTATTAACACTTTAACTCAAGAAAAATAAATCTGTATTGAGAGAAATATAAAGGTTGCAGTTAATGACTTCTCCTTTTTATATGCTAAGTGCCTGGGTAACATGTTTTCAATGTGGCTCAGTATTTTCTAAGTAACCATCCCAAAAATGTGGCCAAGAGCATGCAGTCAAGGAGAAGGCAAGACCTGCACGACTGTGCAGGGGATGTGATTCAGAAAGTACTGAATCTGATCGGTCAGTGTAACAGCCAAATATACTAGAATGTACAGGAGAGATCAGCAGTGACAGCTCCCACACTTCTTTTCTAACAGCTTTGAAGCATATATTGACCCTAGATGCCCCCCATTCAGTGCTTGCAAGTTTGACAGCTTAGGGCATTAGGCTATTTATTGGTTTAAACACAGCAGCATTTGGCTCAAAGAACCACCATCTGCCTTAGTTTTTTGAATGGGTGAGAATTTTTTGGTCAACATTCCAGTAATCATTTGCAGTTCAGCCTCATAGGATGCTTAGCCCATATAATATGACAATAATATGCAAAGTTCTATGTATTTTTGAGCTGACTGAAGATGCTTTATTAGTTGCATCATACTCTAATGTGCAACAGATCTAGGAAGCATAAAGGTAAATTGTAGTGTATAATTAGTGTTTGTTTTTGGCAGCCTTTCTGCTTTTGCAAAGCCTGATTTTCTCTCATGCTTTCCTTTGTGGTGTCCAGATGTGTTTGTCTTCTCATATTGCTGCAAAGTGGTTCAGGATCCTAAACAGTTTAGCCGGTCATACACTTTATGAACTTCAGCCAGTTCCTGATGGATCAGCCGAAATTTGCTCACTGTCTGTCCTTGTTGGCTGAAATCCCTTGATTGAAAAATCTAAGGCGCTGGAAGGAAAACTGTCAGCTGAAAAGCAGTTGCATCTGATTGGATGCCTCTGCTGTTGGGGGCTTTTGACAGCCGACAGGGCTGGCTGTCAGAATACAATAGCCACAGCAGATCATCATCCCTCCAGGCTATAAAGCCCTCAGGCTAAAGGAAATAAAAAAAAATTGAATCCATGTATGGGTAGCCTAAGAGATCCTGTTCACCAGTCTGCACTAGGCCAAATTAACCTGGAAGCATTCAGCTCTGAGCATTTCTCCCAATTCAGAGCTGCCATATTCCTGGCAGCAGAAGCCAGGTATGTTAATCTGTGTCCCTGATCTGCATGGGCTCAGGGTAGAGGTGGCACATGGGGTCATGATCAGTGCACTGTTACAGAGGACTTCTCAGAAACTAAATACATGCTGCTGGAACATATGTGCATACTGTACATATATATATATATATATATATATATATACACACAGTATATTATTATATATACAGTATTTTATATATATATATTTACTGTGTTTATATACAGTATTTTATTTATATATATATACACATACACACACGTTTACAATTTGTGTATCTGTTTAGTAGATACGTGTGATGGAAATGAAGAATCATCTGACATTTGCATCCCTGGGTGTGATGTTATGCTTCCTCTGCAGACTGATCGCAAGGTTCGGAGTGTTATTCTACATTGCAGCAGAGTCTCATATTCCCCTCTAATGTGTCGCCCCAGAGGTGTTTGCATGAATGGCTTCCTTCTTTGGCATAGCAGTCAGTATATTAGCAGTTTGGACACTGGAGCACCTGGGTTGGACTGTGAAGCCGCTTTGTATTTAATTGCTGTGTGTCAATGAGTGCAGCTGCTCTCTTGTCACATGCAGTGCCTGTCACTCCTTTCCCCAACCCCATAATACAGTGTTACAGTGTTTGGCATTTGTCACGTTTTATAAACACATCTAACTTGTACTGTATGCTTTACTATGTGGATACAGCAACAAAAAAATAAATAAATCAATGCTATTTTTCTAAATATTTTATAATGAAAACATACATTTCTAATAACATTGTAAATGAGCAAGGAATGGTAAAACTGTACCACTTTAGTGCTATTCCGTAAACTAGAGTGCATATTAATCGTGTAATGGAAACCTATTATATACACTTGTCTGACTAATGTTATAGTCTAAAGCTGGCCATAGACATTGGATGGCAGGCATAATCTAGCCACATTCAGGCATCTGTGTTTGTTCCTTACCATGAATGGTTTCATTAAGCAGCTGTTGGACTGGCCGTCCATGACTTGAAGTTTTGCTGATTTCTGCTGAATAGGCTGCAAATCAAGCCATAAGTAGCCCTGCGAGCAGTCGATTGAAAATCAACTGAATAGGTGGAAATTTACTGGCTGAGCAGTGACTGCATCAGATTTACCCCCTGGTCACATCAAACCTGACTTTGAAATTACGCGACTTACAGTGAAGTCTTACGAAGTCGGTGGACATGCCGATTTCAGGTGCGATTTGCAAGACACATGACACAGATGTCTATGCAAATCGCACCAACAATAGTGCATGTACTACTTTTGAAATCGGTGCGGCTCCAACCAAGTCAGAACCGCACTGATATGACCGCTCTAATTGTGGACAATAGGGTGCAATTTGGCATGTAATTTGCAAGTCGCATCCAGTGTAACCGGAGACTTAGTCACTGTTCAGGTATTCATGCAGCCCTGTCTGAATACAAATAGCTGGCAGTGGAGATTCCTCCATCCACACTGCTTAGTATGAAAATCACCAAATTTTCTCTTGTCAGCTCAAAGACTGAAAGACTATTTTGAGTGACAGCCCTGTGACAGCATCATGTGAGAGACTGCCCTGTAACAGCCATATGTGGGACACTGCTCTGTGACAGCCCTATGTGAGGGGCTGCCCTGTGACAGCCCTATATGAAGGACTTCCCTGTGACCAGGGCTGCTGTTAGAAACCACGGGGCCCCATACAGCTTCAGTTATGAATAAACACAGTGAGTGATTAGTACCGATCACTCAGTGGGTTCATTCAGGAAAGGAAGGAACTAGTAAACATGACATTTACTGGTCCCTTCCCCCACTCTCCATTCTGAACGATCGTATTGTGTGCTTGCAGTCACCAGTGGAAAGAAACGGAGAGAAACCGGCAGGGGTGGGCACACATGGGGGCCTGGGCAGCAGGGGGGAAACGTATGGTGCACAGGGAGGGTGATGGGTGCAGCAGGTGGGGCAATTATTGGAACTGATCCCTTGTATGGCTTTCTGCAGCAGCTGAAAGAAGCCGGCTTTCAGCTGCTGTTGAGAGCCATACAGAGGATCTGTTCCAGTAATTGCCCCCCAGCTGTGCCAATCACCCTTCCTGCCCACATGTAATTCACCCAGTTGCCTGGGCCCCGTACAGGAGGACTGGTGGTACCCCCTTATCCACAGCCCTGCCCTGTGACAGTGCCATGTGAGGGACTACCCTGTGACATCACTATATAAGAAACTTCCTTGTGACAGTATCATGTAAGAGATTGTCCTGTGACATTGATTTGTTTAATGACTGGCCCTTGACAGAGCTATATGGGAGACTGCCCTTTGAGAGTGACATGTAAAACACTGCCCTGTGACAGTGCCATGTGAGAGAGTGCCTTGTGACAATGGGATATGGGAGACTGCCCTGTGACAGTGCCATGTGAGAGAGTGCCTTGTGACAATGTGATATGGGAGACTGCCCTGTGACAGTGCCATGTGAGAGAGTGCCTTGTGACAATGGGATATGGGAGACTGCCCTGTGACAGTGCCACGTGAGAGAGTGCCTTGTGACAATGTGATATGGGAGACTGCCCTGTGACAGTGCCATGTACCATGTACAAGACATACACTGTCCTGTAAAAGAGTACTGTGCGGTAGGCAAACTCTAATCTCATCTAGCATACAGAGCTGCACAATGAGTCCTTCTCTTCTTTTGCCAACCAAGGCTCAGGAAGTGACAGCTCAGGTCATAAAGACATATGATTATTAGGGCTAGCGTTAGAAGAAGAGCTCCCCTTTGCAGTACTGCATAGAAGGGGAGAGATGCATAACAAGTATGTCCTCAGCTGGGCTCGGCTGGTGCCTGGACTCATCAGTCATTTAGGCATCTGCCTATGTTGGCTTGCTGGTCGGTTCTTTTGTCACAATGTAGACTCGGTTATCTGTTAATCAGAACATGCACTGCTGTTTATATTAATGGTTATTGAATTTTTGAGAATTGGAGTGTATGGAACTGTAGTAATTGTTTTCAGGCCTTCCATGTGATATTGTGGCATTATAGGTGGGCTGTATCCCCTATTTCACTTGGCATTTCTCATAAAAACCCGTGAGCTGTCATGTTTATTTAGTGTGTTTTATTACTGATGCCTTGCCTTGTCCCTCCTACTCTGACAGTTGTCCCCAGCGTTGCAAGGTGTGCCCAGATGCCTGAGGTTAGGGAGGTAATGACCCCTCCCTGAGTAACAACATCTTTTGCTACAAATATAAAGTTGATATATCATAAAAGCAAAGTGTTTCAGAATTATTAAGAAAGTGACTATTCTTAGGTACACAAAAACAGGTTTGTATATATTGTAGTGTTGAATAATATTGCAGCACTGGGATGTTATAGGCCGTAATTTACTGTCTCACAATTTTCGCCGATTGAAAACATGAGAAACTCATGGATGTTCCATGCGTCTTGATGTATGCATAGCAGATGGTGCTCCTCATCGCACATACATGACAGGCACCTACTGCTCGGTCTCTTATACACATGGCATATCATTGTAAGTGCAGTATATCTCGGGGGTTTATTACTTAAGCCTGTGGAAAACTCTTTGCCTATAATCCAGCTTTGGCCTCAATAATCTCCTGGAATTTTTTAGGATTTTGTTATTTATTTCAAAGGTTAAAGAACATGAATGTATTGTAGTCCAGTCATGTCTTATGATATTCCACATCAAACAAATCCTTTTTAATTTTCTGGGTTTTAAGGTAGGTTCCAAGGCTCATTTTTACTTTTTACTGTCCCTGAAAAGATGTTTCATTTCATCTCTTCCAGACAGCAGGGTTTGATGGCTTCAGAGGTGGTTTGACATTGGGCTCCCATGAGAGCCGCCCTCAGTCCCTAACCATGGTAAGAAGATCCGTCTCCTCCTGCTCCCTGCTTGTGGGTTGGTGTAAAGGCTTAGAAGGACCTTTCCTTGTGGTACTTAGCACCCTGTCCTGCTTGTGTCCTCTCCTCTAGTATTCTGGACTGTTCATGTGTAATATATCTGGCTTTGCAGTATAGCACCTTTGTCTCTTCTTCCTCTAGCATGACCTGCACTATTCACTTCCACAACCCTTGTAGAAAAGCACCTTTCTATTTTTAAACTCTGTACTCTCGTCATTCAACCCTTTTACAGGCAAGAACAGTTGTCTGTCACTAATTTTTGTGCCGCACCTTCTATTTTCAGCTGTTGTTTCTAATTGTTCTTCTTTCTAGGATGCTAACATTCCAAATACCTTCTATATAGTTGCTTTAATACAGTATAAGAGCTTTCTCACTCTTATATACTCTCCGGCCATGTTATTAGGCACGCCTGTTCAATTGCTTGGTAACACAAATTGCTAATCAGCCAGTCACATGGCAGCAACTCAATGCATTTAGGCATGTAGATGTGGTGAAGACGACTCGCTGAAGTTCAAACCGAGCATCAGAATGGGAAAGAAAGGCAATGTTGGTGCCAGACAGGCTGGTCTGAGTATTTCAAAAACTGCTGATCTACTGGGATTTTCATGCACAACCATCTCTAGGGTTTACAGAGAATGGTCCAAAAAATAGAAACTATCCAGTGAGCAGCAGTCGTTTGGATGAAAATACCTTGTTGATGTCAGAAGTCAGAGGAGAATGGGCAGACTGGTTCGAGATGGTAGAAAGGCAACAGTAACTCATGTCAATATGGAGCAAACTCTCTGAGGTATGTTTCAAACACCTTGTCTATGCCACGAAGAATTAAGGCAGTTCTAAAGGCAAAAGGGGGTCCAACCCAGTACTAGCAAGGTGTAGCTATTAAAGTGGCCGGTGAGTGTATCTTATGGCACATTGGACCAAAGAATGTTGACATGTATAAATCAATCAAATTGGGTCTAGATGCAAAAGATGCATAACCGAGGTTTAAGACTTTATCCGCAATATGTCATAACTAGGCAAACATTGAATTTATGGTATATAGGAGGATACCGAAAAACATGTATTCGTTTGTTCCATGGTTCACAGGTTTCTCCTTTGATCATTAAATACTTTTCAAAACCCTGATCTTTATAATAAAATTTTATCCCTTTGTAAACAGTTGGGTATAGGTTTCCCTCTTCTCCTCAGAATCAGAGTGGTCTCCCTCTACATGCCCACCGGTGTATAGGAAAGCCGGGCAGCATCGAAGGAACCCACAGTGCATCTGAGGTCTGTTTTTGGGTATACTGCATAAAGCCTGTCCTTTTAAAAGCAGAATACTATGGAAGGTTTTAGATTATAATCACTCTTTTACAGGCTTGAATAATATGGCAAATACTAGCATGCAGTACTCACCACCAATGAATCATAGTTATTATAGCTGAATTCCTGGTATTGATTTTTATTGCATCGTTACATTGGTCCAGTTTGGACTAATGTAAGTATGCATATGCCATACCTAAGGGACTGCTGTGGAAGAACCACTGAGCTGGACCATGATAACTGTGCAATAATATCTATACCTGGAATTCAGCTTTAAAGACTCTACCTGGCTCCTAGCACCTGGCAACTGGCTATGCAGATAAGAGGATTCTGTAGATAAAATCAGACTGTGCAGCTTTGTCCAAAGTTCTTGCTATAGGTGTAGGACATTTACGTACTTCACTGAAAATCACCCAGCGATTGCACCTCTCCATCCTGTCTAGTTGCTAGGATGTTGCTAACACACCCCCAGCTGTTACTGTACACATCTACCATCACAGGAGATAGCTCTCAAATGCTGAGCTCCGAGCTACTGCATAAGGGAAGAGAAACACATGCAAGGGTGTTGGAATCAGAGAAAAAGCTAACTCCTGTGATGGTAGAGTTGAACAGTGATAGTTGGGCCTCTCTCAGCAATGTCCTGGCAACAAGGCAGGGCTGGGGATGGCATCTGAGAGTTTTTCAGTAAGGCTTCATGAGGTACGTAAATGGCCTACACCTATAGCAAGGGCATTATTCGACTATGGTTAAAGCTGAACAGTTATTATCTACAGACACCCATTACTTAAGGGCAGTTTTTTGTAGACGTGAACTATTCCTTGAAGTCCTATGTCCTTATTTACATTGTGGTTCCCACACTGCTTAGACCTGAAGAAGGGGACATTCCCCGAAAGCGTGTCCTCAAAATTGTATGTTAGTGCAAATAAAAAATGTACCACGGACAGTACTCAATTGTTCCTGTCGCAAATGCACTAATACGGCTACAATCACCTCAAGCAAAATGGTTCCCACACTGAAACCCATATTCTAGATATGGCCTTACAACTGATTTATACAGCAGCAATTGTTCATTGTGAATATAAAGTAAAACCTAGCATGTTTTAATAAAGTTTTCCAGGTGTTGTCCAATAGCGCTATTACCTATAATAACATTATTAACTAACACTACATTATATTGACTGTCCATTATGTTGTGTGACAGCACTATGGCTAGTGTAGGGCACAGTCAGGTTTTTTAGAAGATGATTCCATGTCATCTTGTAATAATGCTGTTAGAAGGGTAATTCAACAGGTGAACCCTGACAATAAGGGGAACATGGCAACATGTTTTACAAAAGTAAAATACTACAGCAAATATTGTTTTGTCTTCTAATTTCCAGCAATGATGAACATTGTTTTTTTTTAACATATATAAGGCATTATAGTTTGGTTTATTGATGCATACCCAATATCAGTAGTTTTCAAAATAATAGAGAACCTCCGGTGCAGCCCCAGAACTTCCAGTGGGCCGCACAATACCAGCGCATTTTTTGTGTCAAGGTAAATTATGTCAAGAGAGGCAGCCCATTAAAAAAAAACTTGCTGTAGCACATCTCAATGGCCAAAAATTTCAGTCCTGCTGCATTTTTTGCATTGTAGTACATTGCACACTGAAGAGAAAATTCTAGTCATCATTGATATCAATGGCCACAATAAAACCCCCCAGCATTGGCATCAGTGACCACAATAATAACCATCAGCATTGGTGTTAGTGACCACAATAAATACCACCAGCATTGGCATCAGCGATCACAATAATTACCACCAGCATTGGCGTCAGTGATCACAATAATTACCACCAGCATTGAAGTCCGTGATCACCATCATTACAACCAGCAATATTGTCAGTGGCTACAATAAATACCACCAGCATTGGTGTCAGTGATTACAATAAATACCACCAGCATTGGTGTCAGTGATTATAATAATTACCACCAGCATCGGTGTCAGTGATTACAATAATTAACACCAGCATTGGTGTCAGTGATCACAATAATTACCACCAGCATTTATGTCCATGATCACCATCATTACAACCAGCACGTTTGTCAGTGGCAACAATAATTACCACCAGCATTGGTGTCAGTGATCACAATAATTACCACCAGCATTGGCGTCAGTGATCACAGTAAATACCACCAGCAGTGGTGTCAATGATCACAATAATTAGCAGCAGCATTGGTGTCAGTGATCACAATAATTACCACCAGCATTGGTATCAGTGATATCAATAACAACCCCCAGTATTGGTGTTAGTGGCAGCAATAATAACCACCATTATTTGACACACCATACCCTTAGTATTGGTGTTAGTGGCAATATTAATAACCCCCATGATTGGAGTCAGTGAACCCAGTAATCCCAAGCATTGGTGTCAGTGACCACAATACAAACTCACAGCATTAGTGTCAATCACTACAATGGGCAACACAGTGGCTAAATGGTTAGCACTTCTGTCTAGCAGTACTAGGGTTATTGGTTCAAATCCCCACCATGGCACCACCTGCCTATATGGCTTTCCTCCAGGTACTCTGGTTTCCTCCCACGCTCCAACTACATGCTGGTAGGTTACTTGGATCCTGTCAAAATTGGCCCTAGTATGTATGAATGTAAGTTAGGGACTTTAGATTGTACACCCCTTGAGGGTTAGGGACTGATGAGAATGTACAATATATATATATAAAAAGTGCTGTGTAAGTTGATGGGGCTATGTAAGTACCTGTAATAAATAAAAAGGATAATTGCAGGATTGATGTCAATAACTGCATTACTAGTCCCTGGCTTTGGTGTCAGTGACTACAATAATAACCCTTCCCAGCATTGTTGTCAGTGACTGTAATAATTATCCCCAGCATTGGTGCCAGTGACCACAATAATAAACTGTCAGTGACCACAGTCACTGTATCTAACAGTGCTGTTTTTATTCCAGTGTACTGTGCTGAGACATAGAGAGTATTTCAGCACCCGACACACTGTTGGCAAAGTTCAGAGGTGCCCAACAGGTGGCATCCCAAGAAGCGGTGGGCCACACACAGTGAGTCACGTGTAGGACACAACTGTCCTAGACTAATTCTAGTTAATATTTATAGAAAGAAATGGTAAAAAGGTAATACAGAAAAAGTGTCTGTTAGAAGTTAAGCTTTAACATGAGGGTAAGCAACTTTATTTTCAGCCATGTGACTTTCATTTTCAAAAGCAACTGAACCTCATCTAAAATGAACTGTCTTTTTTTTTTAAATAATGATGTTTATCCCAGTGTGCTAGTTTTGTGAACTTATCCTGGCATGTTTGTGATATGATGCTGAAACAGTTTCATTGCCAGTATTCAGCTGGGTAATTGCTTTGTATGTGCTTTGGGATCAGACCAACCCAGCAAAGTTAGTGTTTTCTCTTCTAGCATAGAGACACTTGTTAACCACCATCAGGATATAAACTTTGTTGTATGGGATAGGCCCAGGAGTACCCTGTAATTATTTGAGGCAATGACTAAAAGCTTTAAACAGACCTAAATAAAGCTTCAAGTGACACTAAACTCTGGTTTGAAGAAAAAAAGCTATTCAATTGTATATTCTTAACTCAAGCAAAGTACCCTTTTTGTTCTCATTCTCCTCCAAATTTTTGCTGCTGTGATCCAACTTTCTGTTAGAATGTGGCTATGTTCATTCTCCATGATCCCACTGTATTTATTTATTTAAAGTACTTATACAGTGCCATCAATTTACATATACAGTTGTGTTCAAAATAATAGTGTGTTGAAAAAAGTGAATAAAGCTCAAAATCCTTCTAATAGCTTTTATTTCCATACACACAAATGCATTGGGAACACTACACATTCTATTCCAAATCAAAACATGAAGAAAAATATATCAAATTTGTGTTGTTCCTCTAAAAAAATTGAAGAAAAGTGAATATTAGACTGTTCAAAAAAATAGCAGTGTTTGTATTCTTCTTTACAAACTCGAACATTCACTATATAAACTGAAAAATGTTTGAAGATTTTGCTTTCCTTTGAATCACTTAATGAATATTTAGTTGTATAAGCACTGTTTCTGAGAACTGCTGTACATCTGTGTTATATGGAGTCAACCAACTTCTGGCACCTGTGAACAGGTATTCCAGCCCAGGATGATTGGACTACATTCCACAGTTCTTCTCTATTTCTTGGTTTTGCCTCAGAAACTGCATTTTTGATGTCACCCCACAAGTTTTCTATTGGATTAAGATCCGGGGATTGGGCTGGCCACTCCATAACATCAATCTTGTTGGTTTGGAACCAAGATGTTGCACATTTACTGGTGTGTTTGGGGTCGTTGTCTTGTTGGAACACCCATTTCAAGGGCATTTCCTCTTCAGCATAAGGCAGCATGACCTCTTCAAGTATTCTGATGTATTCAAACTGATCCATGATCCCTGGTATGCGATAAATAGGCCCAACACCGTAGTATGAGAAACATCCCCATATCATGATGCTTGCGCAACCATGCTTCACTGTCTTCACAGTGTACTGTGGCTTGAATTCAGTGTTTGGGGGTCGTCTGACAAACTGTCTCCGGCCACTAGACCCAAAAAGAACAATCTTACTTTCATCAGTCCACAAAATGTTGCACCATTTCTCTTTAGGCCAGTCAATGTGCTCTTTGGCAAATTGTAACCTCTTCAGCACGTCTTTTTTTCAAAAGTGGGACTTTGCGAGGGCTTCTTGCAGATAGCTTGGCTTCACATAGGCGTCTTCTAATTGTAACAGTACTCACAGGTAACTTTAGACCTTCTTTGATCTTCCTGGAGCTGATTGTTGGCTGAGTCCTTGCCATTTTGGCTATTCTTCTATCCATTCGAATGGCAGTTTTTCGCTTTCTTCCATGTCTTTCAGGTTTTGGTTGCCATTTTAAAGCATTTGCGATCATTTTAGCTGAGCAGCCTATCATTTTCTGCACTTCTTTATATGTTTTCCCCTCTCCAATCAACTTTTTAATCAAGGTACGCTGTTCTTCTGAACAATGTCTGGAATGACCCATTTTCCTCAGAATTTCAGAGAGAAATGCACTGTAACCAGCATGTACAACATTTGCTGCCTTCCTTCCTTAAATAAGGGCAATAATTGCCACCTGTTTTTCAAAGAATGAATGGCCTCACTAATAGAACTCCACACTGCTATTATTTTGAACATGCCCCTTTCAATTAGTGATTCAATAACACAGAATCAGCAGCATGCATGTCATGACTGTTGGGTCTGTTGGATTTCTATTACTCTACTACACCTGCTAGTAAATTATTTGCCATGTAGAAATATCATTTCTACCAAAACCAGTGATTGATCAGGTTAGTGATGTCTGACTGCTATTATTTTGAACACAACTGTATATATTGTACATTCACATCAGTCCCTAACCCTCAAGGAGCATACAATCTAATGTCCCTAACTCACATTCATATACTTACTAGGGCCAATTTAGACAGTATCCAATTAACCCATCAGCATGTGTTTGGAGTGTGGGAGGAAACTGGAGTACCCAGAGGAAACCTACACAGGCACAGGGAGAACATGCAAACTCCAGGCAGGTAGTGCCATAGTTGGGATTATGAACCAATGACCCTAGTGTTGCCAGGTGGAAGTGCTAACCATTTAGCCACTGTATTCAGGAAAGTAGCCACCCTCCTTTGCTCACTCCCACAATGGTCTAGGGCGGGTGTCGGCAACCCGCGGCTCCAGAGCCGCATGCGGCTCTTTTTCACCTTTGCTGCGGCTCCGGAGCACACTGCCCACCAGGTGACAGGCAATAGGGTTGCCGTAGCTCAGTGGTCGGCAAGCCGCGGCTCTTTACACATTTTAATGCAGCTCTTCTGTGTGCCGGGCGCCCGCTCCCCTCCCTCCTCTCGGGCGGCCGCCCCAAAAGTCAGGACTCTGCAGCTAGCCCAGCAATGGGCAAACTACGGCCCGGCGGACCTTCTAATCCGGCCCGCGGAGCGTGGCAAACATTGGCTGTCAGGATGTAGGCGGGGCTGCGTGACGAACTCCTCTCCTCTCACAGTCCGCCCTGAAGACCGGAACGGCGCGGGAACACGGCAAGAAGAACGCGCGGAGCAAAGGTAAGTGAATTGACACAATATGGGGAATGAATTACTATAGGGGGGATGAATTACAATAGGGAAGATGAATTACTATATGGGGGATGAATTACTATGGGGGATGAATTACTATATGGGGGATTAAATACTATGGGGGATTAAATACTATGGGGGATGAATTACTATATGGGGGATGAATTACTATATGGGGGATTAATTACTATGGGGGATGAATTACTATATGATGGAAGAATTACTATGGGGGATGAATTACTATATGGGGGATGAATTACTATGGGGGATGAATTACTATGGGGGATGAATTACTATATGGGGGATGTATTTTCAGTTTTAAAAATGTGGCTCTCAAAATAAATTTCAATCGTGGTTTTGGCGAGATTTGGCTCAGTTGAAAAAAAAGGTTGCCCACCACTGACCTAAGGCTATGATTGTGATTATGACGATACACTGTGGCCCTGATTAACCCTTTGCTTACTGGGTCCTTAAACCCCCTTCATGACCAGAGCGCTTTTTGCAATATATGCAGTGTCGGATTTGTTTTAAATGTTGCAATGGTTTTGCGGCTCCCAGTCTTTTTTTCCCTCTCGGAAACGGGTCCAAGTGGCTCTTTATGTCTTAAAGGTTGCAGACCCCTGGTCTACGGTCTATGGAATTGATAGCATGCATAGAGCAATACACATGACCACAACTAACTTGCACTGATCACTCCAAAGAAACCAAAGTGAGGAGGAAAAGGAGAGGTTTGTGAGCTCACAGAAGACATTACAAAGAGGCAGAAAAATACACAAATACAGGATTTTGTGAAAAATATGCTCCAGTAGTGGATGCGTATGGATTATTTTTGGAGACTAAAGATGATGTTTAGTGTCACTATAATGCATTTTAGGTTTAAACAGTTTCAGCAATAAACAAGCTTTTTTTCTAGTTTGCAAAATCCCATTATATAGATCGGTTGCTAAGGATGCATTAGCATCTTCACAGCTTCTGAGATCATATACAGGCATGGACTCTCTGAGGAGCAGCCCTGTTTTAGCTGCTAGTGCAATGGTGTGATTCAGGGCTATAATCATGAATGGTAGAGCCACCCAAAGGTTGTAGCGTATAATCCTTGTGGATGCAGCGACAGCATATGATGTGATTATGGGAAGCATATGCTTATTTACAGTATCTACTGGCACAAAAAATAATCTGTGATGGTCTCATTTATTCTTTAAAAATATTATCACGCTATGTTTATATGTAGGTCCCTTATGGCACTTGACAAATCTTTATATCCTTTATTTAAGTGAAATGTCTGTCGTTTGCATTGCTGCTCTGTTGTAGTTTTATTTAGCCTTTTGTTTCTATTACAGACATATGAGAGACCAACACAAACCCAGTGTCACCTTTTCTTCGCCATGCTATTTTTATACATATGCTAAAGTGTTACAAAGTATGATTCATTATAAAGGTGGATGATGACTCAAGTGCATAGTTGTGCTGTGTCTGTTCAATTCACAGACTGCTGCTGCCCCCTGGTGCTCATGTAAATTACTGACTCATAAGGGGGGTACAAAATCTGGTGCAGCTCTGCATAGAAACAAAATCAGCTTCCAGGTATTATTGTCAAAGCTTAATTGAACAAACTGAAGTTAGAAGCTGATTGGCTACTATGCCCAGCTGCGCTAGATTCTGAGTGCTCTAGATCAGGGGTAGGCAACCTTAAAGAGATCTACCTGAACAACATGGGGGAAGCCAAAGATCACCAGGCACAGTGTCACCTCACACATGATTTAAACCTCTAATTGCCGTACTACTGTGTCGCAGTCTCGGGCATAGCACGGCAATCATGGGTTTTAAACTACACACATGATTTAATCAGGTGGTGAGGAGGCAACATATTGCCTCCTCACCACCTGTCATACACACTCGGATCGCTTTTCAGAGGAGAATCAGTGCCTGCTGCACTTGTGAATGAGCCCTTAGTTGCATTTGGCAGCAGCACCCTTAGGGCTCATTCACACATAAAGTTGGGGGATGGAAAAAACCCTATGGTTGAGTTGTGGTTTTACCACCCCCAAGTCCTACTCCTTTTAGATGCTGAGGCAGTAGCCAGAGGTGTACACATTGTGACCCAAAAAGACAAAATTAGGTGCCACTCAGGTAGGGAGGTGAAGTTCAAACTAGACCGCTGTGAGTTCTTGCAGGGATGGGGAGCTTGTCTTAGCTCCAAGCTGCAGCAATGTCAGAAGGAAAGATCAATAAGCCACCCATCAAACGCAGACCCATGTGCATTAGGTGAGAATGGCAACCTCAGCCCGGACTCCAGTCAGGCCACACCCCCAATGTGTTTCACTCCAGCCCTTGCAGCTTAAAGCAGATTTCCACCCAAAAGGGGAAGCTCCACTTATCTGCCTCCTCCCCCCTCCACTGCCACATTTTACACCTTTTGGGGGGAGAGGGGAAGGGGTACCTGGTTTTAACAGTTACCTGCTCCCACTTCAGGCTCCCCCCTCCTTCCCTTGCAGCCTTCTGGGGCTTCACAGGTCCCAGAAGACCGCGGGCCACTCACAAAGCGCAGAGTGCTTCACACATGTACAGTAGGAAACCGGCAACACTGCTGGTTTCCCTTAGTCAAGATGGTGGCGCCGGCACCCGATAGCCGATTGAAGAATCAGCTCAGGTGAGGATACTGCTGGATGCCTGGACAGGTAAGCGCCCTCATTTTAAAAGTCAGCAGCTGCAGTATTTATAGCTGCTGACTTCTACTTTTTTTTTTTTGGAGGGTGGGGGGGCGGAACTCCTCTTTAATCATGATTAAGCTCCCAGGGATGGAATTAAATACATTGAGGGTGAAGCCTGACTTGCAGTCCAAGCTGAGGCTGCCATTTATCCCACTTCATGCACATAGGTCTGCCTGTGATGTGCGGCTTATGGATCTTTCTTTCTGACAAAGGTGTACACATGCCGCAGCAGAAATTAAACGCCCTGTTGCTTTTGATGGGTGCTACTGCCTGCCAACCGTGACCCATCCAAGTAAATGGGGCCCCACAACTGCATGCTTCTGTGGGGTCCAAAGGGTTAAAGCAGGTGGCGAGAAAGCAACACAACGCTGCCTGATTTAACCCATGTTTGCTATACTGTACAAGGTTGCAGGGCACTTGTACTGTGGCCTCAATCATTTGATTGGGTCGTGCTTGGCAGGTGCTATACCCCCCTACCATGACAGGGCGTATAACTCCTGCTGTGGCTGCATCATGTGGCTGGCCACTGCAGGTAAAGGGGGTGCGGTTGATGCAGGGCTGGTAAAAACATGTCTTAATTATGGGGTTTTACCATCCCAGGGCTGGTGCTAGACTATTATACGCCCTAGGCAAGACCATCTACTTGCACCTCTGTTGGTTGGTGGGGGGAGGGTGGCAGGTCAGTCGGTGTACCTATCGGTTCCTTAATCGGGTCGAGGAGGATGTCAGGATTGGGAGGAAGTTGTTCTCGGTTGTTATGGTAACGGTGTTTATTCTCTGGGCACATGCGCTTTGATCTCTAAGAAGAGAAGGGGCAGGGACACAATGTTCAGGCTGCTATATTTATTATTGGAAGGACTGGGCAATTGAATAGTTGATAAGCGGAAGTATCTGATTGGACAGTTGGTTCTCCACCCCTTTTACTGCCATCACACAATCCTAATTATAAACCAATGGAGAGCCATTTCCTCCCCCGATTCTCCCACATCTTTGGTCATGTGATTTTGAGTCCAGTCCTCTCTTGAGTCCTCCCACACTGTGTGTGTCTGGGGATGCATGTGTGCCCCCATAGGATGCGGCTTCCTATGGTAGCACATGGAGAAGGGCCATAGTGGAGATCGCTGGCAGGAGGACCCTAGAAGAGGGAGTTCGGGGCTGCTCTGTTCAATTTCACATTATGCGCTTATTTCATTCACTCCCATTGAAGGCTGTTGGGGCCAAAAATGTGAGATCCTGCCCCTGATCATGTGAGATCATGCTTCTGAGCATTGAGCGACAGCATATCTTACTGTGAATGGACACTGGAAAATCTGGTGTTGAGCATTGAAGCCCTTCTGGAACACGCTTCAAATTGCCTGTGTGAAGGGGTGGCTTTATTCTTTATTCAAAAGCCTGGTTGCACACATTTGTGTTAATGTTTTAATGTGATTTTGGAGAGGGTTTTTTTTGGGCTAGAGAGTTTTTTGTTTTAGCCGACAGAAAGCTAGAAGTTGTTAGGCACAGAATCCATAAAAGACCCATGGGCACATGGGTCAGGCGCACCAATTGAAGCCTTTTGGGTCAAAAACATGCAGTCATGCCCCAAAGAAGCTCCTTTACTTTTTCTCAGCACATAACTCAGATGTTAAAGGAGAAGTACATCCAAATCTCATTTGGCTGTATTTCTCCTGTGGATCACAGGAGTGCAGTTCGTTCTGCACTCCATTGACCCGTTTTCAGCCAACATCATTGGCCCTCTGTCGGCTGATGTCACAGAGCTGGTCCAGGCTGGAGAAGGGTCGCAACCATATGGTTGGGATCCACCCAGGAGCCTAGACCGGCAGCTAGCTCAACCTCTCAGCAAGCTGCTGAGAGCCTGAGCCAGCCGCTCCTGCCCCTTCCACAGCCCAGCACTCCAATGAGTGCTGGGGAAGGTAGAGCAGACTGCGGTGACCGACAGTCATGGCTCTCTGCTCAGAGGGGCAGGGAGAACTGAGCGATCAGCAGTGTTTGATCACTCAGTTCTAAGCCTTAGAGTCAGTGGGGGACAGATGCAGCATCGGACTGATGCTGCATCCACCTAGGTAAGTATGATTTTTAAAAAAAGAATAATCCCATACTTCTCAATTAACAAGCATAATAAAATAAAGCTGGCCTTACACTGATTGAAGTTTGGCCGGTTCGGCAGGGGCCAGACAATTTTCGGTCAGTGTGGCTGTTCCTGCTTAACAGAAGTGGATTGTTTGGTCAATTTCTGTCAAAGGGACATGTTTGTAAACCTTTTTTTATTAATGGCTGCAGCCGTTGATCAGTGTATGTATCGGGTCCTGGTCCAGCAAGGGGGGGGATTTCTTCATTTACCTTGTTTGTGTGGATGGTGGAACCTGTTTTTTTATTCATTCAACCTGCTAGCTGAAATAAAAAAATAGCATATGGCCAGCTTAACATGGAAATCTGAGTGTCTAGAGTTGAGGCACTGCAGGACACATGCTTTACATCACTTAGGCGTAAATGGGGGTTTAGAATCAATCTCTACTCTGATTGGTCCAGCACTATTACACATCTATCATGATATTTGAAATACACTGCTCAAAAAAAATAAAGGAACACTTTGAAAACACATCAGATCTCAGTGGGCAAAAATTTTAAAAAGTGAAAAAGTGATGCAGCAGGCTAGTCCATTTTGCTGAAATTTAATTCTAGCAACTCAAAATGGTACTCAGTAGTTTGCATGGCACCCACGTGCTTGTATGCATGACTGACAATGTTAGGGCATGCTCCTAATGAGACGACAGATGGTGTCATGGGGTATTTCCTCCCAGATCTGGAGCAGGGCATCACTGAGCTCCTAGACCGTCTGAGGTACAACCTGGTGGCGTCGGATGGACCGAAACATGATATCCCAGAGGTGTTCTATTGGATTTAATTCAGGTGAGCATGGAGATTATTCAATGGTATCAATACCTTCATCCTCCAGGAACTGCCTGCATACTCTTGCCACATGAGGCCGGGCATTGTCGTGCACCAGGAGGAACCAACGACCCACTGCATCAGCATAGGGTCTGACAGTGGGTCCAAGAATTTAATCCAGATACCTAATGGCAGTCAGGGTGCCATTGTCTAGCCTGTAGAGGTCTGGGTGTCCCTCCATGGATACGCCTCCCCAGACCATCACTGACCCCACCACCAAAACGGTCATGGTGAACGATGTTCTCCCTTTTACATCTGTCACGTGCTCAGGGTGAACCTTCACTCATCTGTGAAAAGCACAGAGCGACAGTGGGGGACCTGCCAATTCTGGTGTTCAATGGCAAATGCCAATCGAGCTCTATGGTGCCGGGCAGTGAGCACAGGGCCCACTAGAGGACGTCAGGCCCTCAGGCCACCCTCATGAAGTCTGTTTCTGATTGGTCAGAGACATTCACACCAGTGGCCTGCTGGAGGTCATTTTGTAGAGCTCTGGCAGTGCTCATCCTGTTCCTCCTTGCACAAAGGAGCAGATACGGGTCCTGCTGATGGGTTAAGAACCTTCTATGCCCCTGTCCAGCTCCCCTAGAGTAACTGCCTGTCTCCTGGAATCTCCTCCATGCTCTTGAGACTGTGCTGGGAGACACAGCAAACCTTCTGACAATGACACATATTGATGTGCCATCCTGGAGGAGTTGGACTGCCTGTGCAACCTCTGTAGGGTCCAGGTATTGCCTCATGCTACCAGTAGTGACACTGACATTAGCCAAATGCAAAACTAGTGAAAAACAGTCAGAAAAGATGAGTAGGGAAAAAAATGTCAGTGGCCTCCACTGACATTCCTGTTTAGGGGGTCGTCTCATTGTTGCCCATCTAATGTACCTGTTAATTTAATTAACACCAAAGCATCTGAAACTGATTAACAACCCCCTCTGTTACTTAACTGACCAGATCAATATCCCAGGAGTTTGACTTGATACTATACTCTGATTAATAAGTGTTTTTTTTTTTTAGCAGTGTATATTGCTATAGGTAACTTCTTTTTTTTCATTCAGTTGTTATATATCTGCAGTGGGGATCTAGCAGAAAATTTCCAAAAGGTTTTGTTTTTTGTAAATTGTGTTTTTTATCATTTTTTTGAATGTGGCTATTCCCTGAACATGGCTGTATTGTATAGATGTACAGATGTGTCAAAATGATTCACTTGTCTTGATAAAAATGTCTGTCTGTTCACTTTCAAATATCATTTTCAGACGCAGACAGTTAAAAAAAAGCCTTGTGCAGAGTGTTGTGTGCCCGCAGTTACTTTAAATCATTTACTGGTGTGATTTGTTGTCTGATTATGTGGGGTTAGCGGACCTTCCTCCCTTGACTCTCCCATTATCCTCCTCCCTTACACTTAAATTTAATCTTCTTTCCAATGGGAAGCTACAGGAAATTCCAGAGTAGTGGCTGGGGAGGGCAGTCACACATTCTCTCCGTTCAACACACACACACATACACATACACACACATATGGATGTGGTCAGTAGTGGGAGGGGATGGATGGGTGTGTGTGCTTGGCGAGGTAACATTGTGCTAGCGGCTGTTGCTTTGTGGGTATGGATGCCATCATAATTCAGGAACTTCTGGCCGAGAGATTGTTGTCTCCCCGAACTCTGACACAGAGGACCTACCCTATGAAACTAAAGGTAACTATTCCAATGGGGAATGCAGCTTGCAGGGAAGGGGTGACTGGATGTTTGCATGCAGATTTGTGCAGACATCTGTCTGTTCTTACTTGTAATAATGTTACCGTGAAAGAACATTAACTCCACCACCGCCAAGTCCAGAGGCCCAGCACGGTGTACTGTCAGAATGCAGAAAATGTGTTCACACGCTTGTGTGCTGAAGTTCATTAATAGTTAACCATGTGAAAGAAGGATTGTTTAAGCAATTCCCAGTAAGGAAGAGTGGTGGGGGTGACTGCAGATGGAAAGCAACAGGAAAAATCTGAAATGAAGGGAAGACTGAAATAATCTATATCTGAAGGACTAGGTGAAAGATGAGACGCAACATATATGTCGGGAAGAGGGAAAAAAAATAAGAGTTCATAGTCTTGTTATATAAGAACCCAAATTTTAGGCCTAACTTTCTGTGACTAGTGAATGATTACACTTTGTGTACATAAGATGCATTTGTAGATTGCACATGCCCAATTTTTGTGCAAATTTCTGTTTGTTGGCAGCTGTGAACTCTAACAGGGCTGTATTAATGACAGCATACAACTGCAAACATTGTCATGACTGTACATGAGAAAATGCATCCTCGATACACACAAGACCATTATAAATGAACAGATCTCATTGTTCTACATCCTCTCGCTCTCTGGAGTCAAGACAGTGTGACCAGTGCTTCCTCTACCATCCTAAAATAATTCATAGACCACAGACTACTGATATCCATGTGTTTTATCCAAGTTGTTCCACCAAAGCTAATGCTGGCCAAACTATGCTGCCAGACAGAAGTGACCTGGATTTCCTGTGGGCACCCTAGGCCGTAATCACAACCTTACCCCCACTGATGATGAAACATGGAACGACTGACAGCACAGGATGTATGTATTTCACAGGCCAGCAGTGCTTTGGGAGATATTATTATTATTATTACATCAAGTTTATATAGCGCCAAAGGGTTTGCTCAGCGCTGTACAATAGAGGGGGGGACAATACATGAAACAGTACAGCAACAGCAAACAGCACACGAGGGGTTAGAGGGCCCTACTCTCTCAAGCTTACAGTCTAGGAGGGAGGGGATATATACAAAAGTGATCGTAGTGTGGGTTAAGAGCTTTTACATTTGGGGGGAGATTTACTGAAACTGGTGCACTCAGATTTTGGTGCATCTGTGCATGGTAGCCAATCAGCTTCTAACTTCAGCTTGTTCAATTAAGCTTTGACAATAAAATCTGGAAGCTGATTGGATTCTTTACAGAGCTGCACCAGATTTTGCACCTGCAGTTTTAGTAAATACCCCCTTTAGTCCCCAGTCACACCAATCTGACTTTAAAATTGTGCGACTTCCAGTGAAGTTGCTCGATTTCAAAGTTGGATGTCATTCGACTTGCGGTGCGACTTGCAAGACATCTGCAGCTTTCAAGACACAGATGTCTATGCAAGTCGCACCTGAAGTAGTGCATACACTACTTTAGAAATCAGTGCGGCTCTGACCAAGTCGGAATCGCATCGATATGACCACTTTAAGTGTGGACAACAGGGTAAGACTTGCCATGCGATTTGAAACTTGCATGGCATGGCAAATGGCATGGCAAGTCGCACCCGGTGTAAGTTGGCTCTTAATGTCTATGACCCAAACAAAATTGACAAGTGCCGCTCAAGGCTACACCAAATCTTCAACCAAATGTAGCAACCGCTTGGAGTGCAGACAAGGACAGAACTCGTCCCAGCTCTAGACATAGTTACATAGTTAGTCTGGCTGAAAAAAGACAAAAGTCTATCCAGTTCAACCATTAAAAAAAAAAAAAAAAAAAAAAAAAAAGTTCTAATCCTATACCCAAAGGAAAAGGGAAAAGTCCTAGAAGTCGCACATCTCTGCAAAACCCCATAAGAAGGTGTATGAAAGTCTCAGCCTGTGCTCCAACCAGGCCATGCCCCCAGCGCATTTTTCTTTGCCCACGGAGCTTAGTCATGGGAAACCCGCCCATGACTATGCTCCGTGGGTGGAGTGAAACACGGGGGGCATGGCCTGGTTGGAGCTTGGGCTGAGTCTGTCATAAACCTTTGTACGGGGTTTTGCAGAGATATGCGACTTCTAGAACATTTCCCCTTATTGTCTACCCACCCATAGACATTATATTGAGAACTCTGCAGTCTGATTTACTAAGCAGTGTCTGCAGTAGTTATGCAGCTTGCAGAAAATGGGGAAAGAAAGGAAAGATGGCTTTATCCTTAAATATCTTGTATAAGGTGGACTGATAGGTTAGTATTAGGTATAGGTGTATTCTCAGAGTGAACTACTGCACATATTCACTCTATTTTGTGCTATAGCCATCACTCTAGTTCCAAGGTAAACGTCTGTCTAGTAGGGCTGGTTCACAACAGATGCAGTCCAGTGCGTTTTTTCTTTCTGCATCAAAAATGCATGCAGTGTTTTCAATGTATTTCAATGGCCCTAGTTCACACCAGTTCCCGTTTCCGGTAAAGAAAAAAAAGTAGAACATGTGGCATTTTTTCTGCACAGAACTGTACTGGCAAACAATAAAATGCTCTTAAAAAGCACTGGAACAGAGTGTGGTGTGAACTGTAAGCAAAAATGCATCTGGAATGCATCCGGAGTGTGCTTTTGTGGTGTGAACTGGCCATTAATGAGAGAGGGCCTTCTACATGTATAGTTCTGACTGTATGTTATGTTTAGCTCTTGGTGGAAATCATAAAGTCTTTCAGCTGTACAAGGTGTGGGTTGAGCCAGGTGTACTTTCAACACAGTGCATGCATGTACTATGTGTCCCAATACCAAGATGAGACTATACTCAAAGCTGATCTCCAAGGAGATATAAACATACCATGCAATCCAGTTCTGTAACCATTACAAGTCATTATATAGAACTAGCATAAGTACTTGGACCTGTCTTGATAGTAGCCTCCTGTAATTCCACTGCACAGTGATATTTAGCCTGTGAGAGGGCAGTATTGTACAGTGCAGTCAGTTTATTATTGTCTACTGCTGTCCCTTCGCTGTTCTGTCACAAACGTGGGCGAGTCCTAAGCCACACTATATTGTTTAAAGTGTTACTAAACTCACAACAGTAAAATCAGTCTGTATATGCAATAAAGCATGCTTGTTATACTCACTGTGGAACCTGAGGGGTTAATCCTCTGCATTGTGTAAAAAGGATGTTAGATCCCCTCTTCTCTGATCCTCCCCTTCTTCTACTGTCCCCAATCCATCTGCTGTTAGAACAGAGCTTTGGGGGAAGCTGCACATGCTCAGTTTGGTGTGTATTGCTAGAGAGTTTTTTTCTAGGGAGAATGTATTTGTTCAGCACAGGGCCAATCAGCGTTCTCCAAATAGAGGGTCAGGGGTCCTTCAGCCTCATAGGACAATCAGGGGAGAATGAAAACGCCTCCTACAAGCCTTAACCAGTGCTCTGCTGGATACTGATATAAGTCACAAGACTGCTCTAACTTCTGATGAGAAAAGGTATTTAGCAGTTTATATTTACTAAAATAATTGCATTTCAGTGTTCTGTGTACTGTTCTATACATATATAGGGAATGCAGGGTCCTGGGTTTAGTAACACTTTAAAGCCCTACTCCAGGATGAAAAGAACTTGTGCACTGGGGCCTCCCCACATTGCAAGGGTTAAATGCTCATTAAGTGTAGGGGGTAGTGGAACAGGCCATATGACTTACTTTATTCCTTGCTTCTCCCTGATATGGGTTGTCCCTTGGTATCATCACATTCAATGTAGGGCTGGTAGTCCTTCATTGCATGTGAGGAGGTAAACATGAGACCACATGCTGTATTGCATTAGAGAAGAGGCTTCAGGGGACCATTTGCACAGATAGAGAAAGCTGGGGTCGGAGCAAGGAATAAGGTTTGCATTATACCTTTTTCTTTATCCCCTAGAGTTAACGAGCATTTAAACCTTGCAGTTTGAGGGGGCCCAGAGTGGAGCTTTAAAGGGATTGCAAAGGTACAAATGAAGAAAAACAAACATGTTATACTTACCTGCAAACCATTACACAGAGCAACCCTGATCCTTCTCTTCTTGGGTCCCCTGCTGGCACTCCTGGCTCCTCCCCCCTGCTGAGTGCCCCCATAGCAAGCTGCTTGCGTACTTGCTCCTAAACCAGCCCTGTATGTTCATAAGACACACACAGAGTGGCTCGGCCCCACCCAGCCCTTCTCACTGGCTATGATTGACAGCAGCGGAAGCCAATGACTGCCACTGCTGTGTCTGAGCCAACGAAGAAGGAGAGACCTAGGAGAGCCACTGCTCTCGTTCACATTGCTGGATCGAGATTGGGCTAAGGTAAGTATTAGAAGGGGCTGGGGGGGGGGGGGCTTTGCACACTGAAGGTTTTTTACCTTCATGCATAGAATGCATAAAGGTAAAAAACCTTAAGCCTTTGGAACCACTTTAACTGCAGTGTGATATACTGTATAGGGAGGCCTAACACCTGTCTGCACTGTTTATTGAGGGCCTGGATCGCAATACTTGCTGAACAGAATTACAAATCCTTTGCTAGGTAAAACAGCACACATACACAATCTGTGTGTATTTAGCTGTATGCCTGGAGTTCAGCTTCAAACACACCTTGGACAAATCAAATGTGTTCATTTTGATATGTATGTATATTTACATATTCCAGCTGACAAATGTTTCCTCCCACAGGACCAAGAAAAGCAATATGTTGGGTTTGCAACATTACCTAATCAAGTCCACCGGAAATCGGTAAAAAAGGGATTTGACTTCACACTAATGGTTGCAGGTGAGCAAAACCTGTAACATATCTAACACTTCACATGCCATAAAACTTTTTTTTTTTAAATTTGGCCACCACAAGCGTCAGAATAGATGTTTCGCCATCCCATTGTAGTCCAACTAATTAAAGCACACCATACTGGTATCTTGATAAATGGGCCATGTTGGTGATTCATTCACATTTTGGATTCTATCGGCTACTGAAAATTCATGCACAAGTCTGCAGGTGACCTTTGCGACATTTGTCAGTATATATATTTGTAATGTACAGCGCTGAGCGAACCATTGGCGCTTTATAAATACTGTATAATAATAATATAGTATGGCTGTGTATTCATGATGCTCACACTTGAATGCCATTAAAGTGGAATTGCTCTGCATCTGAGCACCACAAACCAAAAATGCTATTTAATTCATTGTTAATATTTAAAGCATACTCCCTCCCTCCAAACTCCATGCTTTATTTTGCAGAGAAATCATTTGAAAAACACCCCCCCTAGAATTTCTGGCCATTGCCATCTTGAGTAAGAGCAGATGATTCATGTAGCATTTACTTCCTGAAATCCATCTGCCCTTAGCACAGGTATTGGCTGAGCTGAGAACCCTCCCCTCCTGAAGACTCCTGAGATGTATGACATCATTTGCCTAGGCATGGAAACCAGGAAGTAACTGAAGAAATATAAAAACAAAGTTTAAAACAAGTGAATATGATATACTTTCCTGTCTATTTACTAATGCTAGCAGCATAAGGATTGAAAATAGTCCATGTTGATTGAGAGACTGACATTCCGCTTTAAAGAGAGAGGTAGTTTGCTAAATCTTGGGCTATGCAAGGACCTGATCACTTTGTTTTTCTTGTCCTCAAAGGAGAGTCCGGCCTAGGAAAGTCTACCCTGGTCAACAGCCTGTTCCTGACTGATCTCTACAAGGACAGGAAGCTGCTGAATGCAGAAGGTAAAACCGCCTCCTTCCTCGTTGTTTCTCTGAGTTACTGTGTAATTATTACCTTCATACAATGTTTTATTGTTCAGAACTGTATATGAAATCTATTACTTTGCTATGATATCTCAGAGCACCACAAAGCTGATTTAAATTGATTTAAAGCTCAGTCCTTACAAGTTTCTTACCAAGATGATATTAAAACCCAAACCAAAATATAATATACTGTAGCTTACCAATCATTAGATGTGCTGCATTAGGTTTCATAGACTAGCAGATTTAGATACACCAACAAATTGAAGCCATTCCTCAGTTCACTCTCTTTAAACAGTTATAGCAGTTTTGTTCCTTTTGGGATAAAGGTTTTACAAAAATAAATAAAAGCAGGTCATTGAGAAATGGTTTGTCTCAACCCTGCAACTGCTACATATTGAGGACAGCTTGTTCTGTTGAAAAATAACAGACTTTGATCACCAGGTTGCAATAAAGGAAAGAAAGCCTTAAAAAGAAAACAAATGCAGCCACCACATGTAAGAATTGGTAAGCTGCAATGTAATAAATGTTTGCTTTTGGGTTTAATACCACTTTAATGGATAAGCTCGCCTTTTACACAAACATTAAATTCACATTTTTTGCAGGTAAAAAAAAATGTGCATTTATTCTTTATTTATTTTCTCATAATCCTGTAGAGCATTGCACACACAATCAGTGGATCATAGGTACTAAGCCAAGTTCCTTCAGACACAGCTACAGCTTTCTGCCCATACCTCTGTACAGACTTTCTGTTTGAAAGCTGCAGGAAGTGTCAATGAACTATGTGAGCACACATCACTGCCCTTACAGTTCATGGAGAACTACAAACCATCTACCGCGTTGGTAGATGGTACTTGTAGTTCATTCATTCACAGATTCATGTGAATGAATGATGCAGCTGTGCAGGCAAGCTGTTTAAGAAATCTGTCAGCTGGTGCAGGGAGAGAATCCCCTGCCCGCTGTTACAGGGAAGGAGGGATCAGAGGTGTGGGGAGGGAGGTTGCTGAACATGTTACATGCTAAATCCTAAATACGGTTGTAACAGCATGTTCAGAAAGGTGAACTTGGTACCAGAAAGGTAAAACTTGAATGTTTTAGCACAAGCAGCATTCTTTCCAGTTTTCTATAACTAAGGCACAAATTGGATACAGGGTTTGGTAATAAAATATGCAAATTATAGTAATATATGACACATTTTTCTATTCTGAATTTCAGCGCCATGTACAGATACACAGGGGAATATGGAGTTAGCCCTAATGCTGTCTTATGTGCAGCCTCACATGGTATTTATTTATCATAGATATTTACATACAATTTAACCAGTGTTTTACATACTGCACATTCATATCAGTCCCTGCTTTTAAGGAGCTTACAGTCTAAGGTTCCTGATTCACATGCATACCTAGACACTCACTAGGGCCAATTTGAACAGGAGCCAATCAACTCACCAGCATGTCTTTGGAGAGTGGGAGGAAAGCCACACACGGAGAACATGCAAACTCCACGTGGATAGTGTTCTCACCAGGATTTGTACCAGGAACCCGAGTGCTGCAAGACATGTTTATTACTAAGTGCTGCCCACAGTATTTCTGTACAGCCATCAGCCTACAGGGATGGAAAGTGCCCCTGTCACCCATTTTTGTTAAAAATATTTTTGTTGCCTTGTTCCCCACTTGTGTCAACGTGCCCATCTAATTAATGTTTGTTAGCTTCAGAATACACATATATATAAAAAGCTAGAGCCCTCTAGGACATTCAGACAGACTGAAAATCATACTGATCAGTGTGCTCTGTGTGTTGTTTCAAACTACTACTACTAGCTATGTAACATGACGTCGTATAGAGAGTGGGCACTATACTAGGTATACCTGTTTATTAATGTAAATAGCAAAACAGTTAATCACAAAACCAAGCCCCACTGAAGAGACTGTATGATAGCTTTAGAAGACCATGGTAGGTTCTATTCCTTTCAGTTAAGTGATGGACAGAACTTTTACAGTGGGCATGGTATCACAAAAACTGTACCATATTCAGGTTTGATGTAGAATGTGCATGACACCAAGGGGGAGAGTTACTAAAATCGGTGCACACAGAATCTGGTACAGCTCTGCATAGTAACCAATCAGCTTCCACATTTTATTGTCAAATCTTAATTGAACAAGTTGAAGTTAGAAGCTGATTAGCTACTATGCATTGCTGCACCAGATTCTGTGTGCACCAGTTTTAGTATATCCATGATTTATGATCCGTGGATTGGTCCTGTCTTTTACCGGAGTTTCAGAATGGCAGGAGTGTAAAAGTGTGGACAATGTTTTCTTGGCACACATTAGGCTCATTAACACAAACCAGGATGATCAGAATGCCATAACAGTATTCTTACTGACTTTTTAGGATCCCTTTATGGGTTCTAGATAAGGGTGCCTAATAAAGTGGACACTACTGTAGTTGTATTAGACAATTAGAATGTGATGCCCTGTTCGTTTTTTTCCAAATAATTTTTTTTGGGATGTTTTGAAATATAACAGTCAACAAATCTGATGGTAAAAGTGATGAAGAGGTTAAGTATAGCATCCTAGCTCTGTGGCTTATTCAGTAGGGGCAAGTGGTCTTGATGGATGAAGAGATGTTTGCTCTGTAACCGTAGTCACATTCAAAGGTGAGCTGAACGTTCAAGTTGTTCCTGCTATTTTGGTGCTTTTCCATGGTGACCTACCTAGGATGGGCTTGCCAAAGTGGAGTATCATATGGGCTATTTAAAAGCCAGTAGGAATGAAATAGTCTAGGACAGTGTTTCTCAACCTTTTTTCAGTCAAGACACCCTTTAAAATTATGGATAGTCCCAAGGCACCCTTTAAAATTATGGACAGTCTTGACGCACCCCATTCTAAAATGTGAAATCCTATTCTAATAGTTTTATATAACACAGCAACATCTACACATGTAGGACACCCAACATTAAAGGTGATTTATTCTCCTAGAGCAAATACACTTTTGCACACTGGTACTGACTATTATTCCAGTGTTTCTCTTCTCCCTCAATTTTTCTCCATCGCTGAGCTAATGTGACCACAGCACTTACGGAGACAGGCAGGGGAGGGTCAAACTAGGATCCTGTGCAGGCGGCTGATATCCTCCATATCAACTGATCATGTCATTGGTTGCCTGTGGCTAGAAGGTCATAATGGTGCACAATGAAAACCTGTGGCTTTGTGTAACTAAAAGGCAGGCTTGTTCCACCCGCTGGCTTGTATACAAGTTTTGGGCAATTTTTAGACATTTTGCCAACGTACCCCTGAAGAAACCTCAAGGCACCCCAGAGTGCCTGGACACCCTGGTTGAGAGAGGCTGGTCTAGGGTGTATAATGCCTTATTTTTATATGAAAAATTAGAAAATTTAAATTCCACTGGACAGTCATGTAGCAATCAGCAGGGCCTTGTTCAGACTGCACCTTGGGTTTAATAGGTAAAATAATGAATTTGTTTTTTGGGCATTTTATGAACTGAATCTAAAATCACAATTTGAGAGCTGATTTATATAAAAACTCATAATTCAGGGAAACAATTGGGATATGTATAAATGTTCATCAATGTGCCATAGTGGAACATTCAACTCCCCTAACAGTGACTAAAACTCTCTGATATCCTGATTGCTTCCCCCTAGAAAGAATTAGTCAAACAGTGGAGATTGTAAAGCACACAGTGGACATTGAGGAGAAGGGCGTGAAGCTAAAGCTGACTATTGTAGATACTCCAGGCTTTGGGGATGCAGTGAATAACACCGAATGGTGAGTGCAGTCTTCAGACCAGTGTCTATAACTGGCTGCTTATGGTGATCTTGTGTAATGACTCTTCTATCTCCGCAGCTGGAAGCCCATTACTGACTACATAGACCAACAGTTTGAACAGTATTTCCGGGATGAGAGTGGACTGAATCGGAAAAACATCCAGGATAACAGAGTGCACTGCTGCTTGTACTTCATCTCACCTTTCGGACACGGGTAAAGAAGGAGCACTTTCTTCTACAGTTTCTTCTGTATATAAGCTTTGCTGTGTACCAGTATGTTCCTCTTGTAAAAACAGTATATATTATACAGGCTCAGCTATGAGGATTGGGGGATATTATTACAATGTACAAATGTATCAATGGTAACTATAGTAAACTGCTTTCTCTAAGGTCCCTAAAGAGGACATGCAGCCACAATCTGAGGTTAGAAGAAAGGAGGTCTAACCTTAGATTGAGGTTCTGCAATGTTGCAGCAGAAATGGTGTGGAGCTTCCCTCCCGGGTAGTGGTAGTAGCTGCAAAGTCTTCTACAGAATGCAGAATATACAAGGCTATGGGAATTGTTAGAGAATAAAAATCACAAACATACACATAATTTGAACTGGATGGACTTGTGTCGTTTTTCCAATCTTATAAACAATACAGCTAGGCTAGTTAATTGTCTAAATCAGTGACAGAAAGAGGTTTATTTACTAAAGTTGGAGAGTAAAAAATTAGGCTAATTTCTGCATAGAAACCAATCAGCTTCCAGGTTTTATTGAAAAAGTTTAATTGAACAAGCTGAGGTTAGAAGCTGATTGGTTTCTATGAAAAACTGAGCCTGATTTTGCACTCTCCAGCTTTAGTAAATAAACCCCAATATGTTCTCATGAAAACATGAAATTAAACAGTTTATTCAAACCTAACTATGTAACTCATCAATTGGAGAATATATCCTTAACACTTTTACTGCCACTGATATATGTAGTGCATCGGTGGAAGCGAAATTTTACACATACATCCTGGTAACTGATGGTCGCCTCTCCCATTCATGCCCCCCACAATGTTTTCAGTGCGCCCATCTGCACAATGCTCCATGCGCCCATCTGCAAACTCGGGATCAGCATGGCAGGCGAATGTCTTTTCGCTGATCCTACCCTTCTTGTTATGACCCAGAAGCAACATGTAAAATGACACTTCCAGGTTCTGGTGTCACATATTGGTTGGGGAAGAAACTAATGGAGTGCAATCTGCACTCCATTATCTTCATTGGAGAGCAGGTGAAACAAAAGGGGTCTTTTAGACCTCTGATGTCTCATTAGATAGAACCTGCTTAACCACTTGCCGTCCGACCGCTGTATATAAACGGCAGGATGGTGGCACTCCAGGGGCGGGTTGCCGTTCATAAACGGCACCCGCCATTATGGACTGTGCGCGCTCCCTTGGAGCGCGCAGCACCGCAATCTGGAGCCCACTGTACCATGTGACAAGCTGTGACCAATCACAGCTCACTCATTAGTTCTCAATGGCTGCAAGAATGCAGCCAGAGAGAAGGAGAAATGATTGCTTTTACAGCCTTTCTGGGTGTAAAAGCAATCAGTGTAAAAAAAAAAAAAAATCTTCATCACCCCCCACAAGTAGTACAGTGTCACCATGGTGACACTGTACTGCTAGGGTGACAATATGTAGAAAAAAAAACCCATAAATAATATAAAAAAATAAAATAAAAATGCAAAAAAAATTTTTTTTAAATTATAATTTTTGATTATAAACTAATTTGGGTTATTTTTTTTTACTAAAAAGATAACTAAATAAATTTTGGCTAAGATTTATGATGAAATATTATTTATTTGCAAAATAAATTTTATAAGAAAAACACTTTTTTTCAAAATGTTTTGACTTTTTCATTTATATAGCAAAAAAAATAAAAATCCCAGTGGTGAATAAATACCCCCAAAATAAAGCTTTATCTGTCTCAAAAAAATTCTAAAAAATTCATATGGGTACAGTGTTGCATGACCGCGCAATTGTCATTCAAAGTGTGATAGTGCTGAAAGCTGAAAATTGGCCTGGACAGGAAGGGGGTAAAAGTGTCCGGACTGGATGTGGTTAAAAGTCACCCCCAAAAAAATGTTGAGCCCCCACCCCATATATACCTACGTGCTAACATACAGTGGGGAAAATAATTATTTGATCTCCTGCAGATTTTGTAAGTTTTCCCACTTACAAAGAAATGAAGAGTCTATAATTTTCTTTTTATCATATGTGTATTTTAAATGATAGAGACAGAATATCAACCAAAAATGCCAAAAAAACACATGATACAAATGTTATAAATTGAATTGCAGTTCAGTGAGTAAAATAAGTATTTGATCCCCAAGCAAAACATGACTTGGTACTTGGTGGAGAAACCCTTGTTGACAGCTGGTTACCAGGTTTGCACACATCTCAGGAGGGATTTTGGTCCACTCTTTTTTACAGATCTTCTCTAAACCCTAAGGTTTCTTGGCTGTTGCTTGGCAGCTTGATGTTTCAGCACTCTCCATAAATTTTTTGTAGGATTAAGGTCTGGAGACTGGCTAGGCCACTCCATGACCTCAATGTGCTTCTTCTTAAGCCACTCTTTTGTTGCCTTGGCAGTATGTTTTGGGTCATTTTCATGCTGGAAGACCCGTCCACGACCCATCTTCAGTGTTCTGGCTAAGGGAAGAAGGTTCTCATCCAAGATTTTACAATACATGGCCCCGTCCATTGGCCTCTCAATGCGGCAAAGTCGGCCTTTACCTTTAGCAGAGAAATTGCCCCAAAGCATAATGTTTCCACCTTCGTGCTTGACTGTAGAGATGCTGTTCTTAGGGTCATAGTCAGCATTTTTCTTCCTCCAAGAATGGCAAGTCGAGTTAATGCCAAAGAGGTCAATTTTAGTTTCATCTGACCACAGCACTTTCTCCCAATCCTTCTCTGAATCATTTAGATGTTCATTGGCAAACTTCAGATGGGCCTGTACATGTGCCTTCTTGAGGAGGGGGACCTTGCGGGTACTGCAGGATTTCAATCCATGGTGGCGTATTGTTACCAATGGTTTGGTGACTGTGGTCCCAACTGCCTTAAGATCATTCTCAAGCTCCTCCCTGTAGTTCTGGGCTGTTCCCTTACTTTTCTCATAATCATCCTTAAACCATGAGGTGCATAGAGCTGCAAACCGAGGGCGAATAATAGTTATTTTGTATTTCTTCCATTTGTGAATAATCACTCCAATAGTTGTCTCCTGCTCACCAAGCTTCTTTCTGATGGTCTTGTAGCCCATTCCAATCTTGTGCAGGTCCACAATCTTGTCCCTGATGTCTTATGACAGCTCTTTCGTCTTGCCTATGGTGGTGCCCAAGAAAGAGATTCTGTGGACAGGTGTGTTTTATACACTTAATGAGCTGTCATTCTGAGCACCTTCGTAAATTGACAGGACTAATCTGTGTACCACATGAGAACATAGCTAGTCTGTGGGAGCCAGAATTATTGTTGGTTGGTGGGGGATCAAATACTTATTTTACTCACTGAACTGCAACTCAATTTATAACATTTGTATCATGTGTTTATTCTGGATTTTTGGTTGATATTCTGTCTCTCTCATTTAAAATACATCTATAATAAAAATGATGGACCCTGCATTTCCTTGTAAGTGAACAAACTTATAAAATCTGTAGGGATCAAATAATTATTTTGCCCACTTTAAAATGCACTGTCAGGGATGCCTATACATGAAAACATTAATTGCACTACAAGTTACATATTGTCACGTTTGCAATTCTAGGCATGAATAATTCTTATTCATGAGTTAACTCTAAACTGATGACCTGTAGGGGCTGTTTACAGCTGCATAAGAGGCTTAAAGAGCTGGGTGTGGAGACCTGGGGAGGGGGGTCGTGTCAGTAAGAGGCAGAGAAAGACCAGTACACTGATCTTCCCAGTGAAGAGCCATGCAGGGAGTGTGTCGGCACATTGAATACAAAGAAGAAAACTGAGATTAGGCATTGGATTTAAAGTTTGACTAAACCCACAACTGTAAAATCGGTCTGTATATGCAGTATAGCATGCTTGTCATACTCACTGTGGAACCTAAGGGGATAATCCTCTGCATTGTGTAAAAAATCTGTTTGATCCTGATTTCCCTGATCCTCCCCTTTTTCCAGTGTCCCCCTTTTATCTTCTGATAAGATTTATCTGTGGAGACACTCTGCACATGCTCAGTTTGGTGTGTATTGCTAGAGGTTTTTTTTTTCTTGGGAGAGTGCATGTGATCAGCACAGGGCCAATAAGCACTGTCCTGACAGAGGTCAGGGGTCCTGCATCCTCCTAGAGCAGAAAGAAAACTCCTCCTACAAGCTTTAACCAGTGCTCGGCTGGACACTGATAGAAGTCACAAGACTGCTATATACTGCTGATGAGAAAAGGGATTTAGCAATTTATATTTACTAAAATAATTGCTTTTCCTTGTAGTGTGTACTGTGGGAAACCGGATAGAGTGAATGCAGGGTCCTGGGTTTAGTAACACTTTAAGATCTCAATAAATACTGTAAACAGAAATAAAGTACTAGAGCTGGGTGTTAACTGTTTTTTCTTTGCCTGTTTCTGTGTGTTTCAGGCTGCGGCCAGTGGATGTGGCATTTATGAAAGCTCTACATGAGAAGGTTAACATTGTTCCTTTGATTGCCAAGGCTGACTGCTTGGTACCAAGTGAAATTCGCAAGCTGAAAGACCGGGTAAGTCCAACAATTTAATAGCTATGCATGTAGACTGCATCTAGACAATTTAATAGTTATGCATCCAGACCAACACACAGGACTCCCTGAGTAAACAGAACAGTGATTTGGCTGTTTCTTCTCCCAGAAAGGCAGGGAGAAAAATCAGCCAGATTTGTGAGTAAAAGCAGCATACATTACACACATTACGTTTGTTAGACACACAGTTAACCCCTTCCCAGCCAGTATCATTAGTACAGTGTACAGTATTATCACTGATCACTGTATTAGTGTCACTAGCAACATGAGTGTCAGTTAGTGTCCCTCTCAGCCAGTGTCAGTTAGTGCCAGATTGCCCGCAACGCTATCACTGGCACACTATAAGTCACTAATCACCGCCATTATATCAGTATTCTGATCACGGTCAGAACTATACTAGAGTCCCCAGTGATATAGTATCCCCAAAAACACAGTTTGGTTTTTACCATAGACATCAAGCAGAATACATTTTGGCCTAAAATTATGAAGAAATTTGATTTTATTGGATATGTTTTATAACAGAAAGTAGAAAATATCGGGTGGGGGGGGTGTTCGGTCTTTTTTTGTTTATATTGCAAAAATATACACCCAGTGGTGATCAGATACCACCAAAAGAAAGCACTATTTGTGTTAAACAATTTTTAAAAAAATGCATTTGAGTACAGTGTTGCATGACCACGCAATTGCCACTTAATGTGGTTGTAAACCCAAATATAAAAAATTCTACTTTTTGCAATAAATTAATACATTTTAATGTAAACATACATACAGCTGTGAGTGTACCTCAAAAAATTCTCCCTTAGCTTGTCTCAGCCATCCAAAAACCCCTGGTCTGTGAGCGTGGCTTGCGACCAGAGAAAAGTAGGTGGAGATGTGATGTCACACAATCCCTCAGTTATACACAACCTCCAGCCTCGGCTCAAGAACGTGCACAACTAGCTGACATTTGTGCCTGCGAGCATGTCTCCTGAGTGCATTCAGGAGAATACACAGGTGCCAGTGACTATGTCAGCTCTGCTTACAGCACAGGATCTCTGCTAATCAGGAGAAAGCTGGAAGGAAGGGGTTAATGTTAAAAATCCTAGCAATTTTGCAGCTTAAAGTGGCAATGTGGACCAAGAAACATTATCATGTAAACTCTGTAAACAGCAATTCACAAGCTAGGTGCTGTGAATAGAGCAGGACAATAATCAACTGTCAGCAGATTTACGTAGATAACTACAGCATTACTGAAGTGATGCCGATCTATGTCTTAAATCACTGGTGCTGAGTTCTCAATCTTGTGACGGCAGAGACCAGCAGGGAGAGGACACCCACTCCCCCACCGCTTTACAGTGTATTACATGGGGGCTCATGCTGGTCTCGTCTTCAGCACAGCCTGTCACTCACAGGAGAAGGGGAGTGGCGACACTATTTTTCTGCTTGTGTCGGATTTATTCTGTTCAGAAGAGCAGGGGGGATTTCTGGAGAAGGGGATTGCTTCAAGATACCAAACTAAGCTCGAATGCTTAGTAAAGGTAAAATCTATTCAGCTGTAGGATTAGATTGATTTGTGGTTTTTAGGTTTACAACCACTTTAAAGTAGTGCAGTGCTGAATAGCAAAAACAAAATGCCCTGGCCATGAAGGGGGTAAAATCTTCCAGAGGTCAAATGGTATACCATAATTTGTGAGCAGACACTTTAAGAGTCAAGGCAGCAATATTGTTTTGCTGGTAAAGAGATCAAATGTATGCACGTGACGAGTGACTGATCTGATGAGATTTTTCTACGAGCTTCCTTTGTCAGAAACATTTTCTGCATTTCATGGTAAGTCTTTCTGTACTTTGACAGGTCCGAGAGGAAATTGAAAAGTTTGGAATAAAAGTATATCAATTCCCAGAATGTGACTCAGATGAAGATGATGAATTTAAACAGCAGGACAAGGAACTGAAGGTAAGACAAGACACAAGGACTGAGTGTGCAATCTTCTTTGCATGCTGCACTGCTGAGCCCAAGGAGGATGCTAACACTTACGGTTTTAAAATATGGCGAGTGAAAGCGGTCATTCAAGGTCCACTTATTAGACTACTGCCTCTCTCCCTTTAAAAATTGCTGAGGTTTAAAATGGCAAAAATGTATCTGTAACAAAAAAGTTTTCTTAGTAATTACTTGTTTTAACCTCATCTTCAGCATTGCAGGGTGTGACGTCATTGTGCTTCTGGCAAGATTCCTGGGGAATAATGAGTGCCCAAATCTCATGAGAACACACTCTTGCAGAGTGTAAGAGCGTCTTCGTATGAGGTATGGGATTGTCATAATTTCTGGGATCTTTCCAGAAGGATCATGATATCACTCTTGTCTAGGCACCGTAGGCAAAAGATGTGTAAGTGTATATTTTAACTTTTTTCCTTATAGGAAACATTTTGCTCTTATAACCTTCAGAACTGAACCTCACATTTTTTCTGCAAAGTCTTCTTCTAATATACTGTACTGTACTGGCCGCAATAAAAGTTGAAGTGTTTTTCTTGTGTCTGTAGTCCTAAATGTTAAACTTCCTGTGTTTTTTACCTAAGGAAAGTGCTCCATTTGCTGTAATTGGAAGCAATACAGTGGTAGAGGCCAAAGGTCAGAGGGTACGAGGTCGTCTCTATCCATGGGGCATTGTGGAAGGTAAGTTTTCAGTTGCGATGTTTACCTAAGTCAAATTATTCAAGTAAGTCAACTGGAACATCCAAGAAGCAGGACAGTTGTGCATTTTGTAGTATTTGTTTATTTATTAAACTTATCAGTACAAGATATTAGTGTTTTGTCTGTATTATGTGCAAGTCTGAAAAATACAAAATATTGTTTTCCTTTATTAATATTTGTAAATATAACATATTGTGTTTGAACATGTTGTATTTACATTTTCAGGCAACAGATGGAGCACTAGGATTCTTGTTCCCTGGTTAATTTTCAGTGCATTACCTGTTTACAGTGCTCAATAACTTGAACTTGTGTTTATGCACACAGACAGTTGAATGAGTTAAGAGGAGAGATGAGTAGAGACTATACCCATCTCTTCCCCTCCCTGCCTGCTCTGCCTGCTCTATTCATGCTGGGCCATAAGGATATTCAGTCCCTCACTTTCAGTTCTGATGACTTTGGTGATCAGGACATTTAGAGCGAGTGATTCAGGGGCACAGACAGCAATAAAAACCTGACAGTGGTTCTAACCCCTCACTACTCTATTCAAAACTTAAGATGGCTTTTAATGTATGTGTCATGGGTTCCTACAACTAGTGTAACTATCTTAATCATCCATTCCATCCATTCCAACCAACACACCTTTTCCCAAGGATGCTCAGCCAGGGAGTGGCAGCTTGTTTCAGCAATGACAGCATTGATTGGTTGGTAAGGTCCATCCTACTAGATAAATGGTTCATGTATTCTGAACACGTTTTGTTAAAATACTTTCAGTAAAGGCAAAAAATATAATACATCAGTTAAAAAAACTATAACCTCTTAAGAAAACCAAAATATAACTGGCCCAAATATACAATAGTTTCCCTTACCTGGTGGGAAAATGTGGCACATATGATTTATTTGTATGTTTTGCACACCTGGTCACAAGGGGTAGCCTTTTTCTGCCTATATAGTACCATTTGCAGAGGTGGCCTGCAATTAGATTGACCATATACAGTGAGGTTGATTTACTAAAACTTGAGAGTGCAAAACCTGGTGCAGCTCTGCAGAGAAACCAGTCAGATTCCAGGTTTCATTATTAAAGCTTAATTGAACAGATTGAACCAAGAAACTGGCTAGATTCTAAATTAAATTAAATCGATCCGCACTGTTCTAAAATCTTCGTTTTATTAAATCGACCACAGTAAAAACATCACAGGTACAAGGGTTGATGCGTTTCAGCTTAACAAGCCTTAGTCATAACCCATACCAGATTCTAAGTTCTCCAGTTTTAGAGCTGGTTCACATATATATGGATTGGATGTGGTTTGCACCACGTCCAATTCGCATGACATGTGAAATAACATTGCTTTCTATGGTGCCTGTTCACATAGGTCCGGTGCACTGGCAGTGTGGATTCAGTGTGGACTAAAAAAGAGTCATGTCTGATTTCTGAGCAGTGCGCTCCGGTTCTGGTGCGGATTACAGGCTCATTGACTTCTATGGGAACACGATTTCAGGCCGGTTTTCTCAACTGATCCTGATGTAAACCTGACTTGAACTGCTGAACAATTACTGTGTCAATTAGCTGTGAAAGCGAAGCTTCTCACATGTGTGAATCCACACTTAGTAACTCTTCCCCAGTGTCTTTCATTAGAAGGATTTCCTCTGCCAAACATATATTTGGATTTCTCAGTTCAGTATGCTTCAAACATTTCTGTTCTGCATCCTTTAAACCTTTATGATATGCTGACACTTGCAGATTCAAGTGGCTAAGGGGTAGGCAGAAGAGGCAGCTGCCTTGGACATTTGAACAGGAGGGGAGGGGGGGTGGAAAACCGACAGAACCTGAAATATATCCTGCTGAACCTAGTTCACATCTCATGGATAGGTGGTGCACTTTGGCTTTGCCCTTTTTGCCTTGGGTTTTGAAGGACCTTGTCCTATCACAGACAGAAAGAGAAACTTCCTCTATGGGGACACAACTAAAAACAAATCAAAATGGTTGGCTGGAATTGTTTTGTAACTATCTTTGGTTAATTTGAGTAGAATAAATACATGTCTTTATAAAACATCTGGAGGGCTCGTGCACACAGATCTGAATGTGGCTCTATTAAAAGCTAATGTGTTCATGTACATAGAGACATTTAGCTCTGTAACATCCCGTGTGGAAATACGCTTGTAAATGTGTGAGCGCCTAAATGTATTCTAGTGGATGAAGTATACACTTCTGGGCACCGTATTAGTAGTTTACGTGACATTAGATTTTTTCCGTTAGAAGTTTTTGCTAGCTTCTGGCAGCAAGACGCCATAGGTTTGAGTATTTTATTTATTCCTTATGTCCGTGAGCTCTTAGTGTCCTTTTGATGTAGCTTAAATTCTAGTAGGAACACTAGTATGGATGACTGCATTCCACAGTCATGCTTTATACCTGCAATTTCTTCTGGATTTTGGTAGACTCTGTTGTTCCATTTAGCGTCAAACACACTGCAATACTTGCTTGATTATGTCAATATAAGTGGGTTGTGATCCTTTTTGCTTCTATTCACACATGTTCCCTTCTGTCTGCAGTGGAAAACCAGGCACACTGTGACTTTGTGAAGTTGCGAAACATGCTGATTCGGACACACATGCACGATCTTAAAGATGTTACATGTGATGTGCATTATGAAAACTACAGAGCACAGTGCATACAGCAGATGACTAGGTATGTCATATATTTATTACATGTGCTGTATGAAGGGAGTCGGGGGTGGTGGATTGTTACATGTGCTGTGTGGTGGAAATGGTGGGTGTTGTCACATGTGTTGCATGCTGGGAGTTGGGGGTTTGTTACATGTTCTGTGTAGTGGTACTGGGGAGGAGCAGGTTGTTACATGTGCTGTTGGTGAAGGGGCGGGGGTGTTTGGAGGCATTACATGTCCTGTGTGGTGGGGTCAGAGGGGGTTGTTACATGTGCTGTGTGTTGGGAGCAGAGTGAGGTTGGTGGATTTATTACGTGTTCTTTGTGGTGAGTTGGGAAGGAGGGAGGGTTATTGTCAGATGTGCTGTGTGGTGGGAACAGGGTGAAGGCGGTAGATTTTATTACATGTTCTTTGTGGTGGATTGGGAGTGGGGGTTATTGTTACATGTCCTGTGTGGTTGACATGTGCTGTGTGGTTAGAGAGGGGTGTTGTCACATGTGCTGTGTGGTTGGAGGGGGGTTGTTGCCACATGTGCTGTATGCTTGGAGGGGGGTTGTTGTCACATGTGCCGTGTGGTTGGAGGGGGGTTGTTGCCACATGTGCTGTATGCTTGGAGGGGTGTTGTTGTCACATGTGCTGTGTGCTTGGAGGGGGTTTGTTGTCACTTGTGCTGTGTGGTTGTAACGGGTTTTTGCCACATGTGCTGTATGGTTGGTGGGGGTTGTTGTCACATGTGCTGTGTGCTTGGAGGGGGGGTTGTTTTCACATGTGCTGTGTGGTTAGAGTGGGTTTTATTGTCACATGTGCTGTGTGGTGAGAGAGGAATGTTGTCACATGTTCTTTGTTGCTATAGAAGGGTTGTTGTAACGTGTTGTGTGGTTGGAGGGAGATTGTTGTCACATGTGCTGTGTGGTTAGAGAGGGATGTTGTCACATGTGCTGTGTGGTTAAAGAGTGATGTTGTCACATGTGCCTTGTTGCTATTGGGGGGATGTTGTGTGGTTGGAGGGGGGTTGTTGTCGCACATGCTGTGTGGTTAGAGAGGGTTGTTGTGAAATGTGCTTTGTTGCTATAGGGGGGTTGGTGTGACGTGCTGTGTGGTTGGAGAGAGGTGTTGTCACATGTGCTGTGTGGTTGAAGGGGGGTTGTTGTCACATGTGCTGTGTGGTTAGAGAGGGATGTTGTCATATGTTCTTTAGTTGTGCTCAAACATTTGCACAGTCTGGTAGAAATCATGAAGTCTTGACATTGATATTGAAAATATGGCTGAATCTGAAAAAATAATTTTTTATTTAACCACTTGAGCTCCTGAGGATTTACCCCCCTTAATGACCAGGCCTCTTTTTGCTACTCGGCGCTGCACTAATTCAACTGATAATTGCGCGGTCATGCAACGCTGCACCCAAACGAAATTTACGTCCTTTTTTTCACACAAATAGAGCTTTCTTTTGGTGTAATTTGATCACCTGTGCGCTTTTTATTTTTCACGCTATAAACAAAAAAAGGCCAAAAATTTTGAAGAAAAACAATATTTTTTATTTTCAGCTATAAAAAATATATAGTAAACTCAAAGTTGGTTATAAATTTAGGCCAAAATGTATTCTGCTACATGTTTTTGGTAAAGAAAATCCCAATAAGTGTATATTGATTGCTTTGTGTGGAAGTTATAGCGTCTACAAACTATGGTATAAATACTGCAATTTACGCCATTTTTCTGCTATACAGCGCTGCGCTAGTTTAACGGACAATTGTGCGGTCATGCAATATGGTACATAAATGAAATTTACATCCTTTTTTTCCCCACAAATTGAGCTTTCTTTCGGTGGTATTTGATCGCCTGTGCGGTTTTTATTTTTTGCACTATAAAAAAAAAGGCTGACAATTTTGAGGGAAAAAAAAAACAATATTTTGGACTTTTTGCTATAAAATATGTCCAGTAAAAAAAAAATGCAAAAATCAAATTTAGTCATAAATTTCTGCCAAAATGCATTCTGCAACATGTCTTTGCTAAAAAAAAAACCAATATGTGTAAATTAATTGGTTTACGTGAAAGTTATAGCGTTTACAAATGGTGGGAAAGATACTCGGATTTTTTGGTTTTTTTTAATACTAATAATGGCAGCGACCAGCGACTTATGGCGGGACTGCGGCGGACATTCTGACATTGGGGGGTACTGACTTGGGGTCACTGACATCCCCAAAAACACTAATACAGTGATCAGTGCAAAAAAAAAAACTGACACTGTACTAATGGCAATGGGGAGGAAGGGGTTAACTTTATTTTGAAGGGAAGGGTTATAGGAGTGAGGGGAGTGTTTTACTAGGGGCCGGGGGTGTGTGCTGGGCGGGACAAGGCTGATCGAGAAAGAGAAACTGTTCTTTCTCGATCAGCTCATCCTCAAGCTGACAGGGAAGTGACAGGCAGCACAGCTACTGCAGCTGTGCTGTCTGTCACTGTTTACCGCTGATCGCCGGGACATAGCCGCTAAGGAGCGGCTGTGACCCGGCGACTGACTTCTGCGGCGGTGATCCGCGGGAAAAATAGGGCGGCGGCGCGCCTCGCGCGCGCCCCCTATTTGTTTACAAAACACACGTTTTAAAACGTGGTTTTGCCTGCGAGTGCCGCCCTGCCGCCGTATATGTACAGTGGCTGGGCGGCATGCGGTTAAGGATAGTGAACATATGAAACTGATTATTATCACATAGTTGTTTTACTCCTTTTAAAATCATAATGATAACAGAAATCACCCAAATGGCCATGATCAAAAGTTTATATACCCTGGAATGTTTGGCCTTGGTACAGACACATAAGGTGACGCACACAGGTTAAAATGCCAATTAAATTTCCCACATCTGTGGCTTTTTAAATTGCAGTTAGTGTCTGTGTATAAATAGTCAGTTAGTTTGTTAGCTCTCATGTGGATGCACTGAGCAGGCTAGATACTGAGCCATGGAGAGCAGAAAAAAACCGTTAAAAGACATCCAAAGCATTGAATAGGCCAGTCAGTACTGTTCAATCATTTATTAAGAAGTGGAAAATTCGGGGATATCCTGATACCAAGCCAAGGTCAGGTAGACCAAGAAAGATTGCAGCTACAACTGCCAGAAGAATTGTTCCGGATACGAAGAAAAACCCACAGGTAACCTCAGGAGGAATACAGGCTGCTTCGGAAAAAGACGGTGTGGTTGTTTCAAGGGGCACAATACGACAATACTTGAATGAAAATGAGCTGTATGGCCAAGTTGCCAGAATAAACCCTTTACTGCTCCAATGCCACTAAAAATCCCACTTACAATATGCCTGACAACACCTTGACATGCGTCACAGGTTCTGGAACACTATAATCTGGAGTGACAAGACCAAAACTAAGCATTATGGTCACAACCATAAGCACTATGTTTGGAGAGAGGTCAGCAAGGTCTATAATGACAAGAATACTATGCCCACTGTGAAGCATGGTGGTGGCTCACTGATGCTTTTTGGGGGGTGGGTGAGCTCAAAAGGCACGGGAAATCCTTTGAAAGTTGATGACAGAATGAATGCAGCATGTTATCAGAAAATACTGATAGACCATTTGCATTCTTCTGCATGAAAGCTGCGCATGGGACGCTCAGCACTACAATGACCCTAAGCTCAAGGCGAAGTTGACCATCCAGTGGTTCACGCAGAAAAAGGTGAAGGTTCTGGAGTGGCCATTACAGTCTCCTGACCTTAATATCATCAAGCCACTCTGGGGAGATCTGAAACATGCAGATCATGCAAGACGACCACAGACATTGCATGACCTCAAGGCATTTTGCCAAGACGAATGGGCAGCTATACCACCTGCAAGAATTTGGAGCCTCATAGACAACTATTACAAAAGACTGCACGCTGTCATTGATGCTAAAGGGGGAAATACGCAGTGATAAGAACTAAGGGTATGCAGACTTGATCAGAGGTCATTTTATTTGTTTACATGTGGCCATGTTTTGTTTTTATGATTGTGCTATTCTGTTATGACCTACAGTTGAATATGAATCCCATAAGAAATAAAAGAAATTTGCTTTGCTTGCTCACTCTGTTTTCTTTAAAAAATGGTACATACTGTACCAATTCTCCAAGGTTATGCAAACTTTTGAGCACAACTGTATGTGGTAGGAGGATGATAACAAACACTTGACAGCCGTCACTGAGCAACAATGGAGCAACTGCTGTCAAGTTTTCACTCCAAGAGGAGAGTGTTCAGTCCTGGTTTTCGTATAGATCTGTGAAATCACTGTTTTCTCTGACTTCATCCAAATTTTATCTGGAGTTGAGCAGTAATGAAGTGGGTGGTGTGTTTATATGATTTTTTTTTGCAATAAAAATTCTTTTGGGCTCTTTTCTGGTGTTGGTCTGGTGCTTCTTTCTGTATTTCTATGGTTTGAACTAGTGCTGGGTGCCCATGGAGGGAAACATTGTTTTGTGGGAGTCTTGCCAGAGCTATTGAGCTTGTTTTGACATCTTCCTTCTACTGACTACATGTTCAAGTCTAAAAGTTCCCAGCACTTCTTTGAGTATTTTGTTTTGAAATTCATGTGACTGATTTACTACTAGTGAATGTTTGGTGAACAAGCCCCTTAATATATTTTCAGAAATATATTGGAACCTTCATAATTGAAAAGCAGTTTTCATTAAATTCTTGGATCTCAGGCGGATTGCTGGGACTTATGGACAGAGTCCTGTAGTCAGCCAATCATATAGCATCTATGTCACCTTAGATGTTCCCAGATTCATGTAGACCAGGACCAGTCTGATTCCACTCTGCTTAATTTGAACCTAGTGAAATGGAATGGATGCATGATCTTCCAGAAGTAGTTTCCTTTTAAGTTACAATCTTCCTTGACCAAACTAAAGAAGACAAAAATTTCAAATCTCAAGGAGGTAACAATAGTTATAATGTAAAAAAAATGCATGAAGCCAGCTTTTATTATGGTCGTTTATATTTTGCAAACGTCTAATATTGTTGACCTATAGTACAAATAATTCAGTAGTTCTTAATTTCAGTATTACATTTTGTCTTTTCAAGGCATGAAGAAACGCAGAGCACTGCAGAAAGGTTAGGGGTTAAATCACGTCATGTTTTAGATTACTGATATTTTACATTATAATGCTTCTAAGTGTGGGGAAAAATGGTTCCTACTAACCGTACCTTATGAATCTAATATATTATCTACCAATAACTATTAATCAAAGCTAAAGTGTAAATACTTTTACTCATTGTGTAGATGCTATCCTTCATATGACACCTTTGAATATCCCTTTACCGTTGCTTTTGTATTATAGATGTGAATGTAAAATCCAGCATGACTGATGTTGTATAGCAGTGCCAGTGTATCACATGGTGTTCTGGGAATTTTTCCTCTATGTTCTTAGAATGTTTCTTGGTGGAGTCAAAAATGTTGATCACTGGAGAGGAAAATATTCACTTAGCAAAGTTAATATTCATTTAATAAATAAAATGAAGCTATATCCACTTTGGGCTGCATAATCATGTGCAGGTGAACTAAAAGGACAGGATTTCGCTTCCCCATGATTTGACAATTGAAGTGAATTTAACTTCACTTTATTCTCAAAAAACGAAATCTAATGATCACCTTCTCAAGAACAGGTTTGTTGGAAAAATTTTGTTTGATCAGCTCTGCAGCCAGTTGGTTGCAGCATTGATCAGTGTATTCTGACAGAGGAGGATTCCTCTATCCACCTTGCGTGTCTGGATGTAGGAATCCATTTTAGTTTCTTCTACCAGCCCACTGCCTGATAGAAGAAAACTGATTCATCTATGGCCAGCTTTTTTCACACATATCTGTGGACCACAGGGGGTATCATAGTTGCTGCTTCACTCTCCTGATCTGGTCTGTCACTTCAGTGCATGCACAGAAAAATCATGTGGTTAGGCCATCTAATATGCATCTCTCCATAGGAACAAATGGTGTTTGTTGGGGCATGCACAGATCAGCTTGGAGGGTTTGCAGTGGCAGCTATGCAGCTCCCCATGGACTGCATAGTGTGGATCTGACAGGGGCATAGACTGGTGAGCATAAGACTTGGGGGGGGGGGAGGGTAACTTAAAAGTATAATTATATGAAAACTATAGTTTTTATTTAATGAACATTTACACCACAACATGATCTAAAGCACTGCCTGCAACAAGTCACGCAGAAAAATACATTTTATCCTGCTCCTCCATTGCAAACCATTCTAAATTAACTTATACTCTTGTGTTTTGTTTTTCTTACAGTAAACTTACTCAGGATAACAGGATAGAGAGTCCAATTCCTATCCTTCCTCTGCCAACACCTGATGCTGAAACAGAGAAACTTATAAAAATGAAGGATGAAGAGGTCAGCATGTTTTGTTTCCTCCTCTGAATAATACCAATCTTGGTGGTATTTTTTTATTTTATTGTGAGGTCTGCTGTTGCCTATAATATCAAAGGCTTTCATCGAATTTCAGAGGCTGCCATTATCATCCCATTATACATGGTGCTGGGGAAGAGCACTTCTGTGCAGCACTGCAAAAAGTGACATCCCTATCCCAGAACTAGAAAAATTTTGAGTCATGCATTGGCAGCCTTCAGCTCTGGAAGGTAGAATCAGTTGTAGACTTGTTGACAGAAAGATCCTGAGTAAAATGTTCTGTAAAGACCTTGCATAAACACACATATAGGTTCCTTAATCATATAGGCAAGTAAAATTCTTCTTCATTGCCCCTGTTGTAATATACTCATTTATAGTTCCATAAACATGCTTATAGACGAGTAAACACACATATGCGAGTAAATTACTGCTTTTAAGTGAGGAAACCTGTCACGTGACTTTGGCGGCTTTTGTGATGAGCCTTTTGTCGCATTCTGGAGTGTCCAATGGCAATGCAGTATTCAATGGCAGTTTTAACTAGGCCCCTTATCCTCAGAAGTAAGTTTTCAAAGTGGTATAATATGCCAGAAAAGATTAGCCCAATTTAAAATAGCAGTACTTTCTGCTAAACAAAGTAATAGGAGGAGCAAAAATAATTCCTAATATGTTCCTAAAATCTCAGCCATCCATATTGTATCTAAGAGGCAGGTCTTCAGGCAGCATAGGCAGGAAAAGTTGAATGACCTGCAAATAAAGTGAGCAAAATGTGCATATTACATTTAAATAACCTATCTGAAGTTATAGTTCATGATATTGAAGTGGTAATTATGTTCCAGGAATTCATTCCTTAAAGTGATTGTAAAGGATTTTTTAAATAACAACCATGTTATACTTACCTGCTGTGTGTAATGGTTTTGTACAGAGCTGCCTGAGCCTCCTTATTTGGGGTGCCCTGCTGGTGCTCCTGGCTTCTTCTGCCTTTACAGCACCCCCCAGCAACCTGCTATGGGAGATACTTGTGCGGGCTTGATCCCGAGCCATGCTGTGTGCATCTGTTGACACACACAGTGTGACTCTGCCCCACCCCCTCCCTTGGATTTGATTGACCGCATTGGGAGCCAGAGTCTCCTACTGCTCTCTTACGTCCAGTGAGGAGGGAGAGAGGGTGGAGAAGAGCTGCTGCAAATGTGCACAGCACTGGATCGGGATCGGGCTTAGATCTTGTAGCTATTTAGGGGGGCTGCGTTGAGAGCTGCACCTAAAAGATTTTTTTTTTAAATTTTTTAAATTCAGCAAATGCATAAAGGTAAAACACATTTAGCTTTTACAACCATTTTAAAGTCAGAGAATTAATAACATTGGACTACTTAACCCAAGATTAGAAGAGGGCTTATTTATTAATTTTCTGAGCCAATATTGTCCAGCACTTTAAATAATTGTTATCTGCAGAATAACACTCACTTTTTATAATTGGTCCAGAAACACTGGACATTTTCTTGAATTACTGTCCAAGATAATTGTCATTAGACAAAATTTTGACAGACGGACACATTTTGGATTGATATACCTAGGTGCAATTCGATGATTTCTGTATAGCTTTAGTATCGGAAAGATGCAAGAAATTCAAATAGCCAAATATTTCATAGCGGTTAGAATATTTACTTCATTGGGGGACAGAAAAGCAAGGGAAAGCAAAGTGATGGAGGTGGGAAAGAAAACATGTCCATTACCTTGCAGCTAAAGACCCTAGGCCATAGGAACGAATAGTAAATACAGCCTTGTACATGTCATAGTAGGCATATGTAGCACAGGTTGGATATATGTACAGTCATGTCCATAAATATTTGGACATTGACACAATTCTAAAATGTTTTGCTCTATACACCACCACAATGTATTTGAAATGAAACAAACAAGATGTGCTTTAACTGCAGACTGTCAGCTTTAATTTGAGGGTATTTACATCCAAATCAGGTGAACGGTGTAGGAATTACAACAGTTTGAATATGTGCCTCCCACTTGTTAAGGGACCAAAAGTATTGGGACAAAAAAATAATCATAAATCAAACTTTCACTTTTTAATACTTGGTTGCAAATCCTTTGCAGTCAATTACAGCCTGAAGTCTGGAATGCATAGACATCACCAGATGCTGGGTTTCATCCCTGGTGATGCTCTGCCAGGCCTCTACTGCAACTGTATTCAGTTCCTGCTTGTTCTTGGGGCATTTTCCCTTTAGTTTTGTCTTCAGCAAGTGAAATGCATGCTCAATCAGATTCAGGTCAGGTGATTGACTTGGCCATTGCATAACATTGCACTTCTTTCCCTTAAAAAACTCTTTGGTTGCTTTTGCAGTATGCTTTGGGTCATTGTCCATCTGCACTGTGAAGCGGCGTCCAATGAGTTCTGAAGCATTTGGCTCAATATGAGCAGATAATATTGCCCGAAACACTTCAGAATTCATCCTGCTGCTTTTGTCAGCAGTCACATCATCAGTAAATACAAGAGAACCAGTTCCATTGGCAGCCATACATGCCCACGCCATGACACTACCACCACCATGCTTCACTGATGAGGTGGTATGCTTAGGATCATGAGCAGTTCCTTTCCTTCTCCATACTCTTCTCTTCCCATCACTCTGGTACAAGTTGATCTTGGTCTCACCTGCCCATAGGATGTTGTTCCAGAACTGTGAAGGCTTTTTTAGATGTTGTTTGGCAAACTCTAATCTGGCCTTCCTGTTTTTGAGGCTCACCAATGATTTACTTGTGGTGAACCCTCTGTATTCACTCTGGTGAAGTCTTCTCTTGATTGTTGACTTTGACACACATACACCTACCTCCTGGAGAGTGTTCTTGATCTGGCGAACTGTTGTGAAGGGTGTTTTCTTCACCAGGGAAAGAATTCTTCGGTCATCCACCACAGTTGTTTTCCGTGGTCTTCCGGGTCTTTTGGTGTTGCTGATCTCACCGGTGTGTTCCTTCTTCTTAAGAATGGTCCAAACAGTTGTTTTGGCCACGCCTAATGTTTTTGCTATCTCTCTGATGGGTTTGTTTTGTTTTTTCAGCCTAATGATGGCTTGCTTCACTGATAGTGACAGCTCTTTGGATTTCATCTTGAGAGTTGACAGCAACAGATTCCAAATGCAAATAGCATACTTGAAATGAACTCTGGACCTTTTATCTGCTCATTGTAATTGGGATAATGAGGGAATAACACACACCTGGCCATGGAACAGCTGAGAAGCCAATTGTCCCATTACTTTTGGTCCCTTAACAAGTGGGAGGCACATATGCAAACTGTTGTAATTCCTACACCGTTCACCTGATTTGGATGTAAATACCCTCACATTAAAGCTGACAGTCTGCAGTTAAAGCACATCTTGTTTGTTTCATTTCAAATCCATTGTGGTAGTGTATAGAGCCAAAAATGTTAGAATTGTGTCGCTGTCCCAATATTTATGGACCTGACTGTACGTTCCTCAGATAGTTAGGAAGCTCACACGTGTTAATATATTTTAAGTGTATTATTTCAACCCCATCTTATTCTCTTCCAGCTGCGGAGAATGCAAGAAATGTTGCAGAAAATGCAGCAGCAGATACAGGAACAGTGAGCACTCATCCCAATGGCACTTAACTCTCACATTTCCTGACCCAAAACCCATCACTTCAAGGACCAGTTTGGAGATGGATGTGGTACCCATGGACTCATTGCAGTATCTTATTTATTGTTCTTAAACACCCGTCCGGTATGACTCCTCCCTTGGTTGACTTTCCTGATTTCTCAGAATTTCCCAACAAAAAAGCCAAGCACTTCCCAAAAATAATCCTGTTTACAGTCCGGGCATGCTTACTATGCAGCAAGAAAATCTTCAGTACATCCTGACGTGTTGGAAAAAGGCATGGCAGCCCATTGTGGGAAAGCATCCACTTGGACATACTGGAGGATATAATGTAAAGGTTTAAATGACCATTCCTGTCTTCTGCATGGCTTCGACCTTAACATAAAAAAAACAGGGTGGCTTTTGGGAAGGGAGGGGCAGCTCAATAATAATTTTTTTTTTATCAACACCATATCCCTGATCTAAGAGAAGCTCTTGTTAATTTTTGTTTGTACAGTGTTGCAGTATCTTGGACTCAGGACTTGTTTTGTTTTTTTGCTGTATTGATGTTTACTCACAATAACTGTTACTCCACGAGTAACCTGCTAATCATTAGAAGCACCAGAGAGGAGGTAGTACCTCTGAGAGCAGTGCAATGGGATGCACAGAGAAGACATTGGTTTCCTAACTTTATGCCATACCTTGATATGCACTGGAAGCGAAAGGTCAACAATAACCAAACCAGTCTTAAATTTTGTTGTGAAGTCCATTGTGTCAGCCAAGTGTAGATACTCAATACAAAGTTGGTACTGGTCTTATATATTACCACCCAGTACCTTTCCCAGTGTTTGCCTTATGTAACTTATGCAGCAAAGCAGATGAACACGTACAGCAATGCCTTCTTTCAAATAATGCGCTTTAGTGAACACTCAGCAAACTATGGGGTTGATGACGCTGACTGGCAATTAAGGGACCAAACATATCATAGCTAATTAGCATTATTAGTGTAAGTGTCATTGTTTGTAAGAGTATAAACACACAACTGAAAACATGGTTCTAGTTGGAGTACTACAAAAAGAATGTTTAATAACATTTTTTCGGAATGGCTCATATGGAAATTTGTAGGGACAGTCTAATGATGCTCACTGAATTTATACATCTGCTTTTATAAAAGCCTGATTCCAAGTAATTTTTTTTTTGTTTTGGATAAAATGGGAAAGCATTTAAGTCCCTGTCTAGCGTTTACTGCTTTCCATTTCCCTATTTGAAAGATTTCCCCTCTTGTCTATATCATTGATGTCAAATGGAAGAGGGAGTGGGAACAAATCTCTCCAATGGAGATACAGAAAGCTATATAAATGAATGTGGATAATGTAGAAATGCTGTCACGTTTTATCGTGCTCTTTTTTTGAAGATTTCCTTCCACTTCCAAATTGAGTGTAGGTAGTATACTTGCCTTATGTTTAAGGCTTGCTCCTGTTAGGGAGATACTGTATCCCCTCATTTTCTTTCCTGATGATAGGTGCCAGATGGAATAGGGGTAGGGACATTTAACCCATTCCCTCTAAAATGCTTTGATTTGAGTTTTTAAATTTTTTAAAACCTGCAAATCGTGACAGAAAGATCAACTGGGATAAGTTTACCTGAAAGATCCATGTAAAATAAGGTTCCATCCTATCAATATATTTTTTTGGAGAAAAAAAAGATCAATCACAAAATGAAAGGCAACATTCAACCAGGCAAAGAAAAAGTCAGGCTATATTCACTTTAGCCACTTGCATTTGGTTCATTGAAATACATGGGACATTATCTGGGAAGCCAGCTTTTGGGGGTGATTCAACATAGATTCCAGTGGCCCTATTTCACATCAGATGCAGTGCAGTGCATTTTTAATCTGCATCAAAAATGCATGGACAGTGTTTAATATTGATTCCAATGGCTCTAGTTCATACAGTGCCGTGCCTTCCAGTGCAGTCAACACGTTGCTTTTTTTCTGTATGGAACACATCTGGAATATAGCAGAATGCGTCAAAAATGTGCATGCAGAAACTCATCCAAATGTAGAATTGTGATGTGAACAGGCCTTCAATGTACTTGTATTTTACATGCATTTAGACTCATTTAGAGTATCTAATCTGCCCTTGGATGCACACAATATTCTCTGAATGCAGCTATTTTTAAAGACAGGAAAACGCAGTGTGAATTATACCATTTCAAATAATTTCATGCATTTATATGGGTTTAGTAATGTCCAAAAAATTCATCTAAATGCCTGTATGTCATTGCTGTATGAATGAGGCCTTAGATAAGTATTATAGTTATTATTTGTACTACAACATAAAAGAGAAAAAGGAGGAAGAAAAAATTGTTTTCAAAGCTGAAAACACACTATGAGATATTGGTCATAGTATAAAATATTTACAAGTGTTATGCTAAACAAATACATTGAAAAAAAAACTACAAAAAAAAACTGGAGTTGGTTACTTAAGGAAAATAGGCTGTGCACTGCAAGCTCTGAAATGAGGCTCTGCTGATTTCTTTCATTCAATCAGGTGCAAGCAAAAATGCTATTTTTGTTATTGTCCTTGCATGTTTCTCTCAGATCTAGAGCAACTGCACTTTCAGTGTACTTGGAGAGCGCTTCCAAGTGCACCTGGAGTGCACAGCCTATTTGCCTTTAGTAAATCAACCCCAATGTGTCAATATGTAAATTATACAAATGAAGAACAATCCACTTATAGTATATCCAGTCAAAGTCCCTTTATACAGGTAAGTGAGCAAAGCTCCGCCACTACCACTTCCTGGAGAAACCACCACCTTTAATGTATAGATGTAAGCTTACCTACAACAATGGATCCTCTAAAGAGCGGTCAATATTGGCTCATATATTAGTCATCCAGACCCCATCACGTCTGCTGGCGTTGTTCAGAAACTTCCAAAATGTTCTCCTCACCTCATCTCACCTTCCAGCCAACACTGAAAAGGAAATGAGACAGACCATACAGCATAAAACACTTTTTAAAAAGTTTATTGGTGCTTAAAATAACACAAAAGATAAAAGCAATTGTGCAATAAGAGAAAACCTCCTAGCTGGCATACACAGTGTTTTACAGTCACTTCCGGTTTACGTGATGACGTCAGCATGTCGCTCGGTCCAACATGGTCAAATTTTGTTATTCCTATTTTCACATATGAATTTGTTGTAGTTTCTTTTATTCAATGTATTTGTTTAGCACAGCACTTTATTTGTCCATACTGTGTGCTTTGTACTGGCTTTGCTCATGTCTTAAACTGAAATGCATCTCAAAAGCCCATCTCCATGTCTCTGGTGGGCGAACCATTTAAAGGTGATACAAATTTACTTGAAATACAAACAGATCATGTACAAGTACATGCACAGTTCACATTTGTTCTGCAATTCCATTTTACTTTGCTGATTCACTGCACATTTGAACTACAGTAAAATAAGAGATAAATTAGGAGGTGTCTTGTAGGAATCATAAACAAGGGAAGCTTGGCACACGTACCTCTCAAGCAGCTTTTGGGTCACAGTATGTGACTAGGCTTCTTCAGTGAGGTAGGAAAAAAATCTGGATATTTACAATGCAGTAGCCATTAGATTTGAGTCTGCTGTAGTCTGCTAAATTAAGAGACCATTCCTTTGCACTCCTAATTAAGGCAGTATGTGTCCCCATCTATAAATGGATGGTTGAATTAAAACCCTAAAACAACTAGAGACACTCTGATTGCATTACCCTTCCAGACACTATTATGCACTTAGAAATAATCTATACTTCGCAGTTACAGAGCACACCTATACACTGCTTTGTGCACTATACACATTGCTCTGCCATGCACCAATATGTTATTACATATAATTATTTCTGCTTTATACTGTGTTTGAAGGGCTCTTTTTTGATTGTGATGAAAGTGCTGGTTTCTAGCCCATGTTGATCCACATGAAACCCATTCAAATACACCGCTACACTCTGCACAGCATATCAATAATCTGTGATCTATATTTATGAAACACAGAGCAATGTTCAAGGTACAGTCTTTCCCATCAATTAGATATTTTTTTATTGTTCTGACTAAACTAATGTGATCAAAGCTAGAATGACTGGTAGGGGTAGTTCTGTGCGCTCTCATTAAAATATCACGTCTGTCTTCTCCTTCCAGGCCTGTAGGGAATTAAGGGGTTAAGCAAACCCACTGCCTGTTAATCCGGTGCCTCTGACACCTTATATATATAAGGTGGACCACTCTGCCCCACTGTCTAACAGTAACTCACTTCCTCAAGTGCATATCTACCCAGTGACTATTTTGTTATACTTATTGTTGCTGTAATTAATGTTTACAACCTGAGAATCCTAATAAACCTTGAAAAATACTACTCTGCATTATAATGTCACTTTTTCTACCCTGGCCTTTTAGTATTTTTCTAAAGCTTCTTTCACAATTGCAGCCAAGTTTGGGGGGCTGAATACAGGAGATTGATCCACGTTTTTAGCCCCCCCCCCCCAAACCATCCACTTCCAAGCAGCATGTTGCCACTTGGATGGGTACACACTGCAACAATTTTGGGGCACTCTCAAACTTTCCCTTGTAAGTAAATGGGATTGCCCTGCAACAATGAGCCAAATACTTTCCGCGATGACAAATTGCCATTCAGAAAAAACAAAATTGCATCAGCATGGCCTCCTGAAAACCTGCAAACCTTTCAAGGGGGTGATACACACTGCTGTAACCATGAAAGGAGCCTAAGACAGTGTGAGTGTTTGAGTACGTAAAATCTGTATCCTGACAAGTAGAAATGTATTAGCAATAACATAGTGCTGGGATTACCACCTGTTCATGACCACAATGCTCTATATTTGTGGCTGCTAAATACAGATAAGAGAGTTCTCAAAACTCACTGTGCCATGGATCTGCTTAATTTACTGGCAACAAACTGTTAAAGCCCCTGTCAGTTTATTGTTTTTCTCTGTGTCCTGTTGGGGTGATTTCCTTTCACTTCCTGTCCATGGGACCCAACAGGAAATTACAGAAAATCTTGTTATCTTTTTTTCATTTTCGGGATGTGAGGGAGGAAAAAATTATATCTGATTTTACTGCCATTGGAGGCTCCACTGGAGAGATTCCTTCTTTTCCTGTCTGGTAACTTGGGATAACATGGCAGCATACATGTGGAAGTATGCAGCCATGAATTGGCCCAAATAAAGGAAAATTATGGTAAGTATTTGATATAATTTTCTGTTTTCCTGGGGCCAGCATGGCAGCATACTACCATATGTGTGCTGCCATGGAATGGTGCCAGGAAAGAAAATTAAGGTAAGCACTAGACACAAGTTTCCATTTTCTTGGAGTACATAGCAGGACACAGGCAGAGGTGTTTTGGAACCGATGGTTATGCAAACAAAGCTGTAAGAACAGCTTTATATAACCACTATCAGCAAGCCTGAGCCTGGGTTCAGACATTTGCTGTGCGGGATAGGAATCGCACAAGGTTCCTCTTTAAATCACATGCAATTCTTTGCAGTGGAATTTGAGCCCATTCGCTTTGTATGGCTTAAATCACACCGCATCCACATGAGAAAGGTGCAAGCAGCACCTTTTTTGTAGCACTGGAATCTGATAAACACCCTTACAATTCTGGCAATCACACTGTATTTTGCAACCTGTTTTTCGGGTGCCGTTAACCTAACATTGACACCTGCAGCAAATGGATGTTGTGCTGGAAGTCCACACGATTTTCTGCGTTTTCCTGCACTGCATATATGTAAACCTAGGCTCAGGTTTTCAGCAAACAGTAATAGGTGTTCTGTAATGTACTTCAAGACAAGAATTTTACAGCTAGGACAAACAATCTATTTTATTAAAACCTGTCCCTGGCCACTTCTAAATTGTCTCATTACCCATAACAGCTTGATAAAAAATAATGTTGTTTGGCAAAGAACATATATTCCACCTTAATAAATATGCTACCAAAATTAGGGTGTGCTGTAAATTGCCTCCAGCATTGCTCATGGTTCTTCTTGCTGGTGGCTGCCATTTTGCTGCAGCCCAGAGTCCTAAGCAGCAATAAATCTAGGCTGTCAGAAGTTCGGCCTCTAGTGACCCTGATTTTCAGCACAGTGCCAAAAACATAGAGAGCAACTGAGCATGTGCAGAGCAGGGCCAGACAGTGTATTACTGGATCTTAAACAGTATATTATTATTATTATACAGGATTTATATAGCGCCAGCACTTTACAATATAAAGGGAGACAACACAGCAACAATACAGTTCAATGCAAGAGGGATATGAGGGCCCTGCTCTTTGGAGCTTACAATCTAGGAGGTATAGACACTTATGTTTAACATTTTACATAGCTATACCTGCAAAAGTGGCCATTCTGAAGTCATCTAGCAGGACTTAATTTTCTGACTAAAGTTGCACTTTAAATCAATTTAAAGTTCTCAAAAACGTCTCTGCTAATCTGGTAACTTCTCTCATAATTTTTTAATGAACATATGTTTGAATCCCTACTCTCTCTCTCTCTAAATGTTCAGTGCCAAATCTGCTGCAGACCTGTATAAATATGTCCCAATTTGCTGCCCTGGATTCCAGACAGCCCGATTTGTTTCTAATTGTCTTTTATTGTGTTTCTGAATTTCTTGATAAATGTCCCTTATTCCCTTTAAATCTGCAACTGTGGAATTGGACCCTTAGCAATGGAATAAGAAACAGCACAATGCTGATTTGCAATAGGATTATATATCAATGAAGAATGTTCACTCTGGAAGGAGCTTTTCATTAGCTCTATATGCAATGGTGATGGTAAATGCTCACAAATAAATGTGTTTTTTTTAGAAAGTGAGTTCTTACAGTTTGTAATCTGTACCCTGGCTTATATAGGACAGCTCAGAAAGCCAAGGAAACATTGGGCCCAGCAAAGTACCGAGTGCACTGGTTATCACATCACAACAACAGTATGTAATCTTCAAAGATGAATTTTCTTGCTTCTGTACTGATTTCCTTACTTGAGTCATTTCACTTTCAATACATTTTTATTGACTAGTTTTGATATTAGAAAATACATACTCAACCGCTATCTTATGTACAAAGATATAACAATAAAAGGTAACAGTCAAAAGCGGTTGTGCACAGACAAAACATAACTGTAGTAGGTGACAACGTAAATGACATGTCAAAAGAACAAGAACATCAACCATATTGTGTCAATAAATCAGCGTAGGGAACAAATGAAAGACTATATGCCTGTGGCCTAGTATCCGACAATGTCAAAGGGGGTTATGGCGTTTGAAATATACGAATGTATAGTCAGGTCGAGAAATACATGGAACACATTGTAGTTCATGAAACATCCCTGCAGGAGAGCCAGTGGGGTGAGAGCAGAAAAGGGAGGGAGGAAGACAAGAAAGGTTCAGAAGAAAAATGTCAAAAGCACTTGAATGTGGATTAGGGGGCCTTTGAGGTTCTGGTGAAGTGATACCTGAGTCATTTCTATTCTCATATTTCTGAAGGAAATTAAAGCAGAGCTACGCTGCATCTGAGCACCACAAACCAGAAATGCTATTTAATTTTTTTTTTTTTTTAAAGGTGTTTATTTACAGTTGCAAGAAAAAGTATGTGGACCCCTTGGGATTACGTGGAGTTTTGCATGAATTGGGCATAAAATGTGCTCTGAACGTCATCTAAGTCACAACAATAGAAGAACACAGTCTGCTGAACATAATACTACACAAACATTAGATGTTGCCATGGTTTAATTGCACATAACATGTAAACATTCACAGTGCAGGGAGGAAAAAGTATGTGAGGCCCTAGCTTAATGACTTCTCCCAGAGCTAATTGGAGCCAGGAGTGAGCCAACCTTGACTCCAATCAGTGTGATGATATTGGATGTGTTGTTGACAGCTGTCCTGCCCTGAAAAAACACACACCTGTTTTGGGTTTACTGGTTTCAAGAAGCACTGTCTGATGTGAACCATGCCTCGCAGAAAAGAGCTCTCAGAAGACCTACGATCAAGAATTGTTGACTTGCATGAAGCTGGAAAGGGTTACAAAAGTATCTTCAAAAGCCTTGATGTTCATGTGTCCACGGTAAGACAGACGGTCTACAAATGGAGAAAGTTTAGCACTGTTGCTACTCTTCCTAGGCGTGGTCGTCCTGTAAAAATGACTGCAAGAGCACAGCGCAGAATGCTGCATGAGGTAAAGAAGAATCCCAGAGTGTCAGCTAAAGATCTACAGAAATCTCTGGCACATGCTAACATTTTTGTTGACACATCTACAATAAGGAAAACATTAAACAAGAATGGAGTACATGGGAGGACACCACGGAGGAAGCCATTGCTGTCCAAAAAGAATATTGCAGCACGTTTGAAGTTTGCAAAAGAGCACCTGGATGTTCCACAGCACTACTGGCAAAATATACTGTGGACAGATGAAACCAAGATTGAGTTGTTTGAGAAGAACACACAACACTATGTGTGGAGGAAAAAAAGGCACAGCACACCAACATCAAAACCTCATCCCCACAGTAAAACATGGCGGAGGGAGCATCATGGTTTGGGGCTGCTTTGCTACCTCAGGGCCTGGACGGATTGTTGTCATTGATGGGAAAATGAATTCCAGAGTTTATCAAGACATTTTGCAGGAAAATGTACGACCATCTGTCCGCCAACTGAAGCTCTGCAGAGGATGGGTGATGCAACAGAACAATGACCCAAAGCATACAAGTAATTCAACAAAATAATGGCTGCAACAGCACAGAATACGCCTTCTGGAGTGGCCCAGTCAGAGTCCTGACCTCAACCTGATTGAAATGCTGTGGCATGACCTTAAGAGAGCAATTCACACCAGACATCCCAAGAATATTGCTACACTGAAACAGTTTTGTGAAGAGGAGTGGTCCAAAATGACTCCAGATCGTTGTGCAGGTCTGATCTGCAACTACAGGAAACGTTTGGTTGAGGTTATTGCTGCCAAAGGAGGGTCAACCAGTTATTAAGTCCAAAGGTTCACATACTTTTTCCTCCCTGCACTGTGAATGTTTACATGTTCTGTGCAATTAAACCATGGCAACATCTAATGTTTGTGTAGTATTATGTTCAGCAGACTGTGTTCTTCTATTGTTGTGACGTAGATGACGTTCAGAGCACATTTTATGCCCAATTCATGCAAAACTCCACGTAATCCCAAGGGGTTCACATACTTTTTCTTGCAACTGTATTTTGCATTTATAAAACACAAACAATAACAGAAAAAAGAGACACATGATAAATGATGATAGGAACCCAAAACTAAAACCGAAAAGCAAGGGTATACAGAAAGAGATCAGAAACAGTTAACAAATTATTGCCAGGCCATGAGTCCTTTACAGAAAACAGTAAAAGTTACAAAAACAACAGCATAACAGATCAACAATCAAAAACAGTCAAACACACAGTCAAAACACACACCAGACACAAACAGCCACACCTGCTCCATCCATTCCCCATATGCACCAGAAGAGATCAGTAACACTTAAATTCCACCCCTCAAACCATAGAACCCTGCAACAGTGGTTGTGATAAGAGAGTATCCCCCCAGAAAGAGTCCGCCACATTCAGCCAAGGCTGCCAGATTTTTGTGAATTTTTTAGGGTAGGCACGTCCCTTATAGATCAGCTTATATTGAGGCAGCACTAGATGGACCATTCGATATAAATGATGTATAGAAGGTGGAGTATCACCTTTCCAGTTTAACAAAATAAGTTTTCTAGCATGAAACAGGAGCAGACATATCCTAAACTGAGTATGAGGGAGAAAAGAATTCAAAATACCCATTTAATTCATTTTTAATATTCAGCTCAAACTCATCCATCCATCTATGTCACAACTCTTTTGAGTAAGGGCAGATGATTCATGTACTTTACTTTCTGGAATCCATCCACCCTTAGCTCTGGCATGCAGGCAGGAGTGTGTGCTTACATGAGAAAACCCATCCACCCTTCCTGAAGACTCCTGGGATGTATGATATCAATTGCCTAGGCCTTGAAAGAAGGAAGCAACTGAAGAAATGTAAAAAAAAAGTTTAAAACAAGTAAATATGATCAGGAGCGTCCCTAGGGTCGGTGTCACCCAGTGCAATAACACTTGATGACACCCCCTCCGACGATCCCCGCAGAATGGATCAGATCTGCGGATTAAGCATACTGGATCGTAGTCCAACCCATATACTCCCCAATCCGCAGATCCGATCCATTCTGCGGGGATTGTCGGCGTGCAACCTATATGGGGTGACTCCAGACCCACTCCACGAAAAGGTAAGTTGTAAAGCAAGCCGACGATCCCAGCAGGATAGAGCAGATCTGCGGATTGGGGAGCATAATGGATCGGACTCCGATCCATTATGCTCAGTCCACAGATCCCATCCATTCTTTACAACTTACCTTTTTGTGGAGCGGGTCCGGTGTGACCCCGTGGGGTAGGTGTCTCCCGGTGTGGCACGCACCCCCCTCACCTGCCTCGGGATGTCACTGAATATGATATCCTTTCCTATCTACACTCACCTGCCACTTTATTAGGTACACCTGTTCAATTACTTGGTAACCCAAATTGCTAATCAACCAGTCACATGGCAGCAACTCAATGCATTTAGGCATCTAGATGGGAAAGACAACCTGTTGAAGTTCAGTATGCATTAGCATAGGGAAGAAAGGGGATTTAAGTGACTTTGAACGTGTCATGGATGTTGGTGCCAGACGATCTGGTCTGAGTATTTCTAAAACTGCTGATCTACTGGGATTTTCACATACAAACATTTCTGGGGTTTAAAGAGAATGGTATAAAAAAGAGAAAATATCCAGTGAGCGGCAGTTGTGTGGAAGAAAATGCTTTGTTGATGTCAGAGGTCAGAGGAGAATGGGCAGACTGGATCGTAATAATAGAAAGGCAACAGTAACTCAACCACTCGTTACAACCAAGGTATGCAGAATACCATCTCTGAACACACAATTCGAACCTTGTAGCAGATGGGCTACAGCAGACCACACCGAGTGCCACTCTTGTCAGCTAAGAACAGGAAACAGAGGCTACAATTCGCAAAGGCTCACAAAAATTGGATGATAGAAGATTGGAAAAACGTTGCCTGGTCTGATGAGTCTCGATTTCAGCTGAAATTGGCGTAAACAACATGAAAGCATGGATTCATCAACGGTTCATGGATGTGCAGCCGACAAGTCTGCAGCAACTGTATGATGCTATCATGTCAAAATGGCCAATATCTCTGAGGATATCTCTGAGGATTGTCTATGCCATGAAGAATTAAGGCAGTTCTGAAGGAAATAAAGGTTCCAATCCGGAACTAGCAAGGTGTACCTAATAAAGTGGCTGAAGAGTGTATTTAATAATGCTTGCAGACGCAGTATAAATATTAAACATAGTCAATCTTGATTGAGAGAGTGAAGTTCCACTTTAAAGTGATACTAAACCCAGGACCCTGCATTCACTATACCTGGTCTCCCACAGTACACAGAACATGGAAGTGCAATTATTTTAGTAAATATAAACTGCTAAATACCTTTTCTCATCAGCAGTTAGAGCGGTCTGGTGACTTCAGCAGAGCACTGGTTAAAGCTTGTAGGAGGAGTTTTCTTTCTGTTCTAGGAAGATGCAAAACCCCTGCCATCTGTCTGGACAGTGCTGATTGACCCTATGCTGATCACATGCACCCCCCCAAAAGAAAAAAAAACCTCTCTAGCAATACACACCAAACTAAGCATGCGCATGTGACCCTGGGTTCAGTCTGTATCAGGTGATCATTTCAACAAGAGGAGGGGCAGAGAAGAAAGGATCAAACAGCCTTTTTACACAATGCAGAGGATTAACCCCTTAGGTTCCACAGTGAGTATAACAAGCATGCTTTACTGCATATACAGTCTGATTTTACTGTTGTGGGTTTAGTAACACTTTAAATCCACCTATGACAGCAGTATGATGAACAAAGAAAACGATAATACTTCTACATAAGCTGGTCCTAAACCGAAAATGACAGGTCCTAAACTGAATAGTAAACGTTAGCCCTGGTTCACACTGAATGCAACTTCGAAATCAAGTGAAATAGCACAATTTCAAAGCCACAGATCATTGCGATTTGTACTTCCGATTTCACTGTGGCTTGCAACTTCATTTATCAGAAGTGAATGCAAGTTGCAATGAAATCGGAAAAAAAGTAATGCAGGAACTATTTTTGAAATTGCGCTACTTCAGATCGCTCTGATTAAGACCATAGATACACATTAGATGTGACTTCAGGTGTGATTTGCAAATCAGAAGTCGCACAGGTGTGAACCAGGGTTTTGGAAAAGTCCTTAACACTGGACGAGATGATTAATAAACATTCTTACATAGAGTTCATTAAAAAAGATGATACCAGATGATACCAAACTCCATCAAAGCCTAAAGGCACTAGCATGCTGTGGCTACAGTAGATTTGTGCCATAATTATGAATACTGTAAAACAGCAGTGGTACCAAATAAATTACATGATATTGTACAGAGGATAAGAATGCATACAGTTAGGTTCATATATATTTTGATACAGGCACAATTTTAGTTTTTTTCAGGTATTTACCAAAATATATTCAAGCTATAGTTATATAATGGATATGGGCTGAACGTGCACACACTCAGGTTTAATTTGAGGGTATGTACATCCAAATTGGAGGAGGGGTTTAGGAATTACAGCTCTTAAGAGTAGCCATCCCTCTTTTTCAAGGGACCAAAATTAGTTGGACAATTGAATATAATCATAAATAAAATGTTCATTTTTAATATTTTGTTGAGAATCCTTTATTGGCAATGACTGCCTGAAGTCTGGAATCCATGGACATTACAAAAGACTGGGTTTCCTCCTTTCTGATACTTTGCCAGGCTCTAACTGCAGCTGCCTTCAGTTGTTCTTTGTTTGTGGGTCTTTCTGCTGTTAGTTTTGCCTTCAGCAAGTGAAATGCATGCTCAATTGGGTTGCAGGTGCGGACTGACAACTCATGGGGCCCCCGGGCAATAGGGGATCATGGGGCCCCTGTGTCCTTGCCCAAACTCAAAAAAGCCTATGAAAAAGGTACCAGTGGCATCTCATGGGGCCCCCTACTGACCCCGGGCCCTCGGGCAGTGTCCGAGTTTCCATATGGTCAGTCCGCCCCTGTTGGGTTGAGATCAGGTGATTGACTCAGCCATTGCAGAATATTCCACTTCTTTTTCTTCAAAAGCTCCCTGGTTGCTTTTGCAGTGTGTTTTTGATCATTGTCCATCTGTATTGTAAAGCACTGTCCAATCAACTTTGCTGCATTTGGCTGAATCTGGGCTGAAAGTGTATCCCTAAACACTGCAGAATTCATCCGTCTGCTTCTGTCTTTTGTCACATCATCAATAAACACCAATGACCCAGTGCAAGTGGAATCCATGCATGCCCATGCCATCACACTGCCTCCACCATGTTTTACAGATGATGTTGTGTGATCATGAGCTGTTCCAAGTTTTCTCCATTCTTATTCTTCCCGTCATTCTGGTACAGATTCATCTTAGTTTCATCCATCCAAAGAATGCTTTTCCAGAACTGGTCTGGCTTTTTAGATGTTTTTTGGCAAAGTCTAATCTGGCTGTTCTATTCTTCAGGCTTATGAATGGTTTGCACCTTGTGGTGAACCCTCTGTATTTGTTCTTGTGAAGTCTTTTCTTGATGGTAGACTTCGACAATAATACGTCCACCTCCTGGAGAGTGTCCTTCACTTGTCTGGATGTTGTGAATGGGTTTTTGTTTACCATAGAGAGGATCCTGCGATCATCAACCACTGTTGTCTTCTGTGGATGTCCATGCCTTTTTATGTTGCTGAGCTCAACAGTGCATTCTTCTTTCCTCAGAATGTACCAAACTGTTGATTTGGCCACTCCTAATGTTGCTGCTATCTCTCTGATGGATTTGTTTAGTTTTTGAAGCCTTACAATGGCCTGTTTTACTTGCATGGACAGCTCCTTTGAACTCATGTTGTAGTTTCACAGCAATAGATTCCAAATGCAAATACCACACTTAGAATCAACTCCAGACCTTTTACCTGCTTAAATGATGAAGAAATAAAGAAAGAGTAGCCCACACCTGGCCATGAAACAGCTTTTGATTCAATTGTCCAATTACTTTTGGTCCATTTAAATTGGGGGGATGGTTACTCTTAAGAGCTGTAATTCCTAAACCCTTCCTCCAATTTGGATGTGCATACCCTCAAATTAAACCTGAGAGCGTGCACTTTCAGCCCATATCCATTATATAACTATAGCTTGAATATGTTTTGGTCAATACCTGAAAAAAACTACATTTGTGCCTGTGTCCAAATATATATGGCCCTAACTGTACCAATTAAGCAGGTTATATTTCTTTAGAAATGTTGGATCTTTCAGTAGAATGAGGTTTCAGATGTTTTTTGCTTTCGGATGTGGTCACTGTGTAAATGACAGGCCAAAGAACTAAGGCTATCAGCAGAGACCAGAAACATCTGCTTTTCCTCCAACAACCACAAGCAGTTGATAAATAATTCTGGAGAGCTATTCCATGTAAGGAGGATAATATCAAGTTCAGATGAACTGAGAAAAGAATAAAATGATATCAATAGTGTGGTAATAAAACAAACTGGATAAGAGAAATACAAAAAATCTGCTATTTAGACCTCCCTAACATGTTACCTTAAAGTCATGGTGGTCCCCTGGGTTCATTTGTTTCTGAATCCCTAATTTGGAATTAGGTTGCAAATTAGGAGTTCTGACTTAACTAGCTGTATATAATCGAAACAAGTCACTTGAAAGGCATTGAACCTTTTGGATCTTTCACGATGATGTAACATGATCAAAGATACTGTATGCTTTTAGCAGCACATCAAAGCTGATCATACCAGTCCCTGTTTAGCAAGTATTAGAAAGCATTAGGAAGTATTAAATACCCTATTCACACATACAGTTCTAGGCTGCGGTCATGGTTCTGCTTTGCTTCTTCTGTGAACTAATACTTTCAACAGGCACTAGCAGAAAATTTACAATAAAAGCCATTTACTATTGTATAATCTTTCTGTTTTGCTGTCATCTTTTGGGAGCTGTCTGTACAATTTACACTATCTGGGTAAATAATTATGAAGCCTTATAGAGAGAAAACACATTCTTAAGCCAGCCATAGATGATGCAATTATCTTACCCACCGCCACAAATTGCAGGAAAGAAAATTGCTCGATTCCCCCTTTAACACAGTGTTGATGGGGGAATCCCTCCCATTGAGCTATTGTTTTCTGCCAATGGGGAAGTTACTAAAGTGGGTCAACCATCTAATAAAATTCATTGAACAAAACAGTGATTATTAAGTTCAAAAGTCTTACAAACTCAGATTTGGGTTTGGGTCACCAGAAAATGCTAATGTGCCTTCCATAGGGTTGATCTAACACAGTGGTCTGCAAAATGAGGCCCGTGGGCTGGATGTGACCCTTTGCTTGCCCTTATCTGGCCACTGGGACACCATTGCTTCCACTGATATGAGACACTCTTCCTCCCTCTTACACCAACAATGGGGTATTATTCCTCCCAATGACACCAACGATGAAGCATAAATTCTTCTTCTAACACCAATAATGGGGCACTGTAGCTTCCATTGACACCAAAGGTGGGGCAGTATTTCTCCCACTGACATAAACAACGGGGCGCTATTCCTCCCATTTAACACCAAGTATGGGGCACTATTCCTTCCACTGACACCAACAATGGGGCACTATTCCTCCCATTTACACCAATGTTGGGGCACTATTCCGTCCACTGACATCAATGATTGGGCACTATTTCTCCCTCCCTCTGACACCAACAATGGGGCCCTATTCTCCCCACTGACACCAACGATGGGGACACTGTTCCTCCCATTAATACCAATAATGGGGCTCTATTCCTCCTTCTCCTAACTACAGGGTTGCTGTTTAATGTTTTTACTCCTACTGACTCCCATGCCTGTGGCATTATCTACTCCCACTGGACACAGTCCAGCCGCTTAAATCCTGAGAGACAGTAAACTGTCCATTTGTTTAGAAAGTTTGTAGACCCCTGATCTAACATATGGCCCTCTCTACCCATACAGTGAGTGTTCACAACATCAGAAACTGACCAAACTAAACCCAAGTTTTTAACATGGGCTGAATAGAGAGTGTATGGATTAGTTTCTGAACCTGGTAAAAAAAATTAGAGATTTGAAGTCTTTGGAAGCAAATATGAAAATAGCTACTAAATGTTAGTCAACTCAAATGGGTCTTTGGTGGTCCACCAACTGATACTTTTGAAAAATCTTTACGTATATGGATATAGTGATAAAACCCTTTGTCAAAAAATATATAACTATACAGAAAATAACTAATATACTGTATACTGTGTATATGTGTGTGTATAGATATTAACACAGATGGAGGACTGGTGAGCTTTACGATCGTACAGGACATGTAATGAAATACTATACTGGACTCTGGGCCAGGCCTGGATATAGGGGGGTGCCCCCCAGATTTTAGTTGTGCCCCCCAGACCTCTGAGAGTGCATCCACAAATCCATGAGACCTGATGGGGACAGGTGATGTAAGGGAGCACTCTGATGGGGACATTTGATGTAAGGGAGAACTCTGATGGGGACATTTGATGTAAGGGGGAACTCTTATGGGGACAGTTGACGTAAAGGGGGCACTCTGAGGGGGGCAATTGATGTAAGGGGGCACTCTGATGGGGACAGTTTATCTAAGGGGGAACTCTTATGGGGACAGTTGATATAAAGGGGGCACTCTGAGGGGGGGGGGCAATTGATGTAAGAGGACATTCTGATGGGGACAGTTGATGTAAGGGGAAACTCTGATGGGGACAGTTGATATAAAAGGGGCACTCTGATGGGAACAGTTGATGTAAGGGGGAACTCTGATGGGGGCAGTTGATATAAAGGGGGCACTCTGAAAGGGGTAATTGATGTAAGGGGGGCACTCTGAAGGGGGTAATTGATGTAAGGGGGAACTCTGATGGGGACAGTTTATGTAAAGGGGGCACTCTGAGAGGAGAAATTGATGTAAGGAGGCATTCTGATGAGGCCACTGATGTAAAAGGGGCAGTCTGATGAGGCAATTAATGTAAGAGGGCACTCTGATGTGGACATTTTATGTAAGGGGTACTATGGTGAGGGTACTTTTATAGAAGCCTTGATGTGAGGAGGAACTCTGAGGAGAACTCCTGATATAAGGAGGGACTCTGTTAGGGACATCTAATATAGGGGAGTACAGGTTCTGTTTAATCAGCCTAAACTAATGACAGCCTAATTCATACTAGCATTCCCAGTTCGCTCCTGCACCACCTCTGCACTACCTGTCAGATGTTACTTCTGGGTTAGTACTCCGTGGTACAGAAGTGTGCTGCATGAACAGGGAATACTGGTTTCATGAATCCCTGTCACACTGTTGACATTATGCCCCCTGACTTTTTTTTACTGCACCCCAAGATCAGATAGGCTAGATCCGGCCCTTCTCTGGGCACAAGGAAGCCTAGAGGATATATTTATAGACTTATTTAGTCATGAGTCCTTGTGACCAACATCCTATGTGTGGTACATCAGTTTTGTTGGATATGCTGTGACGTGCAGTATGGGTGTGTCTTTTGCAACAAAGAGTTAAGCTTGGTTTCCTGCTCTGTCTTCTCTTTGACATTTCTATGTTCTTATCATTCTGTGACACTCTGCTGTTATCATTTAGCATTGGCTTACCAGCGTCATCACCAGCTCTGTGACTGGGTCCGTGGGACTGGGAGATCTGCCTGCGTAGGGGTAAGTCTCATTGCTATTGTCAATTAGTTATTATTTGTATCGGTTTAATAAAGAAATATTGTTTGCTAATTATATTATTGTAGAACATTTTGTGAAAATTGTGAACAAGATGTGGTAATGTCTTCAATATATCCTAACTATCTCTCAGGGGATTATACCAATAACAAAACTGCAGAATATGGTGGAATGGAAAAAAAAAACATGCCTGTCACATGTCTTAAAATTAAATAGGTTTAGTACATACAGTATCTCACAGAAGTGAGTACACCCCTCACATTTATGTAAATATTTTATATCTTTTCATGTGTCAACACTGAAGAAATGACATTTTGCTACAATGTAAAGTAGTGAGTGTACAGCTTGTATAACAGTGTAAATGTGCTGTCCCTTCAAAATAACTCAACACACAGCTATTAATGTCTAAACCGCTGGCAGCAAAATGAGTACACCCCTAAGTGAAAATATCCAAATTGGGCACAAAGTGTCAATATTTTGTGTGGCCACCATTATTTACTGCCTTAACCCTCTTGGGCATGGCATTCACCTTCCGTTTGAGGATGCCCTACAGATACTCAATAGGGTTTAGGTCTGGAGACATGCTTGGCCAGTCACCTTTACCCTCAGCTTCTTTAACAAGGCAGTGGTCGTCTTGGAGGTGTGTTTGGGCTCGTTATCATGTTGGAATACTGACCTGCGGCCCAGTCTCCAAAGGGAGGGGATCATGCTCTGCTTCAGTATGTCACAGTACATGTTGGCATTCATGGTTCCCTCAATGAACTGTAGCTCCCCAGTGCCGGCAGCACTCATGCAGCCTCAGACCATGACACTCCCACCACCATGCTTGACTGTAGGCAAGACACACTTGTCTTTGTACTCCTCACCTGGTTGCCGCCACACACGCTTGACACCATCTGAACCAAATCAGTTTATCTTGGTCTCATCAGACCACAGGACATGGTTCCAGTAATCCATGTCCTTAGTCTGCTTGTCTTCAGCAAATTGTTTACAGGCTTTCTTGTGTATCATCTTTAGAAGAGACATCCTTCTGGGACAACAGCCATGCAGACCAATTTGATGCAGTGTGCGGCGTATGGTCTGAGCACTGACAGGCTGACCCCCCACCCCTTCAACCTCTGCAGCAATGCTGGCAGCACTCATACGTCTATTTCCCAAAGACAACCTCTGGATATGAAGCTGAGCATGTGCACTCAACTTCTGTGGTCGATCATGGCAAGGCCTGTTCTGAGTGGAGCCTGTCCTGTTAAACTGCTGTGTGGTCTTGGCCACCGTGCTGCAGCTCAGTTTCAGGGTCTTTGCAATATTCTTATACCCTAGGCCATCTCTATGTAGAGCAACAATTCTTTTTTTCAGATCCTCAGAGAGTTCTTTGCCATGAGGTGCCATGTTGAACTTCCAGTGACCAGTATGAGAGAGTGAGAGCGATAACACACCTGTGAGAGCGATAACACCAAATTTAACACACCTGCTCCCCATTCACACCTGAAACCTTGTATCGCTAATGAGTCACATGACACTGGGGTGGGAAAATGGCTAATTGGGCCCAATTTGGACATTTTCACTTAGGGGTGTACTCACTTTTGTTGCCAGCGGTTTAGACATTAATGGCTGTGTGTTGAGTTATTTTGAGGGGACAGCAAATTTACACTATTTTACAAGCTGTACACTCACTACTTTACATTGTAGCAAAGTATCATTTCTTCAGTGTTGTCACATGAAAAGTATCAGCACAGGGATCTTTATTTTCAGACATGTGACTGTAATCTTCAAATCACATTTTACTGAAAATAAGTGTCATATGGATCCTTATCCTTGTGTGTTAGCTTTGTGAATTGAGACTACAGTAGCTTAGTTTTTAGCATCTTCCTATTTTGTGTACTGTATCAATGACAATATTACCAGCGACCTATTTCAGTAATAAGCACTGGCGATGGCAGAAATAAGGTATTACATGAAAAGTACAATAGCCCATAGCAACAAATGCTGTTGTCTGTGTTGAAATGAGACCAGTACAAGATGGGCTCTGATTGGTCATTTTGCAGTGGTCACCTCCATTTATTGGGATAACCATGCTAATATTGCAACACATATAAATGATTTGAATATACAGTCTGGTCCATAAATATTGGGACATTGACACAATTCTAACATTTTTGGCTCTATACACCACCACAATGGATTTGAAATGAAACGAACAAGATGTGCTGTAACTGCAGACTGTCAGCTTTAATTTGAGGGTATTTACATCCAAATCAGGTGAACGGTGTAGGAATTACAACAGTTTGCATATGTGCCTCCCACTTGTTAAGGGACCAAAAGTAATGGGACAATTGGCTTCTCAGCTGTTCCATGGCCAGGTGTCTGTTATTCCCTCATTATCCCAATTACAATGAGCAGATAAAAGGTCCAGAGTTCATTTCAAGTGTGCTATTTGCATTTGGAATCTGTTGCTGTCAACTCTCAAGATGAGATCCAAAGAGCTGTCACTATCAGTGAAGCAAGCCATCATTAGGCTGAAAAAAATAAACAAACCCATCAGAGAGATAGCAAAAACATTAGGCGTGGCCAAAACAACTGTTTGGTACATTCTTAAAAAGAAGGAACGCACCGGTGAGCTCAGCAACACCAAAAGACCCGGAAGACCACAGAAAACAACTGTGGTGGATGACCGAAGAATTCTTTCCCTGGTGAAGAAAACACCCTTCACAAAAGTTGGCCAGATCAAGAACACTCTCCAGGAGGTAGGTGTATGTGTGTCAAAGTCAACAATCAAGAGAAGACTTCACCAGAGTGAATACAGAGGGTTCACCACAAGATGGAAACCATTGGTGAGCCTCAAAAACAGGAAGGCCAGATTAGAGTTTGCCAAACAACATCTAAAAAAGCCTTCACAGTTCTGGAACAACATCCTATGGACAGATGAGACCAAGATCAACTTGTACCAGAGTGATGGGAAGAGAAGAGTATGGAGAAGGAAAGGAACTGCTCATGATCCTAAGCATACCACCTCATCAGTGAAGCATGGTGGTGGTAGTGTCATGGCGTGGGCATGTATGGCTGCCAATGGAACTGGTTCTCTTGTATTTATTGATGATGTGACTGCTGACAAAAGCAGCAGGATGAATTCTGAAGTGTTTTGGGCAATATTATCTGCTCATATTCAGGCAAATGCTTCAGAACTCATTGGACGCTGCTTCACAGTGCACATGGACAATGACCCAAAGCATACTGCAAAAGCAACCAAAGAGTTTTTTAAGGGAAAGAAGTGGAATGTTATGCAATGGCCAAGTCAATCACCTGACCTGAATCCGATTGAGCATGCATTTCACTTGCTGAAGACAAAACTGAAGGGAAAATGCCCCAAGAACAAGCAGGAACTGAAGACAGTTGCAGTAGAGGCCTGGCAGAGCATCACCAGGGATGAAACCCAGCGTCTGGTGATGTCTATGCGTTCCAGACTTCAGGCTGTAATTGACCGCAAAGGATTTGCAACCAAGTATTAAAAAGTGAAAGTTTGATTTATGATTATTATTCTGTCCTATTACTTTTGGTCCCTTAACAAGTGGGAGGCACATATGCAAACTGTTGTAATTCCTACACCGTTCACCTTATTTGGATGTAAATTTGGATGTAAATACCCTCAAATTAAAGCTGACAGTCTGCAGTTAAAGCACATCTTGTTCATTTCATTTCAAATCCATTGTGGTGGTGTATAGAGCCAAAAATGTTAGAATTGTGTCGATGTCCCAATATTTATGGACCTGACTGTATCTAAAGCCAAAATTATATTTTTTTCATTCTGGTTAGTGTAGGGGAAGGTTAAAACCATTATCATTTTTTGCCATATGTGTCTCATTAGGGAGATGCCCCTTCACTTCCTCATCTGCAGACTTAACAGGAATTGAGAGGATTTCTTTCCAATGTGAGGGAAAATCCCATTTTAGGCTACATTGACATCAGTGAATTAGGTTGGTACGAATTGTAGCAGAAGAAATCTCCTGATTCCTGACGCTGCTCTGAGCGGCTAGGTGCAGCTGCCAGCCCCATTCACTATAATGAAAGGTCGCCAGCGGCCCCAGGTATTCGCAGCTGTCCACACAGCCAGCGAATACCTGCTGTGATCACTGAACTGGACCAGCAGCCACACCTAGCCGTTCAGAGCCGCAGCAGGAATCAGAGGATTCCTGCCGCTACAATTACCACCAGCCTAAATCACCAGTATGAATGTACCCTTAGGCTCTGTTCACACCAATGAGTTTTTTAGTGCTTTTTGCAGAAATGCACTACAGTCCATTTAACATGGTTTCCTATGGAACATGTTCACATCTATGCTTTTTTGAGCTGCTGCGTATTTGGAAAGGGTCAGGGACTTTTTTAAGGGCTAGTTCAGAATAGAAGCAGTTCAGTGCACTTTTTTTCTGCATAAAAAGTGCATGCACAATGTTTTCCAATGGCCCTGGTTCACACTACTGCAGTCAGTTTCAGTCAGTTTCCGGTGCAGAAAAAAAAGTAGAACATGCTGCATTTTTGCTGCACAGAACCATACTGGACCATAGCAAACTGCATCAAAACTGCACCGGAACTGTGTGTGGTGTGAACTGTAAGCAAAAACATATCCGGAGTGCATTTTTTGTAATGTGAACTGGCCCTGAAAGCAAAAAGCAATAGAGTTTAATGGAGAATCTGCTGAAATGCACGGTAGTGCGTTTTCGCCGTGATTTTGCATTTTGCATTTTTGTTCTGCCCTGCAAAGAAAAAAAAATTCCACTTAAAAAAAACGAAAAAAAAAACCAAAACGCAAAATACGTCAGAAACATGGCAAAAACGTTGTAGAAAGATGCTAAATGAACTGCAAAAAGCACTGCAAAATGGACTAAAAGCAAACTGCATAGGTGTAAATGGAGCCTTAGACAGTCTTCATGAAAGCAAGTGTCCCCGTAGGAAGATTTTCCCTCTATTCCTGTTCTGGTTGTAACTTGTAACTAATATGTGGGAAAAAAAGAAAAGAAAATAATCAACCTTGTGTGTAGAACAAAATAAATTGCATTTTTTGTTGACCTTTGGGTTGTCTGCAAATTAGATTATTTGACATAAGCATGAGATATTTCTCCATTTTTTTTTATATGAATCACATTATCTTTGCATTAAATTAACCCTGTTGAAGGGTCTTACATAGCATAGTAACCCCCAGGGGCGGACTGACCATTCGGGATCTCGGGCAATGCCCGAGGGCCCAAGGTCAGTAGGGGGCCCCATGAGATCCCCTGGTACCTTTCATAGGCTTTTTTGGGTGTGGTTTGCGTGTGGGCGAGGACACAGGGGCCCCATGATCCCCTACTGCCCGGGGGCCCCATGAGTTGTTAGTCCGCCCCTGGTAACCCCCCAACTGCAGTGACAATACAGCCCCTTTAGTACTCCTGTGCAGGGGAGGGTGCATGTTGGCCTTTGTACCAGGAGCACTAAAGGTACAATGCAGCACTGGGGGGTACCTGCTATAAAGCTATATGGTTTTGTGTGAGGCTACCACAGGTTCACTTTAAATAGTTTTTATGTAAGATTTGAACTTTCTGAACTGGCTACTCTGTCCATGCCCCCTGCTGATTGCAGATCTATTGGTCTGACTCAGTAGGGGGGAGTTGGACTTCTGCAGTAAGATCGCTGTTCTCACATGGATAGCAGTGTTCATTAGCTGCAGGCTAGTGGCGGGGGACTGGATCGATAAATGGCCATGGGGTATTCTTGCACTGGAGATAACCGGTAAGACATTCATTGCCTATCACTTTGGTGCACCTTGGAACAATGGGTGCAGTTTTTTTGCAAGATGTTAAAGCGGAGTTCCAGGGAAATTGTAAAGAATAAAAAAAGACAAAAACTATAGCTGCTGACTTTTATGAAACAGCCACTCACCTGTCCCTCGATCCTGCAGTGTCCTCCCCGCAGCCCATTTCACCAGCCATCCTGTGTTTCCGGCACTGGCATCTTCAGTGTTTGCAACCAGCTGTGACAGCTTTTAGCTTCACAGCTGGGTGCCCACTGCGCATGTGCAAGTAGCGCTGCGCTTTCTGAATGGTCCTGTAGTCTTCTTGGACCTGTCATGTCTCCAAGAAGACTACGAGGAGGGAGGTGGGCAGGACAACTTCCACTTCCGATTACCTAGGTCAGTGGTCGGCAAGCCGCAGCTCGCGAGCCACATGCGGCTCTTTACACATTTTAATGCGGCTCTTCTGTGTGCTGGGCGCCCGCTCCCCTCCCTCCTCTTGGGCGGCTGCCCAAAAGTCAGGACTCTGCAGCTACGGCCCGGCGGACCTTTTAATCTCGCGGAGTGTGGCAAACATTGGCTGTCAGGATGTAGGCGGGGCAGCGTGACGAACTCCTCTCCTCTCACAGTCCGTCCTGAAGACCGGAACGGCGCGGGAACACGGCGAGAGGAACGTGCGGAGCAAAGGTAAGTGAATTGACACAATATGGGGGATGAATTACTATATGGGGGATGAATTACTATGGGGGATGAATTACTATAGGGGGGATGAATTACTATATGGGGGATGAATTACTATGGGGGATGAATTACTATATGGGGGATGAATTACTATGGGGGATGAATTACTATGGGGGATGAATTACTATATGGGGGATGAATTACTATATGGTGGGTGAATTACTATATGGGGGATGAATTACTATGGGGGATGAATTACTATATGGGGGATTAATTACTATGGGGGATGAATTACTATATGGGGGATGAATTACTATGGGGGATGAATTACTATATGGGGGATGAATTACTATATGGGGGATGAATTACTATGGGGGATGAATTACTATATGGGGGATGAATTACTATATGGGGGATGAATTACTATGGGGGATGAATTACTATATGGGGGATGAATTACTATGGGGGATGAATTACTATATGGGGGATGAATTACTATGGGGGATGAATTACTATATGGGGGATGTATTTTCAGTTTTAAAAATGTGGCTCTCAAAATAAATTTCAATCGTGGTTTTGGCGAGATTTGGCTCAGTTGAAAAAAAAGGTTGCCCACCACTGACCTAGGTGATCGCAGAGGAAGTGGGAGGGGGTACCTGTCAATTTCAGGTACTCCCTCCCCCCACTCTCCAAAGGTGCGAATCCTTAATGGGGACCAGAGACCAGTCTTTAAAGTGGAACTTCTCCTTTTGGGTGGAGCTCTGCTTTAACTGGACTTTAAAGCGGAGTTCAAGTCAGTTTTGTGTTTATTAAAAGTCAGCAGCTACAAAAACTGTAGCTGCTGACTTTTAATAAACACACACTTTCCTGTCCCAGGGTCCAGCGATGTTCTCACCTGCGCAGTCCCTTCTCTCCCTGGCACCGGCATCACAACTGTGGGCACCAGGCTGTGACAGCTTGTGGCTTCACAGCCGAGTGCCCGCTGCTCATGCACAAGTCACGCTGTGCATCCTAATTTGTCCGGAAGTCTTCTGGGACCTGTGAAGGTTCCCAGGGGACTACCGGGAGGAAGGAGGGGGGCCAAACTTCAGGCTCACTTTGCCGCGATGAACTGAGCCGGAAGTGGGAGCGGGTACCTGTCAAAAACAGGTATGCGCTCCCCCCAAAAGGTGCCAAGTATGGCAGTGGAGGGGGGGGAGGAAGCAAACAAGCAGAGCTTCCTCTTTTGTATTTTATTATCCTTCACAGAGATCACAGACTGTGGGGGATGGGAATTAACAAAGAGTGGCACAGGCATAAAGCCTGAACCAACCTTCTAAACTGAGAACACAGAGGAGATCCTTCTCCTAATTAGGAAAGGGGACACAAAACTCTAATCTGGTCTGATGTATATGCTATGTCTGTGCCAGACTTGGCATATCGAGCAGGAGAGCTGAAGCTGCTTGCTCTGGCTCCCACTACCCCCCCCCCCCCCAATCCAGCTCAGCTGAGAAGAATGAGACAATTAAGCAAGATTGTTAACCCTGTTCTGTCTATGAAGTGCCTTCACAACACGGGCAGAGAGAGACGTGTGCCACCTGGCAGGTCACCAGCAGGCAGCTCACATCCAATATGCCAGGTCCACTCTGGCAGGGATATGTGGAAATGTCTTTTACTCTAAAATAGAAACTGCCATCGGGGGCACAGATAGACCTGAAATAGATCTATCTGCATTGATAATTTGGCGCCCCTGGCACCAACTCCCAATGTCGTCATGTGCTTTTCTCCAGGCAGACAGAGTAATCTCTGTTCATGTCCTCTTCAGTATCAACATCTACTTCTTGGACTGAGACAGACCTGAACTGGGACAAAACATAGGCCCAGGCATTTTAGACTGAGCAGCCCACATCCCCCGCAGCAGCCAGCAGAAGAAAGGAGGGAGGAACCCGGCAGTACTGTGGGGGAAGGGGAGGGAGCTGAGAGAGAGCACAGGGGGACCAGGAAAGTGGACAGGGGCCAAAGGGCAGCAGAAAGAAGATGGATAGGAGCAGAAGTGTAACTAGAACCTTGAAGGCCCTGGTGCAAAAAACCTTGAAGGTCTCCCTTGACCTCTGGTCCCAGGGCCCCCTTCCCCCCAGGGTCCTTCTCACTGATCCCAGAACCTTTTACATGTTGTGCAGCAGGGACCTCCCACTGTGGTGGAATGCCAGGGCCCAGTCTCAAGTGTGACCTTTGCGTCCCAGTAGTTCTGCCAATGGGTGCTATTTTTGGGTGTTCTGTATCGCCTCCCAGGCGCTGCCTTTAGTGACAGGAAGGCTGCATGGGCCCCCTGAAACTCCACCAGTGAAGCATTAACAATGGGGGGATCAGAGAGCAGTACACAGTGTATGGGGGAGCAGTATACAGGGAAGGGGAGCAGTGGGCAGTATACAGTGGGGGGGAGTAGTGAGCACTATACGGGGGGAACAGTGAGCAGTATATGAGGGGGCAATGGGCAGTATACAGTGGGAAGGGAGCAGTGAGCAGTTTACAGGGGGCGGGGAGCAGTGAACAGCATGAAGTGTACTAACCACAGTAGAAGGCTGATGCATTGCAGATGGAGGGGCTTGGAGTTACTCACCATATGGATGAAGGTTAAGACTCCCAAGTCGACATCTATGCTCCTCCTCCCAGTCCCAGACCATTTCAAGCAAGAGCAGCCACCCATACATGTGAGTGAATATGATCACACCCCGCCCCATCCACCAGCTCGGTCAGTCAGTGGAGAAGCTACCAAGCTGAGAGAGATGCCATCAGATCTTCCAGTCACAGGAGGTTACATGCCGGACACATAAGCTGCACTGTACCCCGGGGAGAAACCAAAGGCAGCCTGTTGCTCCCTATGGGTTCCATGGTTGCATAGATAGAGGAGCCCGCACAGGCTCCTTGCAGCATGGCCAGGGCCACCTGGGTGGCACATAGGGAGGCCGATCCGTCTATTTCTCCAATGCCACCACTGAATGCCTGCAGTAGGGAGTGGAGGAAGCGATCATTCAGCGGCGGCATTAGAGTAATAGATGGATCACCCCCCCAAGTGCCAACCAGCTGCGCCTCCTATCCAGGCGGCGCCAGCTCACTGGGCAAATGTCCGGTATGCCCTATGGCCAGTCCGGGCCTGGACTGAGATATTGGCTCAGAGATGACACAATGTAAATTGTGGTGCCTGTACAGTTTACAGGACCCTGCCACAATCTCCCACCATGTTACTTGCTACAAAGTTGCAGTGTTGCAGTCTGATCAGTAGGGAAGAGAAGACTTTGGGCTCGTTCACACATGCAGGGCTCTGTGAAAAAACATCTGCATTGGATTGTGCTTCAGAGGAGACTTGATAGGCAGTGAGGAGGCATTATGCAGCCTTCTCACTGCCTGATTTAACTCTCTAAATGTTGCACTACTGTACTGCAACTGTGCATTGGGCAGTTTCGGGAAGGATGTGGTATGACCACATATACTTACATTAGTTGTGTCTGGTAGTGGTAATGGTCACTGAATGTGACATGCTGTTTCATTTTTGCCATGTCCATGAAGCACAGAATTGTGGCCACAGCATGTTATGGTGGGTGGTTAGGGGGTGGTAAAACAGTGGCTTGGTTGCCTGGTTTTACTGTCTCCTAACTGCATGTATGAATGAAGCCTAAGGAATAGTTTCTCCTGCCTGCAGAAGACTGATAACATCAGAAGTACGGAACTGTGAGGAAGGATTAGCATAGCTGAATTTATTCTCTTTTGAGAAGAGGTGATTAAGGGGGATATGACCACCATGTATAAATACATCAGTGGGTCATATAATGAACTCGGTGTAGAGTTATTCACCCTAAGGTCTTCATAAAAGACAAGGAGGCACTCTACATCTGAAAGAAAATAGATTTAACCTTCACATATGGAAAGACATCTTCACAGTAAGAGATGTGAAAATGTGGAATAGACTCCCTCAAGAACTAGTTTTGGCCAGCTCAATACATCATCTTGAAAAAGAGATTGATGCATCCTGAAAGGCACAAATATAACTGGATATGAACATTTATAGGTAATAACCCCAAGGATTGTTGATAAAGAGAATAGCCCATTGCCTTCTGAGGGATCAGGAAGAAAATGTTTCCCCCCACTGCAGCAAATTGGACCATGCTTTTTAGGGGTTTTTTTTATTAATTCCTCTGGTTTGACTGTGGGTATAGCAGGGCTCAAAAAAGTTACTGAGATGTCTACTTTAAAGTAGAATTCTAGCCTAACACTTAAGTTGGCCATACATGGGTCAATTTTTTTAGTTCAATCAGCAGGTTGAATGAAAGAAACTGACCTGATTCCCCCATCCACACATTTGAGGTGGATACGAAAATCCTCCATACTATGTCATTGTATTCTGTCAGTGGAGAGACATCCCTGGCATCAGAATACACAGATCAGGTCTGCAGCCTATTGCCTGTGCTGCTGATTGTGCAAAAATATACCAAAAGGGAGGTTGAACAGGAGATGATTCATAGATCAACTTCTGTTCAACGACATTGGTCACACTGTTTATACACATCTTTTATACGCAGGTTAGGCAGTGTAGATAGAAGGAGGGGTGGCATTTAAGGCATATTTAAGATGGCCATACATTAATCAAACTTCAGCTGGTTCAGCAAGGACCTGAGTATACCTGTAGGCAGCAAGGGCCTGAGTATACCTGTAGGCAGCAAGGAACTGAGTATACCTGTAGGTAGCAAGGACCTGTGTATAAAAGATTTGTATACTTTTTAGTCTACTCCGGTTGGGTCATGTGATCTCCTGTGTCAGCAAGCAGAGGCTGTAGGGTAGAGGAGGGAGTGGATGGAAATTCCAGGAGCTGTGGCCTCACTTATAGGCTCCCATGGCCCAGCCATTTTTTGGCACTCCCTCCTCTACTCTGCAGCCACTGCTCACTGACATGGGGGATTGGGGGTCGAAGCAACAAATCACTTGATCGGATGGGAGCAGAACAAGAATAGGGAAGCACGTTTTAAAATGTGCGTTTTGTAAACAGGTAGGGGGCGCGTGCGAGGCGCGCCGCCGCCCTACCTGTCCCACCGATCAGAGCCGCGGATGTCAGTCGTCGGGTCACAGCCGGTCGTTACTGGCTATGTCCCGGCGATCGGCAGCAACCGCTGACAGAGAGCACAGCTGCAGTAGCTGTGCTTTCTGTCAGTTCCCTGACAGCTCCAGGACAAGCTGATCGGAACAGAAGAGTTTCTCTCTCCCGATCAGCGGTGTTCCCTGCAGTACACACCCCCACCCCCTAGTAAAACACTCCCCTCACACAGTTAACCCTTTTCCTGAAAAATAAACTTAACCCCTTCCTCCCCAGTGCCATTAGTACAGTGTCAGTGTTTTTTTTCTGCACTGATCACTGTATTGGTGTCACTGGGGATGTCAGTGACCCCAAGTCAGTACCCCCCAATGTCAGAATGTCCGCCGCAGTCCTGCCATAAGTCGCTGATCGCCGCCATAAGTCACTGATTATAAGTTGCTGATCGCCGCCATTATTAGTATAAAAAAACCTAAGAATCCGAGTATCTTTCCTGCCATTTGTAAACGCTATAACTTTCACGTAAACCAATTAATTTACACGTATTAGGTTTTTTTTTTAGCAAAGACATGTCGCAGAATGCATTTTGGCAGAAATTTATGACTAAATTTGATTTTTAAAATTTTTTTTACTGGACATGTTTTATAGCAAAAAGTCCAAAATATTGTTTTTTTCCTCAAAATTGTCCGCCTTTTTTTTATAGCGCAAAAAATAAAAACCGCACAGGCGATCAAATACCACCGAAAGAAAGCTAAATTTTTTGGGAAAAAAAGGATGTAAATTTCATTTATGTACCGTATTGCAAGACCGCGCAATTGTCCGTTAAACTAGCGCAGCGCTGTATAGCAAAAAAATGGCGTAAATTGCAGTATTTATACCATAGTTTGTAGACGCTGTAACTGTCACACAAAGCAATCAATATACACTTATTGGGATTTTTTTTACCAAAAACATGTAGCAGAATACATTTTGGCCTAAATTTATAACCAACTTTGAGTTTGCTATATATTTTTTATAGCTGAAAGTAAAAAATATTGTTTTTCTTCAAAATTTTTGTCCTTTTTTTGTTTATAGCGTGAAAAATAAAAAGCGTACAGGTGATCAAATACCACCGAAAGAAAGCTCTATTTGTGTGAAAAAAAGGACGTAAATTTTGTTTGGGTGCAGCATTGCATGACCGCGCAATTATCAGCTGAATTAGTGCAGCACCGAGTAGCAAAAAGAGGCCTGGTCATTAAGGGGGGTAAATCCTCTGGAGGTCAAGTGGTTAAACAGGTAAAGCAGGAAAGGTAGCAAGAATGGAGACGGAACATTTTTACACATAGTGTTAGACTGGAAATCTACTTTAGGAATAGCTTTCTGGTCAATGAACAATTGATTGGAGACAATTTCTAACAACCAATGTACTCTTGTTTTTTATTAACTGAAATATTTATATTTTCAGACATAATCATGAAGCTTGGGTCCTGCTTGTTTCTACTGTTGGCCTCTATGTCTCATGTGGTCTCTGGATGTCCTTCCTCGTGCCGCTGCAGCTCAGGCATTGTGGACTGCAGCTATAATAACCTTGACACCCAGTCCATTCCAGCCTCATTTCCCTCTTCTACAGAGGTGATTCGTCTTGACCAGAACAACCTAAGCTCCATCCCCAGTGGTCTCCTGGACCGTCTTCCCAATTTAAGAGAGGTGCATTTAAAACATAATCCCTGGCACTGTGATTGTAGCATCCTATACTTGCGTAGCTGGTTGCAAGCACAGCAGAAGAAATCACTATACCGAGAAGTCATCTGTGAATCTCCAGAGTCACTAAGGGGACGAGTCATCATGTACCTAACGGAGGATGAACTTGTGACCACCTGTCAATACTGGTACTGTAACCTTGCCCTGGTTTCCCAGCTCTGTCTCTGTATTTTCATTGTAGTTCAAGGCATCCTTCTGATTTTTGTTATTTTTTCCTTGCGCCGCTTCCAGAGGATTGCCAGGGAAGCACGACGTACAGCCAAGGAACTGCAACAGAACTCTGAGACCTATGCCTATGACAACATACCACTCTGCAGCTTTGATAGGACATAAAAAAGACAGTGAAATAGCATCAGAAATATGTCCTCTTACTAGCTGGTTTGAACTGTGCACATTGAAAGCTGCACTTACATATTATATTATTAATCGAAAACATTTTTTATGTTTTGTTAAAAGAAAGTAGAACTGAATTGGTAAACTAATACTATATCCATGAATAGGCCATTGCATGTGTTTCTGATATTGGGCACCTTTCTATGGTCTACATTGTCTTTCTTACTGAATGTTTTCTGGATATGTTCCAGTACTCTACTGTTTATTGAAATTTGGTTATTCCAGTATTGCCCTGGAAGTTAATGCCTTTTTACATGACAAAACATTCTCTTTTCTGTATGATTGCCTGTATTGAGTCTATTGAGTCTACAACTGTGACTTGCCTAACTTTTGCTAAAATAAAGGAATTATAAAAAATAAAAGAAAAAGAAAGTAGAACTGAAGTCAAAACTTTTTTTTCATTTTGGATAGAGTAAGGGGAAGTTAAAAACTCCTGTCAGGTTACTTTTGCTGTGTCCCATTGGGGAGATTTCCATTCACTTTCTGTCCCATAGCCACAAGAGGAAATTAAAAGAAACCCCTTAAGGAAGGGGAAAATATTTGGTAGTCACCAAGGTCACCAGATCTAATGTCCAAATTGAAAGTTTTCCCCTTTATGTGACCATTCAAAATTTGACATTTTCTTTTGCTTTAACTTTTGGTGATAAAGGTCACCAGGACAAAAAGAGAGGGGGAATCTGTCTAACAGGGGCACAGACAACAATACAAACTAACAGGTGCTCTAATCCCTCTACTCCCTACCCAAAACTAAAAACGAATGTTTTGTCATCGGTTATATTTCAAATAAAATACACAGAACCACACAGCTTAAGCACATAAGGAAAGAGTGTCTAACTTTTGAGTCTACTGTTTTGAGTCTACTGTTCGCCAACTGATGATGTCTCCTGGCTGAACCGAAACATGAAATCAGAAGGTCACAAAAGCAGAACTTAGAAGACTAGAGTTACGAAGAGTAGCCACCTGATGCCACTGCAGCCAACTCTAGACATCATAATCCAAGCCAAAGCTCAATGAAGATAAGGTGCTGCGGTGATGTACAGTTCACCTTTTCAGTTGGCGGACACCATAAGTATAAGACATGCAGCTTCTGGACAACAGTTAACATATAAGCATTGGTCAGAAAAATGGGAATCCCTGTTAGTTGCTCTAACTTTGGCTCTGATAACAGATGCCACACTTCATGGTAACTCAACAAGGGTCATGTAGTGACCATACACTAGTAGAATCTTGTACAAAAATGTTTATTTTTTAAATATTTTTGATTTTCTATTTTTTAAATAGATGTTCTTTTTCAACCATAGTGACAAGAAAATTAGAAGGGGCAAGATGGAAAATTTTTCTCCAGTAATCACATAAAATCAATTATTAAAACCAAATGAAATTTGGTAGCCTTTTAACAACATTGCTCAAGTTTCTGTTGGTGTTATCGAACTTCCCGACAAGATTTTTCATACAAACTTTTTGTTTGAAAATCTGATGATGTATGGCCAGCACACAAACACCTTTGTGTGTTTGACACTAAAGCTGGTCATAGATGATGCGATTTTCTTTCCTGCAACCACGGGCCAGTCAGTATTGAGCCATCCCGCCAGGAGAACACAGTGATTACTGCTAGTGGCTATAATAGTTACTAGCAATAATTAAACCCAATGTGATTCTGCGCTTTGATAAAATATAAAAAATAAACAAAAGCAGCTAGTACAGGTATAAAATACTAAACCACAATAAACGTAATAAAGAAAGTGCAGCACTAAATGCTATATTCGAAATAGTGACAGTCCACCATGATCAAATGACTGTCCACATCAAGAAATGTCCATAATAATGGGTGCGCTTCACACAATAGAAGAAGAAGAAAGAGACCCACTTTTCCAACAGGACTGAAGAGAGAGTGACATTCTTAGTTACTTCTGGTGTCCACAGGTGAATGAACCCTTACCGGAACTGTTGGGCTCTCAATTTAATGAAAAGCCAAAAGCGTGTAAGGGGATCAATCCCACAACAAATTCACACTGTATGGCAGTACTCCACTCCTATGGCTCCACTGTACCTTCACTCTCCATCAGTAGCACTATATAGAATAGATAAAAGCAATGGGTAAATATCAAAACATTGCAGAGCTGCAGCAATCCCGATGCATAACAAATTCCGCTCAGCGTGGTGAAGTCACATCAGGGTCCACCCAACATGTTTTGTCATAGGATTGATGTCATCAGGGGCTCAACGTGTTGGGTGGAGCCTGACATGACCTTACCACGCTGAGTGGCCATCAGTCAGATTCTGTTATGCATTGGGATTTCAGCTTTTCGATGTTTTGATTAAATTGAGAGACCTGTAGTCACCAGAAGTAACCTAAAGTGTCCCTCTTTGTTCAGTCCTGTTGGAAAAGTGGGTCTTTTTCTTCTTCTTTTATTGCATGAAGTACACCAATTATCATGTACATTTCTTGATGTGGACATTCATTTGATCATGTTGGACTGTCACTATTTAAAATATGGTGTTTAGCGCTGCACTTTATTTATTAGGTTTATTGCTAGCAATAATTTCATGTAAAATCTGACAGGCTGGTTTTCCCTAAGTTGATCAATCAATCCACTTGTGCAAAAATATATAAATAAAACAAATGATGTAGCGCTGCTTAGTCAAATTTTCGAAACTAAATATAACACATCTGTGCAAAAATAAATATAGACAAAATACTAGGTATGGCTTCAGTACATCAGTCTATATATCATATAAGTGTCCAACACCAATAAAATTCTTAAAATTCACTTGTGCAATCTTATGCCACCAAAGTGCTCCCAGAACTCTCATCTTCAAATCTCTTTCAGATAACACATATGAATATATTTTCGTTGTTCTCCTCCACTCCTTATGAATACTCCATACACCTCTTCTCTTAGATCATTGCCTGGTTATATCAGAAGCACCTCTACTACCTTTGATGAGCCACACAGACCCGTTCACACCTTTCTCTGCAGCATCGACACCTTCTCTGGAAAGTACATGACCACAATCTGCTTGCCAAAAGCAGGAGAGAGCAGGTAGCAGAATGTCGCACCTAATGAAGTTAGTGTACAGCACAGAAACAGGCCATGCAAGGGCCCAAACAGAGCTCCACCCAGCAGATTCAAGAAGCTGGATCCTGGAATAGCAAAAGTCGCTTGTACAAGTATGCACTGCAGAACAATACAGTAACATAGCTGTGGTGTTCTCTTTTATACTCCTGCAGAAAGTCAGCCAATTCCCGTAGTTCATCCAAGTCAGAAGGGAAAACCAAGGACTGGTAATAAATAGAGCACCAGATTACATCCAATTGATCTATTGGAATGGATGCTTCTGATATAAGCAGGCAATGGTCTAAGAGGAGAAGAAGTGTATGGAGTATTCATAAGGAGTGGAGGAGAACAACGGAAATATATTCATACGTGCTATCTGAAAGAGAATTGGAGGTGAGAGTTCTGGGAGCACTTTGGTGGCATAACAATGCAAGTGGATTTTAAGAAACACAAGCACTTTGAATTTTATTGGTGTTGGACACTTATATGATATATGGATGGATGTATTGAAGCCATACCTAATATTTTTGTCTCTATTTATTTTTGCACAGATGCATTTTATTTTGTTTCACATATTTGACTAAGCAGCGCTACATCATTTGTTTTATTGATATTTTTCTGCACATATTATGTGGGAAGACATGTAGATATCAGCAGCAGTCTACATTCACAGACATATTTATGCAATTTATGTCATTGGCATAGGAGTTTTTCCACCTTTTTTGAATCAATGAACTTGGGTACATTTAGCTTGCCCATACATGGTTTGAAATTCGAACCATCTATGGCTGGCTTTACAATAGACCTGGCCATATAATTGCCCACGGCTAGGGATGCTGTTTTCATGTTCATCCCAAAGGTGTTATGGCACAACCAAGTTCTCTATTGTGCCAGTCCTATAACAGCAAGATTTGTTGCACCAATGTTTTTCCAGTTAATAATAATCCACTGCTAATGTTTTTCATCCTATTGTACAAAAATTGACAATCTTGGTGTTGCCTCAAATAGCTAAATACACTGATGTAATGCAGATTACATTTTATCTTACAAGATTGGTATTTCTTTCCATCCACTCCTGAGACTTCCTATACAGCATGGCACTACCTGGCAGTGGGGGACCTGATCTTTCTCTGCTGGTATCACTTGAACTTTTCCCCTCCATACCCACATTCTGGACTGGACAGTAAAAAGAGAAGTAGAGCACTAATGAGCTCACCTCTATCTCTGAACTCTGCTTTCTCCTCCTATCAACATACTTTGTGCACCGAAGCTCACCTGACTGGCTCCTTGTACTTCTTCCCCTTCTGTGAGCTCTGTGGTACAGTAAACTGCGAGAGACTCATACCAAGTAAATATATACCATATTAAGTAAGTAAATGGTGAATGTGGGCCCATATCAGCTAAAATGGCAGGGTTCCTAGTTTTATGGCCATTGAGTATATATCTATAGTAATAGTATACAAAGAATAAACATATCTTACAATTTACCATATGTAAATGCACATTGGTTATGTAATGTATGTTTGCATAGGTGTTTGTACTTGAAAACGATACTGATATGATTTTGCACCTAAATGTACCTAGGGGAATGCTAGAAATTAATTGCCTAAAATTCAGCATTGAAATGAACACTGTGGGGTTGATTTACTAAAACTGGAGCGTGCAAACCCTGGTGCAGCTGTGCATGATAGCCAATCAGCTTCTAACTTCAGCTTGTTCATTTAAGTGTTGACAATAAAAAAATGGAAGCTGATTGGTTTCTATGCAGAGCTGCAGGTTTTGCACTCTCTAGTTTTAGTAAACTAACCCCATTGCCTAGCATCTGTTTGAATAGAATAAAAATGAGGTCAGACAAACACATGGCTGAACCACAAGACTTTTTATGTATGTATGATAAATACTTGCTTTTCATTTCTTCTTAGGATACCTATTAGGTCCCATGGTTCAGCCACGTGTCCAGTCTTACAGGATAAATTGGTATGTGGTGTTTTGATATAATACCAGCCCAATACATTTATTATGTTGAACAGAACAACCATATCTTTGGAGTAAACAGAAATAAGACTACGTTCCCATGGGCTTAAAAATGTTACACATTTTTTTTCTTGCATAAAATTCTTGCATAATGATCACTTAATATTTGTGTAAAATTATCTTTTTTTTCCCCCCAATACCTGCATCTGGGAAACATGTATACATACAGTATGTTTATTGGATTTTGTGACACGTATCTGAACGCAAGCTCATGTTTACACACCTGTTTGAATGTCTACTTTGAAAACAGTGCAGCTATGTTCAATTCCGAAAAGAAAAAAAATGCTTGTAAATGCTTCTAAGAGCTACTGCGTTGCCAAGATCTCACTGTATCTATTTCTAAAGATCAGAGTCCAGCTTACTTTCAGTCATTCTTGTCCTTTGTCACAATTGGACATAGGCTAATATTTCTGTAAATACTGTGATTATTTAGTATGGTTTCAGATATTGTCTTTACATGAATTCTGTCTAATAGAAAAAGTGAACACAATTAACAGAAGACAAGCATTCTAACCAAAATGTACTAGTTTCATTGATTGCAGATATTGTTCTCTCTAAATGATACACATTCACATGGGGGTTGATTTACTAAAATCAATAAAGCTGCTTACTTTGTAAAGGAAGCTGCACTTTGTAAGGGAATTTTCCCCAGAGCTTAGTTTTGCTTTGCAAAGAATACCCAAGCAAAGAAAATGAACAGACAGCATTTGTGCTTGCACATGATTGAATGATGGGAGTCAGCAGAGCTTCACCTCATTCACTAAGCTCTGAGGAAAATTCCCCTGAAAAGTGAACAGCCTATTTGCCTTTAGTAAATCAACCCCATTGCATTTTCTCCATAAAATCCTTCAGACACACAGATGAGGAGATAAGAGCAGTGTACAATCCCATATGGAAGAAAAATATATTTTAAAAATATTCTTCCCAAATATATTGACATATATTTGAAATGCTACAATTGTGGCCGTATTCAATATATTTTATAATTTATTTCAATAAATAAATATATATATGTATATCAGGGGCAGACTGGAAACTCATGGGGCACCCAGGCAATAGGGGATCATGGGGCCCCTGTGTCCTTGCCCAAACTCAAAAAAGTCTATGAAAAAGGTACCAGGGGCATCTCATGGGGCCCCCTACTGACCCCAAGCCCTCGGGCAGTGCCCGAGTTTCCAAATGGTCAGTCCGCCCCTGATATATATATATATATATATATATATATTCATGTTGAAATGCGTTTTTATTACAAATTATATGAAAAATATTTTTCTAAATAAATTTCAAATATACTGTATGTCTTTAAAAATACAAATCTACATTTTTTGGAATGCATTTACAAATATATGACAAAATCTGAAGAATATATTTAAAAACAATATATTTTTAAAAATATATATTTTTTACATATATTCTTCAGGGTTTTTTTTACATATAAAAAAGTCATTTTAACATATATTTTTTACATATATGTGTAAATGCATTCCAAAAATGCAGATTTGTATTTTTAAAGACATACAGTATATTTGAAATGTATTTTTAAAAATATTTTGCATATATTTTGTAATAAAAGCGCATTTCAACATGCAGTATATATATTTATTGAAATGTATTTTGAAATATATTGAATATGGCCAAAATTGTAGCATTTAAAATATATGTCAATATATTTGGGAAGAATATTTTTAAATGATATTTAAAATATATTTTTCTTCCATGTGGGATAGGGCAGGAGGGTGGAAATGCTGGGTCCAGGATCTATAGAATGGCTAACTATATGACATGTAGCACAAAGGTACATCAGATGTACCCCTTACCTATCAATCCAAGGTTTTATTTTACCTTCGGCATGCCATCAGCTATATTAGTCGTAATGAGACTTCAATGACTGACTTCAAATTTCAATGTGTATAAATGACAATATATTTAATAAGTGTACCTCATGGATGTTCAATGTTCACAAATGACTTGAACAGCATATTTTGCATAGTTGGGTCTGATTAAATTTAAAGTGTTGCTTTAAATGTTTTGTTTGAATTGTCTCTGATCTTTATAGGGCTTTGCCTTATGGCATAAGACTGCTTTTGTGTTCACATATCTTATTAAGTACTGCACAGTGAAATACATCATGGATCTCCTATAATAGGAGTACCCATGACCCCCACCTCGTCATTTTATTCCCCAGCATAAAAACAAGACAATCTCAAAAAAGAGAAAAGAGAGAGGAAGAGAATACTGGGTTTGTGTAGTTACATGTCCCATCATGCTGGTTTTAGATCCAGGTTAATTTCCTTCTCTATCATATGATGTGTTGGGAGTGAGGTCAGGAAAAGTACTGATTTATTTCATTTAACTGGCCATTGCTTTTGTATGTCACAATTACCTGTTTTAGCAGATTTCGTATCTCAGAGTCCCCATGTAGACTTTCGCCTAACAGCATCCCTTGCAAGAACTGTAGCGGCTTGCTTAAAATACTGTCAGGTACCTGATAAAAGTCTGAATTGACGAGGCCAGCCTCTCTTGTATCTCCAGCCCAGGTGCCACTGAAGGTGGAACAGAGGATGCCGAGGGACAGGAGAAACACGAGTGCCTGCACATGTTGATTGCAGAACTTGCGGCTGGAGGTGTAACCTTGGTATATCAAGCAGGGCATCTGTTCAGGAACAAAGGAGATGCCGAAATGACCAGCTGAGGTTAAGGAAGCACTCCACTGGAACTGCAAGATCTGGGTGCATGGCTTGTTGGAACTTCTAACAAGCGCGAGGCTGGAACACACCATGAGTTGATATAACAGATAGCCAGGACAAGCACTCAGCAGGACTGGAGAGCCGAACTGGAGCCGGAAGCATAGTAAGAGTAATAGCCAGGGTCAGCAATGAGCAGGTGTTGATATACCGAAACATCAGACAGGGATGTGGTCAGGAGGAAGCCAGGATTAGAAACCGATGAGCAGAAGCATAAACAGAATCCAAGAGCAGGTCAATGGCAAGCTGGCTCGGTAATGGATACAAACAGGATAAGGCAGGACACAGGGAATTATCTGAAGACAAGTCAGCACTGACAGAGAGTAAGAGCCTTCTTTAACCCCCCCTGGCGGTATTCCCGAGTGTAGCTCGGGGTTAACTTTCAGTACCAGGAGCGGTAACCCCGAGCTGCACTCGGGTTTACCCTGCAGCGTTGCTCAGGGATTCCCTCTTGCACTTACCTTGTCCTGCGCTCCCGCGATGTCCCTCCTGCAGTGTCCCCGACAATGTCCTCCGGCCAATGCCGGCATCCGTCTTCAGGGTTCTGTTCCCTGCGAGCATCGGGACGTACGGGGGATAGAAACGGTGGGAAATTCAAGAATTTTAAAATGTGACATTCACTAAATACACTAAAATCTTATTATTATTATACAGGATTTATATAGCGCCAACAGTTTTCTCAGCGCTGTACATTATAATGGGAGACAGTACACGAGACAGTACAGTAACAATACAATTCAATACACGAGGGGTTCGAGGGCCCTGCCCCTTGGAGCTTACAATCTAGGAGGGAGGGGATAGTGGTACAGGAGGAAATAGCTGTGGGGGATGGAGTGGTGGGAAGAGTGGAGGAGTTCAGTAATTAGCTGAGGGCGGGGTAGGCTTCCCTGAAGAGATAGGTTTTCAGAGTGTGCCTAAAGGTGAGGAGAGTAGGTGATAGTCTGATGGATTGGGGTAGGGAGTTCCAGAGGATGGGGGAAGCCCTGGAGAAGTCCTGGAGATGGGCATGGGAGGAGGAGACCAGGGAACTAGAGAGTAGGAGGTCTTGTGAGGAGCGGAGAGTACGTTTTGGGTGGTATTTGGATACCAGATTGGCGATGTAGTTTGGGGCAGTATTATGAACAGCTTTGTACGTCAATGTTAGCATTTTGAATTTTATCCGTTAGGCAATCGGAAGCCAGTGGAGGGATTGGCAGGAATTATAGTATTACATTACTAATAAAAGAAGGTAAAGTCTCCCCTCTGACGATGTGCCTTAGCACGAAAGGCCTTAGGAGGAGCTGACAGCGTGTGACGTCATCGCCGCCGGGACCACGAGGAGGTCCGGCGGCCATCTTACTTTAGGGTTTGTGCAATACTTTGCTCTATTTGATTATTTGGCACTGTTATGTGTACTCCTGCCCTATAATATCACTACCAATTTTTTACTATATATACTCAATAAAGTCCCAGAAATACTACACTATTGGCACTTCCCTTTTTTTTGGCCCCACACCGAGGGGCCATTAGATCCACAGCACAACTTCCACTATATCCAATATCCAGAAGAAGGAGCCCTGTATCCAGGCTGTTCACCCACATCCGTAAAGGAGTCCTCTGAGTCCAGCAGACCACCACTTCACCCAAGCTTGATGACATCTTTTCCTGAGGGATGCCTCATCATCTACCTGCTGTTTTACACTCTGGTTGATGGATATTTATATGCGCATTTCCTATGCACAGTCGGTGAGTGCGCATTTCTGCAATTTTTTCTGTCACAAGCCTTTATGAGACATCTACAGCTGTGGAAGTTTTTTACTAGTGCTATTTATGAGTTTCACTGATTGCACAAACTTTTAAACGAACTTTTATCCATTTATTTATTTATATTTATTTTAGCGCTGCACTCTATTTATTTAGGTATTACATTACTGTATCAAAGCATTTCACATAAATTTTGTCCCCAGTGCTTTGTCCCGTGCACTGCCTGCATTTTTATTGTTCTTTCTGCCTGGAAACTGAGAAATGTCAATGGCATCCAAAAAGCGTCCCTTTAGGTCAAAAGCGGTTTTAGACCAGCTAGAGAACAGCGATAGTAAATCAGAACCACTTGCAGAATTGAGTGATAATGATTCGTGGGGAAATTCATCATCAGACACTGAAAACGATTCTGCGACTGAGCTTAGTGATGTGCGAACTTGGCGCTATATTTCAAATTTCAGTGTTTTTGGTTTAATTATATTATTGAATTAAATTTATTATTATTATATTATTATTTTTTATGATTATTTATTATATTATAATTTATGATTTCATGTTTCAAATTTTATCATACCCGGGATGTTTACTAGACTCTTGTTCGGACAGATTTCAGTGAGTTATTCCTAAGAATTACAGGCCTACAATAAAAAAAACTACAAATTTGCATTGAAAACAATGTACCGCTTTGAGTACAGAAATACTGAAATAATCAGACCGCTATGGAGGTTAAAGGCAAATTTGTTTTTATTACTTTTTATAAGAAGACAAATATAAAAAAAAGGGAGAACAGTGAGTACAGACATATGGGACCAGAGCACTAGTTTCAAGCATGAAGACAATCGAAAAAGAGAAAAACAATCTGAACACCTCAACAGTAGAATTAGCAGAATATCAGTAAACAACATAAGCATTATAGCGCCATATGACCCAGGGACGCACCCTAAGGTAAGGCACAAGGATCATTAATATCTGTCTCTGGATAGCTCACTGTACATCCTGGGGGTCTTTAAGGGATTACCTTCATTTGCAGGGATTTAGTCTCACTTACTGTTTGGATATATTTGCTAGTTTCATGTGGGAAGCCTTGACATTGGCTGGCACCTGAAACTACAGAGGTGTGATAGTTCTCTTTAGGGATGGCAGATATTTTTCAAAATGTCTTAATACTCAAATATATGTACCAAACCTACTACCAAGTTAAAGCCCTATCAGTCCCAGAAAAATCCATTCAGTATGTTGGGGTAGGCTACAAGCACACAGATTCAAGGTGTGAAACCATAACATCTCAGAATGGAAAGACATTTTCTGGGCCTCAAACCAATTTAGGGAGATAAAGGCTCAGAGACTCAAGTGGTCAAACACTGGACTGCTGCTGTAAAGAAGGGAAAGGACCAGTCACACCAATATATAATGTGCGCCCATTGGCCTGTGCTATGTCAGTACGCATTGCCCTCTATACTCTCTTTAACATACTGAAATGCACTACATCCTGCTCTACTTTTCTCAACACACACCAATGCAGTGCATATGTGTGAACTTAAACAACAGGACATAAGGCAAATTGCCTTGTCTATGCATTGGGGTTGTGTTGGACAAAGCTGCCTAACACACAGTGGCTAAATGGTTAGCACTCCCACCTGGTAGTACTTGGGTTGTTGGTTTGAATCCCAACCATGGCAGCACCTCCCTGGAGTTTGCCTGTTCTCCCTGTGCCTGCATGGGTTTCCTGTGGGTACTCCAGTTTCCACCTACACTCCAGAGACATGCTGGTAGGTTAATGGGATCCTGTGTAAACTGGACCAAGTATGTATATATATGAATGTAAGTTAGGTATATTAGATTGTACACCCCTTGAGTGTTAGGGACTGATGTGAATGTACAGTATATATATATATATATATATGTAAAGCGCTGTGTAAATTGATAGCACTATATAAGTACGTGAAATAAATAAACAAGGCCTTGCACATAGGCTGAAAATGAAGGGTCAGCAGAAAACACTATTCCCAGGCTTTGATATATAGATGGCCACTAGAGGGAGCATTTAATAAATGTTTATGGACTTCATAACAACAAAATGAAGCATCAATCAAGCAAAAAATTTTTTAAAAATGACCCCCAAAAAAATTCAGGTACTGTAAGCCCTGGTTCACACTGATGCGGTGCGGAATTCGCAGCATTTTCACTGCGAATTCCACACCGCATCAGAATCGCACCCCGTTCATATGAACCGCTGTGGGTGTGTCTGTCAACAACACCCTGAAAGCGGTCCGCAAAAACATGGTGCGATGTGCAGAATCGGATTGCATGAATACCCATGCAACCCAATTCTAGTGCGGACCAAAAAAGGGTCCAGCAAATTTTTGGTGTGGGTGTGGTGCGAATAGAGCCATACAAAATGTATGGCTCCAATCGCACCGCACACAATTCGCATGTGATTTGCACAGGAATGAGGTGCGATTCCTGTGCGACTCACATACAATATACCGCATGTATGTGAACCCGGGTTAAATGTTACAACGAGAGCCCAATTTTTCAGGAAGCTTCTGAAGTCTGTAAATTGCATTCAGTAATCATTCACAAATTGTACATTCTGTACTTATAATTTAGGCGTAATTTTATCTAAAATATTTTGATTTCTAAAACATTTTTAAATAGTTCTGTAAATAATATTTAATTTAATTCTACACATTTTTTTTAATTGGCCCTTTAAAGCTGAACTCAATATGACAGTTTAAGGACAATTGTCACTTTTTATACGTGGGTTGCAAAATATTAATTTTAATAAAGGTGCCAAATTTGGAATGTTACGTGAAAATAAGGAATATGAAATGTACAGACCAGGGGCGGACTGACCATTTGGAAACTCGGGCACTGCCCGAGGGCCCGGGGTCAGTAGGGGGCCCCATGAGATGACACTGGTACCTTTTTCATAGGCTTTTTTGAGTGTGGGCAAGGACACAGGGGCCCCATGATCCCCTATTGCCCGGGGGCCCCATGAGTTGTCAGTCTGCCCCTGGTACAGACAGATTTTGTAGTTATGAAATGACAAACAATCCTGCTCAAGTACAAAAAATGCTGTTTCAGCAATATGCCACTAGAGGGAAGCAGAAAGCAAGCGTTGTAGCAGTTTGTGCACAGTATTCATTTCGGGCTCTAGATCTGTAAATGTACATTGTATTACAGGTGTATAGAGAAGCTGTAGGTTTTGATATGTTGTGAGAAAAGATTTATTACTTTTACTTTTTTTATTATTATTATAATACAGGATTTATATGGTTTTACAACATGAGGGCAGACAGTACAGTTACAATCAGGGGCGTCCCTATGGTTGGTGTCACCCAGTGCGATAACACTTGGTGACACCCCCTCCGACAATCACCCCAAGATGGATCGGATCTGCAAATTGAGCATAATGGATCGGAGTCCGATCCATTATCCTCCCCAATCCGCAGATCCAATCCATCTTGCGGGGATTGTCGGCTTGCTTTAAAACTTACCTTTTTGTGGAGCTCGTGGAAAGATCAGTTAACCCCATATAGGTTGCAAGCCGACGATCCCCACAGGTTGGATCAGATCTGTGGATTTGGGAGGATAATGGATCGGACTCCGATCCATTCCGCTCAATCTGCAGATCCAATCCATCCTGCGGGGATCGTCGGCTTGCTTTAAACTTACCTTTTCGTGGAGCGGGTCCGGTGTCACCCCGTGCAATAGGTGTCACCCGGTGCAGCACGCACCTGCCTAGGAATGCCCCTGGTTATAATACAATTCAATACAAGAGGTATCAGAGGTCCCTGCTCATTAGAGTTTACACTCTAGGAGGGAGGGCCAAGTGATGTCAAAGGTGATCTGAGTTTCTTTGATTTGTGGAAGAATATCTCCTAAAATGTGTTCTGCTCTTTGTCTAATGATGGCCATACACACTTCAATAAATGATCCATTTAATTTCTAGTCAATCTCTGCCAATAGGAATAATCAATTTGATTATTCAATAACCCATTTGATTAATATGACACATGGATTTTAATCAATAGCCAATAGATACAATTGTAAGTCATCAATCCCATCTCTGTTTTTACCAAGCAATCTAATAACCTAAATATGATTGAATTTATGAACAAAGTATCTCATTGCTGCTGATCCATACATGATCAATACATTTCTGCCCTGGTTGATCAGTTTCATGAAATCTGATCTAAATTGAGACTAAATCAATCAAGAAGGAAGTTATGCCTGTCTGATTGTTTGCAGATTCAATCGTTTTGTTCAAATTGCACATCAAATCAGATAATAAAATCAAGGTGTGTATTGCTACCATATGGATGACCATAAATGATACAATCTACATCTACTGTGCAGTACAAAGGCCTGCTGGAATTGATACTAATTGAAGTCTCTCATCAAATTTACAGGTTTGGTAGATTTGAAGCTGTTGTAAAGCTTCACTTTATTTCCTTAAAATAATAAATATGGTATACACATCTGAAAAGGGGAGGAGCCAAGAACACTGGCGGGGGACCCCAGAGGAGGTTCAAGGCTGCGCTGTTAAAAACCATTGTACAGAGCAGCCACAAACCTCCTCTTCTGGGGTCTCTTGGCAGTGCCCCCCGCTCCTCTTCTTCGAGTGCCCCTGTAGCAAGCCGGTCATGCTATGAGGACACTCATGTGGACTAGCTCCTGATATGGGTTGTGTGGGTCAATAAACAAGCACAGTACATCTCATGCCCATCCCGCTGCTCCCTCCTCACAGGATTTGAATGACAGCGGTAAGAGTCAATAGCTCCTGTGGCTGCTTCTCCTGTGAGAAGAGAGAGAGGGGAGAAGAGCTGCTGCACACAGGCACAGTGCTGGATCGAGATCGGGCTCAGATAAGGGAAGGTCTGGGAGGAGCAGCTACTGAAAATTTTTTTTACCAAAAAACCATTTGCCTTTATAACTACTTTAATGGAGATTTTACATAGATTAAATAACCACATTGTATAATGTATGGCCAGCTTAAGTCAAGAGAATAATAAAAAATGATCTTGATTAGCAGCAACATGTGAAGTTTTCTCTGCCTCCTTCATCAGCTTCACCCTAACTGTATATTGTGTTTAAAGTGTATGTAAAACCTAACAATAAATGTATCCTATGTGGTCCCTTGTGGTCTGTTAAATATACCATTGAAAAAAAAATTGTTATATCTCAAATGACCAGTTGATCCTGCCAGAATTTTCATTAGTTGATATCTTCCTGTGCAGTCTGCCTGTGATGACTCTTATTAGTTACACTATATTGTTTCCAGCAAAGAGGAGAAGGAGGGGAGGAGGGAAGGGGGAGGTGTCCTGTAGTTTTAATACATCTCCTGTCCTAGTGTATCAACTACTCCTCTATAGCTACAGTAATATGTGTGAGCAGAAAATGTACAACTGCCTTTCTCCCCCCAGTAATGCTTGATTCAATTTTTTAACCACTTGCCCGCTGCCCTATAGTAGAATTACTGCTACATGGTGGTAGGGCTGCGCAAAATCATGTATATATATGTGATTTGCATTTCTGGGTAGACGACGCGCGCTGCCGTGCCCGCGCCGCCATTGCCGGCTAGGCATGGAGGCTAGGCATGCCACCATGTACAACTGACAGGGGAGAGACCTGTGTGTAAACAACACAGGTCTCTCTCCTGCCAGCAAGGACATGCTGCTGTGTATTTCTCTGCACAGCATATGGTGGTAGGGCTGCACAAAATCACGTATATATACGTGATTTGCATTTCTGGGTAGGGGACGCGCGCGCTGTACCCGCGCCGCTATTGCCGGCTAGGCATGGAGGCTTGGCATGTCACCATGTACAACTGACAGGGGAGAGACTTGTGTGTAAACAACACAGGTCTCCCTCCTGCCAGCAAGGACATGCTGCTGTGTATTTCTCTGCACAGCAGGGAAATACACAGCAGCATGTGTCCCTAGTAAAACACACACAGCACATTATGTAAAACAGCACACAATTAACCTTTTATTCGAGCCAGATGTTAATCCTTTCCTGCCCAGTGTACAGTGTCAGTGCTTTTTATTAGCACTGATCACTGTGTTAGTGTAATTGGGATTTCAGTAATTGGCAGTTAGTCAGTTCCCACCCAGTGTCAGAATGCCCGCCACAGTCCCTTAGTCCCGCTATAAGTCGCTGATCGCCACCATTACTAGTATAAAAAAAACACAAATAAAAATTCCAGTATATATACCGCCATTTGTAGATGCTATAACTTTCATGTAAATCAATTAATTTACATGTGCTGGGACTTTTTTTTAGCAAAGACATGGAGCAGGATACATTTTGGCCTAAATTTATGAAGAAATTTTATTTTTTTAATTTTTTTACTGGATATGTTTTATAGCAAAAAGTCAACAATATTGTTTTTTTTTTTTCAAAATTGTCAGTCTTTTTTGTTTATATAGCGCAAAAAATAAAAAACGCTGAGGTGATATCTGATAATTGTGCGTAGAGATACGGACAATTGACAACCATATTCTGTATCAGACTCTGAAAATATTATTCTCTCTCCCTCCAGTCCCCCTCCCCTTGCAGGAATGTGGTCTGTGTGTGTGCTGAGTTCACAAGTGCATAGGGCACAGCTAATGGGCTTCATGGTTGTAACCCCAATATTTTCTTTTTCAAAATTGTCGGTTCTTTTTTGTTTATAGCGCAAAAAAATTAAAACCACACAGGTAATCAAATACCACCAAAAGAAAGCTCTATTTGTGGGGAAAAAAGGGCATAAACTTCAATTATGTACAGCGTTGCATGACTGCGCAATTGTCAGTTAAAGTAATGCAGTGCCGGATCGCAAAAAAAGGCCTGGTCAGGAAGGGGGGTAAATTCTCTAGAAGGCAAGTGGTTAAAGTCTGCTGCTATCAGACTGTTAGACTGCACAATACTTACTTGACTTTTCTTGTTTTCTTTTTTTTTTTCCTCTGTGCTTATAATAAAAAGCCAGTACTGTCATCCTATCCTGAGTATTGCGATGTGTTTGCAAGAAAAGTCAAAAGCAACTTTTTTGTGTTATGGGTTTAAAGACATGCGTTTTTATGGCAAAAACACCTACACGTGTGTTATAAGGGTTTTTTTTTTTTGCTTTCTGTATCTTTCTTTCCTTGTGCTCACCATTTCCATTTCTTGTACTGCAGTAAAAACCTGAACAATTCAAAGCAAAAAAAAAATGTTTATCTTGGGGTTAAGCTTTAAAAGTGAAATGCTTATTTACACCAAACTCATGCGATAGCTATAAAGGCTGATACAATCAGCACAAATGGGTTTTCTATCCTACTTAGAAAACTGGCTTGAAGATAATAAACATGTGAAAAAAATGGAAATCCTAAAAATATGCACAAAATTCAGACATTGTGATTTTCAGCATCTGTATTTAAGCACTTGTTTGTGTTAATGCAGGGAGAGGGTGCATTCACCCCACAAAATTAAGCAAGGAGATGGTTAATATGAATTAGAAGGGGTTCGGGTTAAGGATTTGCTCATGCTTAGGGTCAAGGCATGGTGGTAACAGTCAGGGGTGGACTGACAACTCATGGGGCTCCCGGGCAATAGGGGATCATGGGGCCCCTGTGTCCTTGACCAAACTCAAAAAAGGTGAAAAAGGTACCAGTGGCATCTCATGGGGCCCCCTATTGACCCCGGGCCCTCGAGTTTCCAAGTGGTCAGTTTGCCCCTGGTCATGGTAAAGGTTAAGATTAGATTTAGGTTTTAGAGGATTATACGTTAGACTAAATATTAGGGTCAAGTGCTAAAGGCTGACTTTAGGGATAGGTCAAGGGTTAAGGTGAGGATAAGGGTTACGTGTTTGGGTCAGGCCATGTTTTAAGGGATATGTTTTTGGATTAAGATGGGGATTACATTTCAGGAGAAGGTTAAGTGGTTAGGGCAATTTAAGGGGCTAAGGGTAGATTAGAGGTAAAGTTATGATTAGGATCAGGGTAATACTGTATGGTCAAGGTAATGGTTAAGATTAAGTCTACAGTTAAGTTTTAGAGGATTACATGATAGCCTTCACATTAGGGTAAAGAGCTTTTTGGGAAAGGTCAAAGATTAAGGTGGAAATGTAGTTTTAGAGTCTGGTTTCATTTTAAGAGTTATGATCCAGGGTTAAGTTAGGGGTTATATCTTAGGGAAAGGTTAATTATTAGGTGTTAATTAAGGTACTAGATTAAGTTTTAGGGCCTGGGTGTGGATTTAGTGCTCAAGGGTCAAGTCAGTGCTGAGAGGATGTGGGACTTGTTTTTGAACCTGAAATACCCTATTCTAAAAATTACCTGCCACTGGGTTTGCAAAATCAGTGTGCTGCAGAAATGTGCCTACACGGTTTTATTTGTCAGAGGACCCCAGAATTAGTCAAAGCAATGTTGGAACCTCAGTGGTCCTTAGATAGAACCCACATTGCATTATGAGATGATGTGGATTCTATCTAAGGACCACTGAGGTTCCAACAAAGTTTTGACCTGAACCTCTTATTGAGGATGGCATTCAGGGTGCATCCAAGTTTGAGAGCCTCTTTGGAACAGAAAATGTTTTCCTGGCAAATAAACAGATTTGTACGCTCCTTTTGCTACCTATTTATAGGAGTTATGCCAGTTTTAAATTTTTTAGCAAATTTTAAATACATCAACTGAGATTGAGCTCTGCATTGAGACAACAAAACACATAGAGGTGGTCATCGCTTTTGCCACATTCGGTGTGTCCACTGACGTCACTTCCGTTTCCGGGCACTGGAAAACGCGTCGGATCCAGAGAGCAGAGCGGCAGCAACGACATTACACGCTGACTGTACTGGTGTATATTGGGCACTGAATCATGTGAGTGTACCCCTTTCTTTTTATTTCATTGTCATTTTTATCTAACAAATACTACACTATGAGAACTTATTTCTCCTGATTTATGGCAATCTGCTACTGAGGGATATGGGGATGACATCTGAAGATTCTATAGAAGATAATCGCTATTAATGAGCTGAACAATTCTGGGAAAACAAGCGCATTTGGCCTTCCTTTAAGTTAAGGGGTCATGAACATGTGATGAGTGGTGCATGCTGGTGGAGCACTATCAGAAAATTGAAGAGGAGCAAATTATTGAACACTGCAAGAATCTGTTTGCACATTGTTTGGTGTGGGACTTTTTAATAATTTCATGAATTTTGTTTATGTTGAAGAATGGCTTTTTTTTAGTATCACTGTATTGAAGTTGAATGTAAGCGCCGTACCTTATTATTTATTGGTTTTTCATCTTGTAAGTGCAATTAGCACTATAAAAGGGGAAGCTACATAACATTTATTTAACACATTTTTCATTATCATTATTATTAATAAATTTTTGGCATTCACTTTTCCATTTGGTATTTTTCATTTATGGCTGGTGTGTTTTGATAAATTTATGGTATTTGCAATAGGAGGTGCCCAATATAATTCATTTTAATTTTACTTTTGCAGCAGTTGTTTTCCTATTCTCGGTGACACAGTCCTGCGCAATGTCTTTTTGTCTCTTTTGGTCAGTTGACGATGCCTTGTGCTTATCAGAGGATGTTTTTGCTGGAAACTGTATTTGCTGTCATAACCTTTGATACTGTACCTTGTGACACAGCAAATAAATTGGCAAGTTCAGTCAAAGAGGCTAAGCGGGCACCAAGAATTTGCCCTCTTTGAAGCTCAGTAAGCTCTGATATGACTCCGTATTACTAGCAACGCATGCAGTGAGGCTTCCCACCTGTTAGCTAGGTGTCTCATCGCAGAGCGGAAGTCAAAGAATGTCACTTCCACTTTCAACAAGAAACATGTCATCACTTGCACACCTACAAATCATGTAGTTACCATTTTTTTGTCTAACCCCTGTACTAATCTGCCTGATATTGGTCCTCAATATAGGTACTGGTAAGTTTAAGGCATCTCAGTCAGGAAACATTTATAAGCCAAGCTAGAAACTTAGGGCTGATAGCCCATTTCCATGTAACTACCGTTCACTGTCTCAGTGTATGTGCATGTGTCATTAGGATATCATCTAAGCCGGGGATCAGCAACCAGTAGATCATGGATCTACCAGTAGATCTTGGCCAGGTGACTGGTAGATCTCGGTCTGGGCTTGCTGACCTGCCATCCCAGAGCATCAAACAGAGTGCAATGCAGAGGGACTACTTGTAAAGTTGGAGCTGTTGTAGGGAGCAAGAGCCACATAAGTTGATGTCTCCTGTGTAGTGCTGCTCCTACGCCCTATCATGTTTGGTGGGTGTAGCACCGGCCAATTATGACCTACTTGAGTGAATAAGGACGCTCTGTAATTGCCCTGCAACCTTGTGCAGTACAGAAAACAAGGGGTTAAACAGGCAACGGTCTGTTGCTTTCTCACCACCTGCTTTAAGCCCTTGGACCCCACAGTTGCAGGGCACTTGCTAAGTGGCCCATTTACTTTAATATGTCTCAGTTGACAGGTGGTAGCACCCACCAAAAGCAACAGGGGGTGTAATTCCTGCTGCGGTGTGTGTGGTAGGGATTGGGGGTGGTAAAAACTGTGATTCAACTGCAGGGTTTTACCACCCTAACTGTACATGTGAACAAGCCCTTAGGGTGCTGCTGCTGATTACAACTAAGGGCTCATTCACAGGTACTGCTGCTCTTCTGCAAAGTTATCCCTGCGTTTGGCAGGTGGTGAGGAGGCGACATGTCAAATAGTCAAATGACGGCTACAGCACAGTTGTCCAGTCCTGGGAGGGCATTATATGATAACCTCCCAGAACACGCTCTCCCATGTGCCCCCGGGGGTGCGCACCAGGTGTTCTCCGTGATCGCTGTGTCCTATGGACACAGCTGATCACATGATGTGGTAAAAGGCCAATCACAGCAGCCTTTTACCATGTGATCAGCCATGTCCAATGACACAGCAGATCACCAGTAAATGCAGTTGTCACAGCATGAGGAAAGGAAAGTAAGGAGAGTACTGCTGTGAGGAAAGTACTGCAGATAACTTGCAACTGTCAGAGGACGGATCGGCACTGATCATCAGGGCACTGATGATCAGTGCCCAGCAGTGCCACCCACCATGCCCCTACCTGTGCCCAGCAGTGCTGCTCACAAGTGCCCAGCAGTGCCACCTACCTGTGTCCAGCAGTGCCACCCACCTGTGCCAATCAGTGCCTAGTATTTCCACCCATCTGTGCCCAGCAGTGCCCCCCATCAGTGCCCCTCATCAGTGCTGCCCAGCAGTGCCACCCATCAGTGCTGCAAGTCAGTGCTCAGCAGTGCTGCCAGTCAGTGCCATCAGTCAGTACCACCCATCAGTGCCCATCAGTGCTGCCCATCAGTGCCGCCTATCAGTGCCCATCATTGTTGCATATCAGTGCAGCCTCATCAGTGCAGCCTCATCAGTGCCAGCTCATCAGTGCCCATCAGTGCTGCCTATCAGTGCCCATCAGTGCCGCCTATCAGTGCACATCATTGTTGCATATCAGTGCAGCCTCATCAGTGCCGCCTATCAGTGCTCATCAGTGCTGCCTATCAGTGCCCATCAGTGCTGCCTATCAGTGCATCTTCATCAACGCACATCAGTGAAGGAGAAAAATTACCTGTTTGCAAAATTTTATAATAGATACAAAGAAAAACTTTTTTTTTCAAATTTTGTGCTCTTTTTTTGTTTACAAGGAAAAAATGTCACCAGCACACCGAGGATCACCAATATGGATCCAAGGTTTTAATAAACTATCACATAGTTACAGCAAGGCAACGTTTCAGAGTCTCGCAGGACCCTTTCATCATCACATGCCTGATGAAGGGGTCCTGCGAGACTCCGAAACGTTGCCTTGCTGTAACTATGTGATAGTTTATTAAAACCTTTGGACCCATATTGGTGATCCTCGGTGTGCTGGTGACATTTTTTCCTTGCTGATTTTGTTCTGTTCCAGCCGACGGTCACTGCAGCACCCACTTATACACACAGCCATTTTTAACGCAGGAACGTGTGCGTTTGGATTATAAACTTTTTTTGTTTACAGCACAAAAAATAAAACACCCAGCAGTGATTAAATACCACCCAAAGAAAGCACTATTTGTGTGAAAATATTTATAAAAATGTCATGTGGGTACAGTGTTGCATGACTGCGCAATTGTCATTCAAAGTGCGACAGCGCTGAAAGCTGAAAATTGGTCTGGACAGGAAGGGAGTATAAATGCCCGGTAGGCAAGTGGTTAAACCCATGATTGCCGTGCAATGCACGTCATTGTGACATGGTAGTATTGGCAATTAGAGGTTTAAATCAGGTGTGATGCAACACTATGCCCGGTGATCTTTGACCTGTCCCATGTTGTTTAGGTAGATCTCCACCTCTTTAAGGTTGCCTATTCCAGATCTAAGCCATCCAACTGATGAACTCTCCAAGCAAATGTCTTGATCTGGTTTGCATTATGTGCGGATTGCAATATTAACAGATGCTTTAAATGTTAAGACTGGACTATCAACAGATAATATGCATTTATCTTGGTTGTAGGATGTCAGTAAATATCGGCAGTGTGCACATGTTTATGTACAATAGCTTTAAGTGTATCAGAGGAAGTATAGGTGTTTGCATTCAATATGTTTGTATATATCTGTGGAAGCAAGTGTTTGCAGACGATACATATCTGTGTGTACAAAATTGTAACATGCCAGTCTTTCTCTGTCATCCTTGCACACTCCTTGGCTTGGTCATCTTGCCTGTCCTGTCACCTTGGCCACTCTACAGCTGACATGCCTGCAGGATGCTCCTGTCCCATGTGACAGCTGCTTTGTCCCCTGCTGATGAATAGCTTCCCAGCCTGGCTCTGTCCATTGTCCCCTGGCCTTTGGCTCTCACCTCAAAGATCACTATCACCGTCCAACAGCATGGATGTACATTTTACCTACAAAGGCCACCAGCCTGTGCTTCAACCTTTGGAAGGTGGAGCTGAACCTGTTTACTGATAACTATGGTATTCTACCTTTATCTCTAAGCAAATAGCAAAAGTCAGGAGCCCATTCAGCAAGTGCCATGTAAAGTCCTCTCTATTATTGGTCTAATCAAGCACTCATCTTGTATATCAACAATCCATCAAAACCGAGACCAGTATTGTTCCACCATTGAAAAACCAGGACTACATTGCTACACTTGTTGCGTCTGTATAGGGGGAATGACACAAAGTAAAGAAGTTTTTTTTCCCTTGACTTCCTTCCCTGCACTTAATCTATGGGTCATTAGCCCATTGTGCATATAATTGTAATAAAGGGTCACCCACGCTTGTATCTAGGATTGCAATTACTTTCTGTGAATGAAATAACCTAAAATTTATATCTATGCTTAAAAAACCTTTGATCCAATTGTTTAAATTGGCTTTTACATCTAAAACACAAGTGAGTTTAAGAAGTTATAAACTACAGATTTGTTAGATGTCATACCTTTCAACATTTGAACAGTAAAATCTGAATACAAAAGCCCAGACTAGAGTGTGACCCACATACATTTATGTTTCAGAAGTGATATACTCATTTCTATAAGATATTATGAACTCTTTGGGGTAGGGTCACTACAGGCAAAATGGCTGTACACTTTGCAAGGGAGCATTCATAGTTTCATAGTTAGTCTGGCTGAAAAAAGACAAAAGTCCATCCAGTTCAACCATAAAAAAAAAATTATAATCCTACACCCACAGTTGATCCAGAGGAAGGCAAAAAAACCAGCAAAGCATGATCCAATTTGCTCCTGAAGGGAAAAAAATTCCTTCCTGATCCCCTGAGAGGCGATCAGATATTCCCTGGATCAACTTTACCTATAAATGTTAGTATCCAGTTATATTCTGTGTATCTAAGAAAGAATCCAGGCCTTTTTTAAAGCAATCCACTGAGCTGGCCAGAACCAACTCTTGAGGGAGTCTATTCCACATTTTCACAGCTCTCACTATGAAGAAACCTTTCCGTGTTTTAGAGATTAAATTTATTTTCCTCCAGATGTAATGCATGCCCCCTTGTCCTCTGTGATGACCTCAGGGTGAATAACTCTATATGAACCACTGATGTATTTATACATGTTGATCATATCCCCCCCCCCATTCACTTAACTTAAAGAATGAGGTGAAGCTGTGCTGACCTCCATCATCCAATCACGTGCAAGCAAAAATACCGTTTTTTTTATTTCTGTCTACATCCCTTTCTGTCTGCTCATAAATTGATCAGCTATGGTTAATGACAGAAAAAACAGGTCATCAGTAAAATTGTCAAAGTATGATTTTTCTTTGTTTTCCTGGGCCTACTCTACAGATCAGGGTGAGATGATCTGAAATCCTAGGATTAGGACACTCAGTCTACTTTAGACACATTGAGAACATAGCAGGAGGTTAAGTATGTTTGGTGACCCACGAACCAGGCAGATACCTGCTGACCTGTTGCTCAGCCTACTGTTATGCTGAGGATGATGACTGCATGTGTGACTGTAGACTGCGATCATCCATCTATAAAAATTGATTCATAGGTTGGAGGTGCGGCACAACAGTACATTAAGAATGGTAGGTGAATATTGCATATAAATGGAATCAGTTCTGTGCTGATATATACAATATAGAACTAGCATGCTGAAGAGAAAAGTTACAACATAGGACATGAAAGGTTATAATAGCTCCACTTTTTATTGTTACTTAAATACATTTTGAATAATCTATAGATTTGACTACCCTTCTTAAAAGTTTTGAACACCAAACACATATAACACTTTGAGCAGAAATATTAAAACATACTTGAAAATATATGCAATGTTCACATTATTATACAATAATAATAAATTGTTAGCTGGAATAATAATTTCTTGTTCAATATTTTTATTGCAAAGTGTACATAATCACAGTATTGCAAGACATGCATGAAAAACAGGTTATTCATATAATGCTTATGCAAAAGTCATAACAACAGATCATACAAAGTAGGGGGACAATACAAAGAGGTGATCCAACTTTTGAGTTTGTGTGAAAGGAGCGAAGGCTCTAGGCCTCCAATAACGCAACGTACAATACTTCCATGGATCAAAGAATATAATGTCATTAAGCAATCTGGGGTTTGAAGACAAGAAATAATAATTTCATTGTGCAAGTGTTCATGAAAAAAAGCTTGCCAGGAAATCACATATGAAAAATTACTGGAGCAAGTGGAATATAGCAAAATATTTACATGACATTTAAAGAAAAGTAGAATCATGTAAAAAGAGTAAGTACACTCCATTAAAATTGTTGACATTTCCAACATATCTGAGCATGAAAACATTAGATATTTAAACATTTAGCCAATGCCTACACATAAAGGTGATATTTAAATAAATAAATAAATTGGCTGTATAATTATTCATTTAATAAAACTATCGATATATGTAATGGTGTACTCTGGAAAAAGTAAGTATACTCTTGACCTCAAGAGCAGGTATTGACCCCATTGGCAGAAATAATTTGTTGTGGATGGTTTTCCTACCAGTTTCAAACAAAGATTTGGTAATATTTTTGACAAATCACTCCTCACTGAAAAATTCCTTTAGTTGCAAGATGTTTGTAGATCTCTTTGCGTGCACTGCCAGTTTCAAATTTCCCATAATACCTCAAAGTGATTCAAATCAAAATTTTTACTAGGCCAGGTCATAACCCTCCCTTTCTTCTTTAGAGCCATTCTCTGGTGAATTTGCTAGTGTGCTTTGGATCATTATTCTGCTAAAAGATCCATTTCTGGCTTAAAACTCAACTTTTGAACAGATGTCCTTACAATCTCATCAAGCACAATTTAATTTGATATATAATTCATAGCTCAGTTGGTGACTGCAAACTGCCCAGACCTTGAAGCAGCAAATCAACTATAATTCATGACATTTCCACCATCATTCTTCACAGTTGATATGATGTTCTTTTCCTGAAATGCTGTCTTAAATTTGTGCTAAACATGTCTACTGTTACTGTGAACTCTGTCTTTTCTTTTTTTTTATCAGTCTACATCACTTTGTTCAAAAAGGCCTGATCTTTTCTTCTTGTTTAATGACAAACTGTAGTTACTTGCTCTAATTTTCTGTTTGTACAGCAAAGGCTTTTTCCTGACACACCTCCCAAGCAGGTTCAATTGAACAATCTCTTTCTGATTGTAGAAGCATGCACTTTGATACAGGTTGTTCACAGAGTACCCAACTGATTGTGTAATTACATTTTTGGGTTATTGTAAAATAGAGAAGATTTATTATAAAATAATCAGTTCTTCATCTGAATTTGCTGGGCTGGCCAGTCCTGAACCATTTAACAAATGTTTGAAATGTACACTACTTTTGATTATCTTCCTTGCAATCTAATGATTGCTTTCAAATAATTTTTAAATCATCTTTTAAACCACTTATTCACTTAATCTGGAACACCTGATTTTAAAGCAGAGCTTCACCTAAAAGAGAACGTTCTGCTTTAAGGCTTCCTTCCCCCCTCCTCCTTCAGAAATGGCACTTTTTTGGGGAGGGGGAGCAGGTACCTGGTTTTGAAAGTTACCCACTTCCACTCGGAACACCTAGGCAATCCAAGCGTAAGTTCTCCTCCCCTCCTCTCTCCCTGCAGTCCTCTAGGACACATGACAGGTCCCAGAAGACTGCGGGCCATTCACAAAGCGCAGCATGTCTCTCACATGCGCAGTGGGCACTCGGTTGTGAAGCCACATACTGTCACAGCCGGGTGCCAACAGCTGAGATGCCGGCGCCGTGGAGAGAAGACCAATGAAAAGAACGGCTCTGGAGCACATCGCTGGATCCCAGGACAGGCAAGTATCTGTTTATTAAAAGCTACAGTTTTTGTAGCTGCTGACTTTTAAGAAACACAAATGTGACTGGAGCTCCTCTTTAATTTTATAGATCTAATGTGATGGTAAATGTAGGGGTGTACTTACTTTTCCACATGACAAATCTATATTTTTGATCATTTAACCAATTTAAGTCTGGACACTTTCACCCCCTTCCTGTCCAGGCCAATTTTCAGCTTTCAGTGCTATCACACTGTAAATAACAATTGAGCGGTCATGCAACACTGTACCCATATGAATTTTTTAGCATTTTTTTGAGACAGCTAAAACCCTATTTTGGTGGTATTTGTTCACCACTGGGATTTTTATTTTTTTTTTACTATATAAATTAAAAAGTCCAAGCATTTTGAAAAAAAAGTGTTTTTCTTATACATTTTTGCAAATAAATAATCTTTCTCCATAAATCTTGACCAAAATGTATTCAGCTACCTTTTAACTAAAAAAACCCCAACAAATTAGTTTATAACCAAAAATTATAATTTTAAAATTTTTTTTTACATTTTTATTTTATTATTTTATATTATTATTTATGTTTTTTTTTAACATACTGACACTCTAGCAGTGGGGGGTGATGAAGATTTTTTTTTCTTTTACACTGATTGCTTTTACACCATAAAGGCTGTAAAAGCAATCATTTCTCCTCCTCTCTGGCTGCATTCTTGCAGCCATTGAGAAATACTGTGAGAGCTGTCATTGGTCACAGCTTGTCACATGGCACAAGGCTGTTGTGAATAGCCTTGTACCATGTGACCTCTGTGATCATTCACAGATTTCACTAGTAGTAAGCAATGATGTCAGGAAGTGACATCTTGCTTACTACTATTCATGTTATCACTGATTGGCCAATCAGTGATCACATAATCGGGACCTCACACAGAGGTCCCGTACAGCGATTGGTGTTCCCAGGGAGCGCACACAGGCACGTTTATAAACGGCCACCCGCTCCTGCACTGCTCCCGCCCAGCCGTTTATGTACATGGGCCAGATGGAAAGTGGTTAAATTATGGAAATACACCATGTCAATTTTATGTGCCAATTGTTAAAGTACCATATATCACCTTCATTGTTAGGCACTGTTTGAATGAAGATTTAATGTTTGTCTGTTCGCATTGTTTGAAAACAAAAAAAAATCAACTATTTCCATGGGATGTACTTACTTTTTCACATGACTGTTACAAAAAAAAAAAATCTATAAAAGCCTTCTTTCATCCAGATCTTCCACAAACGTCTCCTCTTCATCCAAAGATGTAGCTATGACTATTTTTTCTTTATTCTGTTGCCTACAATGGTATGAATCTTATAGGAGTTTATCGTGCTACTCCAGTGCTCAGGTTGCTAAATTGGATATGTTTGCAGGGATTCATTCACAAGAAAAGAAAAATAAACCCAAGATGGAAATTTTCAATAACAAGGAAACCAGCTGCAAAATGAGGAAGGTAGAAGATGCTTATTATGTATTTATTTCAGGTACTTGTATAGCGCTGTCAATTTACGCAGCGCTTTACATATATATTGTACATTCACATTGGTCCCTAACCCTCAAGGGGTGTACAATCTAATACTTGGGACAATTTAGACAGGAGCCAATTAAGCTACCAGCACGTCTTTGGAGGGTGGGAGGAAACTGGAGCAAACCCACGCAGGCACAGGGAGAGCATGCAAGCTCCAGGCAATTGGTGCTGTGGCTGGTATTTGAACCAACAACCCCAGTACTGCCAGGCAGAAGTGCTAACCATTTAGCCACTGTGCTGCCCATTGCTTATGAATTATTTGATTTTTGTCTTATAAGCTGTTGGACAATGAGGGACAGTTTGTTTAAATTTGGATTTATTTGGGAAATCAAGTATTTTTTTTAACTTAACTCACTTTTTTTCTGATGAATATTCTAAAGAGATTCTGTCACATGAACAAACAAACCGACACTAACAGGTATAAAGGGATTAATAATACATAGTAATGTGTTATCTATGTGAATGCAGTGTACTATCATAACTGATGTGGCCAAAAATAAAGGAATTTCCTATCTGCTTCAAATTTTTTTTAGCTGGACCAAAAACAGGTTTGGATTGAGGAGGGTGAGGTTGACTCCTAGGATCAGATGAATACAGTACATATGCTACATCATGTAGTCCTCATTCAAAGTGAATGGAGGCTTCTAATTGCTGACTGATTGATAACTTCAATGTGGATTTGTCTTGTTTTTTTTTTCTTTTTAATATATTAAATGAAGCAGGATGCTGATTTAGTCCCCATAGACTATTGCTCAAAATATGTGTACACTAAGTGCAGATTATGTATGGGTATACACCCCTAAGGTTATATTATATTGTTTACAGCTATTTATTTTAGTATGAAATATCAGACAATTTACATAGCTCAATGTATAGCAATTCAATTTTTATAGCATCAAGCAGCACACAAATCTCAGTATAGAGTGAGAAGTCCTGAATCATTGTGCTCTTGCTATTTTGTATTATATCATTACCAATTATTTCATATGTGCTACTGCTAAAATCAGCTTTAATTAATGGAATGTAATTACCTACTAACTTGGTATGCTGTTTTGTAAGAACAAAGTAGTTTATAATATGCTAGCATTATACAAATCTTGGAGCAGGAATTGACTTTAAAGTAGTCTTATTAAAGTTGGAAAGCGAGTGGCCCAATGAGTAAAGGAAAGGGCACCGCTTTCCATGCCCTACAGCTCCAGCAAGTGATAGATCTTTCTTTCTGAAGATTGGTATTTGCATAAGAAAATAGGGGACAAAAAATAATTAGAGGGGACTTTATCAAAACTGGAGCAACCAGAATTTGGAGCAGTTGTGCATGGCAACCAATCAGCTTCTGTATTTCATCTTCAAAGCATAACTGAACAAGCTGAAGACTGAAGCTGATTGGTTGCCACGCACAGCTGCTCCAGTTTTACTAAATTCCAGCCAAAGTATCATCTTGCATCTTAAAATGCCCATTAGCCTTTAGTAGGCATCAAGAGGTTTAACAATTTTGCTAAGATAAAGTTTTGGGGTTTTTTTTTTGCATTAACGTGTATGATTTAAGGGGCTCATCCAAACATCCCCCCGAAACTATAAATAATATGGAATCAGAAAACAGTGCAGGCCAAGGGTTTAGCCAACCTGCAATCATAGTGTCCTTAGGTTGACCTCTATATAAAGTGCACTTTGCTAGGAGTCACTGGTCCCCTCTGTGACCTGGTCACCTGTATAGATACTGGACTCACTGGGCTTCCTCTTGAGGGAGCAATGAAGCAGGAGATCACCAAACCACTCAGACAGAAAGAGCCCTTCCCAGCTCACTACATCTGAATAGGGCAAGGAGGGACAGTGTGTGTTTATTTTACAGGGATCCTATTATTGTCTTGATTTATGGCCTCAGGCCAACAGGACTAATTGAGGAGTGACCAGCTACAATACACCTGCAAAATGGGAGCAAAGAATTGTCTACACTATGAATGTAGATGGAATATTTTTGGCGCGTGCCATGGATTGTTGATGGCAGTGGGATTGCTGATTGGTCAGCCTACTCCGTATAAAAATGTGTTTCTGTGTCTTCTTTCTCATAGTACTTAACACGTACATAGGAAAAGGAGAATCTAATCCCATTACCTTGAACTTTTATGCTAATAGGTGTAACCCTTAAGATGCCACAATGCAGACTATTGTTGATAGCAAATAGTTAAGCCATAGCTTGGTGTCAAAGGTCAGAGGCTAATAAAGGGAAGGTGCTTTTCCTCTGCATACCACACATTAAAGCTCTTCTTTTTGTACCTCTGCTGAAACCTAGTCACCTGTGTGGCAGCTCCTTGCCTGGAACTGTCATCACCTCCTGTAATGCAGGCTTGCTCCAGCCAGCCATTGACTACTAACACAAGGAGGTTTTCAGCACTAGGACGGGCCAATTCCCAGCTCATCGTCTCCTGTAGCTTTTAACTGCAGCACCTGGGCTCTAACTTCAAATAGAAGCAATTTGCATAAAGGTATGGAGTGGAGGAACACACAAACACTGGACAGTCTGATGGAAGCATGTCTGTCAATGTGTCATTGTCATTGTGGGGAAAAATGGCCTTCTTGTTCCTGTATAGGATACCAATCTGTCAGTGGACTGATTGGAGAGGGTCCCTGGGAAAGAGCAATCCTGCTATAAGGACCCCCATTCCCAATTTGGAAGTAGCTCCCATGAAAAGCATTATTTATTTATTGACATTTTGTAATGGTGCTCATGAAAGTAAAGCAGGGTAGCTTTGAGTAATGATAGCCTGGGTCATGGTAATGAGAATGAAGAGCTATGCAGGTAGAGCTTCATTCCAAAAATAGCATAAAAGTTCAAACGTCTTCCATGCCACCCAAAGAGGTCTGCTTGACTATGTGAAGAGGTAACTGCTTGGGTAGTTAGTAAATACAATTCAGATATAATAACGTGTGTCTTTCCATAGAACTCAACAGTAATATATGAACTTATTACCCTACATACAGTTGTGTTCAAAAGTTTACATACCCTGGCAGAAATTGTGAAATTTTGGCATTGATATTGAAAATTTGACTGATCATTGAAAAAAATGCTCTTTTATTGAAGATTTTATTGATTGTTTTTTTGAGAAAAAGACTTCATTTTTCATGATATATTAATAAAAATTGTTATTTTATATATATTTTTTAATGATATTACAAATTTTCAGACCAAATAGCTATGATAGCTATATTTGGTTTATTACCAAGGGATAGCAGCATCACATACCAAGGTAAATAGTAGATTGAAAAATATTCATTATTAATAAAGATATCTTTTTGGACATATATGTTTAAATAAAGACCGTTTACCGGTGAGAACACGTTACTTAACATCTCAAGGGTTATTCCATTTAGTAGCCACGGTGGGTTACGGCAGTAAACTAAGCAATCCCAGTATAGAAATGGGAAACTATAATAAAATGGCCGCGGTATAATGTCCCTTAATATCGCGACTTCGACAAAATGGCCGTGATGATTGACATAATCACTAACAAATGGACAACAAGATCCCACTATAAGTACCAGGGGAAATGACCATGACAATATCCTGACGAAGCTACGAGGGGCGTGGCGTAACGCGTAGATGTGACGTAGTGACGCGGTGACGCACTTCCGGGTTGGCGCCATCTTGCTACACCAGAGTGCCTCAGTACACCCATGAGAGGTGTCACAAGCGTTTTTCCATCTGCTGAAATGTGAGTTGTGACTTGGCGTTTTTTTTAAAATAAACGTGATATACAGTGTTACACTATGGAGGATCTTTGTGTTTTTGTTCCATGACTATCACCATCTCATGAGCATTGTGAATACACGTGCAGCGGTACCTATTCAGGGGGAATAGCAGATGGTGAAGGAGAGAGTACTGGAGAGTGGAGAGTGTCTTTCACCTGGAGATAACGCATAGGGTCAAGGTGTGACCCGACAGGCTTTTTGGCCCCTGTGGGTCGCAGGGGGAAGGTGAGCAGGCATGCTAGCCATTTAAGGATTGTCACCTACCACTTTGCACCAGCACAGAAGCATGTGTGTCTTCTAAGAACACATTTATTCATCTATATATACTGTGGACTGCATTTATATCTGCTAAATAGCAATTATATGTTATAGAAGAAATTACTGTGTGCCGTGTTTGTGCGGGCTGTATAACACCGAATTCACTTTTCTCTCACGGTTAATATACACTTTATCGCTAATTATATCAGCGCTGCATCACCATTGATTGTTTGTATACCTTTTATTGAAGGATGATGATCATATGAAGCCATTTATTATCAAATAGTTGTTTGGCTCCTTTTTAAATCATAATGATAACAGAAATCACCCAAATGGTCATGATCAAAAATTTACATACCCTGGAATGTTTGGCCTTGGAACAGACACACAAGATGACACACACGGGTTAAAATGCCAACTAGAGGTTAATGTCCCACATTTGTGGTTTTTTAAATTGCAATTAGTGTCAGTGTAGAAATTGTCAATTAGTTTGTTAGCTCTTACGTGGAAGCACTGACTAGGCTAGATACTGAGCCATGGGGATCAGAAAAGTCCTGCGTAACAAGGTAATGGAACTTTATAAAGATGGAAAAGGACATATAAAGATGTCCAAAGCCCAGAATATGCCAATCAGTACTGCTAAATCACCTATTATGAAGTGGAAAGTTCAGGGATCTCTTGATACCAAGCTAAGGTCAGGTAGACCAAGAAAGATTGCAGCCATAACTGACAGCTGCATGTGTTGATTTCAAGTTGCAGCCATTCATCAGTAACATTGGCTACCTTACTTAGCAGACTCTCTTGTTGCTATAGAGGAGAAATCTGCCTTTTAGTGGTCAGTGTACAATTTATACATGTATGTGTGTGCACACAAGCCATAAACTATTGCATAGATAATCAGAATATGCAAATCATAAGTATAGTGGAATTACCAGGCTTTCTTTATTTCTATATACAGCTGTGCTCAAAAGTTTACATACCTTGACTGTCTCTTGCCTCAATTTTCACGCCGTTGACATGGAACTAACATGCACTTAAAGGAGAAGAATGGCCAAAGCTCTTTTGGCCAAATTTCTTCTATGGGTCACAGGAGTCTACATTCCTGTGACCCAGATTCAGATGCCTTCTGTCAGCTGATGTTGCAGAGCCGGTCCAGGCTCTTCAGGGATCCCAACAATAATGTCTGGATCCACTCATATGCCTGACCGGCAGCTGGCTCAGCCTCTCAAAATGCCGCTGAGAGCATGAGCCAGCCGCCCCCAACCCTTTCCCAGCCCTGCACCTATTGAGTGCTGAGAGAGCAAAGCAGAGAGTCGGTGAATGACAGTCTCTGCTCTGTTCCCTGAAGAGCAAAGCAGAGAGTCGGTGTATGACAATCACTGCTCTGTTCCCTAAAGAGCAAAGCAGAGAGTTGGTGTAGGACAATAACTGCTCTGTTCCTTGAAGAGCAAAGCAGAGACGATGAATGACAATCACTGCTCTGTTCCCTGAAGAGCAAAGCAGAGTCGGTGTATGACAATCACTGCTCTGTTTCCTGAAGAGCAAAGCAGAGATGGTGAATGACACTCACTGCTCTGTTCCCAGAAGAGCAAAGCAGAGACAATGAATGACAATCACTGCTCTGTTCCCTGAAGAGCAAAGCAGAGTTGGTGTATGACAATCACTGCTCTGTTCCCTGAAGAGCAAAGCAGAGACGGTGAATGACAATCACTGCTCTGTTCCCTGAAGAGCAAAGCAGAGAGTCGGTGTATGACAGCCTCGGCTCTGTTCCCTGAAGAGCAAAGCAGAGAGTCAGTGTATGGCAGCCTCGGCTCTGTTCCCTGAAGAGCAAAGCAGAGAGTCAGTGTATGACAGTCACTGCTCTGTTCCCTGAAGAGCAAAGCAGAGATGGTGAATGACAGCCACGGCTCTGTTCCCTGAAGAGCAAAGCAGAGAGTCAGTGTATGACAGCCTCGGCTCTGTTCCCTGAAGAGCAAAGCAGAGAGTCAGTGTATGACAGTCACTGCTCTGTTCCCTGAAGAGCAAAGCAGAGATGGTGAATGACAGCCACGGCTCTGTTCCCTGAAGAGCAAAGCAGAGAGACGATTAATGACAGTCACTGCTCTGTTCCCTGAAGAGCAAAGCAGAGAAATGGTGAATGACAGCCACTGCTCTGTTCCCTGAAGACCAAAAAACTGAGTGATCAATGGTCTTTGATCGCTGAGGTCTTGGTGTAGAGGCAGCAGGGAACAGATGCAGCATTAGATCAATGCTTCAATAAATATACACAAATATTTAAATCATTTGGCATAAGTCCACCAACTGAAAAATGAAAATTTTGTTTTGATAAAGTCTGGTGACGAGACACGTGTCAGGATTGAGCCACACAACGTATCCTGTAATGAGGCATTCACCTTACGTCCCCCGCCGGAAAGGACGTATCGCTCACGAGCAGCGAGCAGGATCGGGTGAGACGCCCATTACCATGTGATATACAGATACCCTTTAAGATTATTGTGGATATTTTGGCATGCTTTCATTTATTTCATGTGAGTGCTTTCTATCCAATAAATGGTTTTTAATGGATTCATGCTATGAGTTTCCTTTAACATCTTTCCCTAATTACGGGGTGTAATAGTTTAAAGGATTTCCCGCCATCATATCAGTCTCTAATTGATGAAGGGCTTGTTGATTGATGATCTGTACTACTCTGACACTCACCACAAGTGCTATTGCCTATCAGTGTTGGCTGGGCCATGATATATGGTGAGTGGCACTGAATTGGGGGAGGTTTTCCTCTGTAGCACGTGGTGATATTTGAGTGCATTTTATTCAACCAATTATCGTTATGTTGTTCACATGATGATCTTGGTGGATCAATAAGGACCTTGTACTTCATCACAATTTTCACTTTTCAGTTGGTGGACTTATGTCAAATGATTTAAATATTTGTGTATATTTATTGAAGTGTTATATTTTGTGTCATATTTTCACTTTGCTATTGTGTTTTATAATTCTTTTATTTTTTTTGCATTAGGGCAGCTTCACATTTTATGTACTCATTTATTTATTTAGGTGAGTGATTTATTGTGCACTTTTTCAGGTGTTAGGTTTTATATATATTCACATCACATTTGCGCAGTGAATATATGGCTTATATATTAGATCAATGCTGCCATTAAATCTTGCCTGCAGATAAAATGAATATCTCCTAAACGTGCACCATTTAGGAGATATTCATTTGTTTTGCAGCTGGCGACATCAGCGGCGCATACATACTGCACTTTAAAGGGAAGGCATACTGAGTATGCCATCCCATCAGAGCGCTGTGCCACGATCATGGCTCCCATGCAATTGCGTGGGAATGATGTTATTGTGGCTTAGCCTTTCAAACGGCCAGAGCCCTCGAACCCAGAAGGAATACCGGGTGAAGATTGAAGCCCTGTCAGCGTAGACAGCACATCGCTAGAGGGCTTTGTTTTACATGTCAGTCTTTCAGTATGCGATGCATACTAATACATTATGCCATTACCTTGTAGGGGGCCTGAAATTTTTTTTTTCAGGATTTATTACTGCTTTAAACACCCTCTGCTAGTAGCACACTGGAGAGCTGGACCCTCCAGAATGCCCCTCTCCACACTACTCCAATCAAGGGCTCTGCTCAGGAAGTGTGAATGCTGTCGATTGGAGCAGGTTGTCATGGACATGTCACACCACTGAAGACCGGCCTGCCACAGTATGTGGTTTTATTACTAAAGCTGCAGTGTGGAAATCGTTTTATAAATAGAGAGCACTATGGTTCCACTTTTCTGTTTTCCATAATACATATTATATGAGAGCGTCAGCTGGAGGAGTGTATAGTGTGGAGTTTTAGTAATTCAACCCCAATATGTCCACTCCAATTATATTCAGCCTACTGCTCCTACCTACAATAGTTCCTGTACAGCCATTTGCAGCCTTAAATACTTAATCTATTGAGAACAGTGGATGTCCTGCTTTACCAATAGACGTGAGAGGTTTAATACGAATGAAGAATTCAAAGACATCCATTCAATGCATCAAATTTGACAGCAAGAGGAAGTCACTCAGTTTCTTATCACACATGGATGTTGGGCCCTACCCTTTCTGAACTCGCCCATCAACTTTTCTTTAGCCACTTGACTGTAAGCAGGTGTCTGCCTTGTTTTTATCAGGCAACAAATCACAGTTCAAATAGTGTAGCTGCTTTTCACCTTTGCTTGAACATGGTTTGAACTTTTTGTGACAGGGACACTTACTAAAGGACTTGTCATCATCAGATAATCCCAGGATCTTTTCAAGAGCCCTTGGGGCTTAGCAATTCCCCCTGAAGTTTCATAAATGGTTTGTATCCGATCAAGGAGGACACAAATTAATACAGCCTCCTCTGAGCAGGTTTCTTAGTGACGAAAGCATAAGCTTGCTATGTACAAGGTCACACCCTTAACACTTGTCATTAACAAATGCTGACTGACAGATATGATGTCAGCCAACAATAAAATAATTAGCTGGCTTTCTTCTGCATTTACAGTAATACTGTGCTGAAAGAAATTAAACAGTATTGGCATTCTTAAATGCTGTTCTGTAAACTGTACAAACTACAATACCAATGTTCTCCCTTTTCTTGTGGCAAACTTTATCAGTCAGGGCATCCGCTGCTACACTATGGCTCAGTTCCAAAACTGGCCTTATGAGTCGGTGCATCTACTTCTACACTATGGGGGGATCTACTAAAACTGGAGTGTGCAAAATCAGGTGCAGCTCTGCATAGACAACAATCAACTTCCAGGTTTTATTGTCAAAGCTAATTGAACACGCTTAAGTTAGAAGTTGATTGTCTACCATGCACAGCTACACCAGATTCTGAGTGCTCCAGTTTTAGTAAATTACCCCATGTCTTAGTTCTATAGCTGGCCTAATGAGTTGGTGCATCCACTTCCATACTATGGCTCAGTTCTAAAGCTGACCTTATGAGTCGGTGCATCCACTTCCATACTATGGCTCAGTTCTAAAGCTGACCTTGTGAGTCGGTGCATCCACTTCCATACTATGGCTCAGTTCTAAAGCTGGCCTTATGAGTCGGTGCATGCACTTCCATACTATGGCTCAGTTCTAAAGCTGACCTTATGAGTCGGTGCATCCACTTCCATACTATGGCTCAGTTCTAAAGCTGACCTTGTGAGTCGGTGCATCCACTTCCATACTATGGCTCAGTTCTAAAGCTGACATTGTGAGTCGGTGCATCCACTTCCATACTATGGCTCAGTTCTAAAGCTGGCCTTATGAGTCAGTGCATGCACTTCCATACTATGGCTCAGTTCTAAAGCTGACCTTATGAATCGGTGCGTCCACTTCCATACTATGGCTCAGTTCTAAAGCTGGCCTTATGAGTCAGTGCATGCACTTCCATACTATGGCTCAGTTCTAAAGCTGACCTTATAAGTCGGTGCATCCACTTCTATACTATGGCTCAGTTCTAAAGCTGACCTTGTGAGTCGGTGCATCCACTTCCATACTATGGCTCAGTTCTAAAGCTGACCTTATGAGTCGGTGAATCCACTTCCATACTATGGCTCAGTTCTAAAGCTGACCTTATGAGTCGGTGCATCCACTTCCATACTATGGCTCAGTTCTAAAGCTGGCCTTATGAGTCGGTGCATGCACTTACATACTATGGCTCAGTTCTAAAGCTGACCTTATGAGTCGGTGCATCCACTTACATACTATGGCTCAGTTCTAAAGCTGACCTTATGAGTCGGTGCATCCACTTCTACACTATGGCTCAGTTCTAAAACTGGCCCTATGAGTTGGTGCATCTACTTCTACACTATGGGGAGATTTACTAAAACTAGACGGTGCAAAATCTGGTGCAGCTCTACATAGAAACCAATCAGCTTTCATGTTTTATTGTCAAAGTTTAATTAAACAAGCTTAAGGTAAAATCTTATTGCCTACCATGTACAGCTGCATCAGATTTTGAGTGCTCCAGTTTTAGTAAATCTCCTCCATGTCTCAGTTCCATAGCTGGCCTTATAAGCTGGTGCATCCACTTGCATACTATGGCTCAGTTCTAAAGCTGGCCTTATGAGCCAGTGCATTCACTTCTATACTATGGCTCAGTTCTAAAACTGGCCTTATGAGTCTCCATCTACATTAAGGCTCAGTTCTAAAGCTGGTCTTACGAGTAACAGTCACCCAGTGAATATGTCCACCATGTTACATGGGAAAACCTTACATGCAACATGCATGGGAAAAAAAATCTATTCTTTTTATATGATCAGTAAACACGTACACTCATTTTACCCTAGTGTTCATGTGGTGTGTGGGGTGTGTGCAAACATTTTGAGCGCTGCTCTTAGAATAGGGAAACAACCAAAATCTGCCATAGAAATCCAGCACAGGCAATCACTTTTTCTTCATAACGTGTTAGCTAGGAGCGTTGTGTAGCACCCATAGATATAACAAACACTGCCTAATCTAATTGATACCAGCTGAAACCCAAAGGGTGGATTATACAAGAGCTTCTTGGGATTAACTGTGAACAAGGTATGGCTGGGCTAGGGTATAAGGAGGCATATGCTAGTACAAAGAGGATATGCTGATCTGGTGGTTCGGGTGGGGATACTTCACCATTCAGATAATGCTCAGCGTGGGAATTAAGTTAGTGAGAAGAGCTGGGCAATATATAGCTACAAGTTTCCCATTAGGATGATCACATTGATTACAATGCCTGGAAGATGGAAGTCTTCCCCCATAATCTTCTTTGGTGGCTCTGAGATGTCATGTGACTAAATGTCAGGACACACAAAGGAAGCTGATGCTGGAAGATGTGAAAGGTTTTATCACAACGAAGCTATGTCTCTTAGGAAGACCTACCTTTCATCATACCCACCAATCAATGAGACACAATGGCACACTTTACATAGCCTACTTTCTTTAGCCCACGGAAATCTGGCCCTAGTATAAAAGAGCCAATTATTCAGTTTTCCCCCTAGTCCTTCTCTGATTATGAGGCCCCACTGACACCCTGGATAAAGATTTGCCCATCTGCTAACATCCTAACATCCATGTAATTTCACATCCTGTGCACATATGAATCCAATTCCTCAATTGGTATAATTAAAGTGTACCTTTATATAAAACTTTTTTTTTTGATAGAGCAAGGGAACAGTTTGAAAATGTTTTTACAACCTATGGCCTAGTTTAGAAGATTTTCCCTCACAATGTTGTCACCAGGACAGGAAAATGAGAAGAAATTTTTCCAACAGACACAATGGCAATAAAACAACTTTATATTAGTAGCGTGAAAGCTAGAACTACCATTAGTTTTTTGATTCTGTCTCTGTCTCCATTGGAAGAGAATTGAAGAAGGATCTCCCCCACAGGATGGAGAGAGAACATTTTTTTTGTTTTTTTTTTGGCTTTGGCTATTCCCAACTTTAAGTGAATGTAAACCCTAGCAATGAGATCCTCTTATTAGATCCTTTTTGGTTTGTTAAATATACCATTGAAAGTGTTCTGTTTGATAAGTGCAAAAATTACCAGTTGATTTTGCCAGAAACCTTGTGAGCCAATAATTGTACTTTCTGCTTGAGCACAAGGAGGGGTGAAAGAGACAAAGAGGGGAGGAGAAAAGGAGAAGCTTATGTTCTTTGAATCCATCAAAAATTAAGTAAGCAGGGCTGACAATGTATCCTTTGAAATTCATTACCAAAACTATAATGTGTTGTCATGTCAGAAAGGTAGAAGCACATAATAATTCTTGCACGTCAACAGTTAATTCTGTTAAAATATTTTTTTAACATATGCATGAATAGGAAAAAGTCTACTAGCTGTGCTGTACAGACCACCATATTGTCATGGTGAATAGGCAAGGGATTCAGTAAAACCCAATTCAAATTTTGGGTTGTTGTATCTTTGCTTTTTACTTACATATTTATAAAAACTGTCAAGAATGTTAAAAAAGTGGATTTAATACAGATAGATCAGTAGACAATCATTGTATTTTTGGGAATCTTTGCTGGCTGTTATCTGGTCCAACTTGATTAATTAGTTGACTCATCTCCATCTCCTGACTTTCCCAAACTAATGTATAGGCTGGTAACTGGCAACCACATATGAAAGAACTACAAGCAAAAATGGAAACACTGTTTTTCACATTAAAAATGAGTGTAGATTCACTTTAATTATCCAGTTATGTACTGAGGCCTATTTCTGTTTATTTCATCTACACAATTGGATACTAGAAGTGAACCTAGCTACCATTTATTGAGTAAAGATTCTCAACTCCTTTAGTAAACCAGCCTCATTATGTTGTTTTCCAGCATTAGTCTCTACACAGAGAGGCTGATTTATTAAAATAATCGTAGACTTACAATCAATAAATTGTGTGAATATTCACTTCAATTATTATATCATTCCTATTCACTTTAAATACCCAATCGTGCAAATTAAGAATTTGCTTTTAACATAATTGGATAACTGAATATTCACATAATTTATTTTGTGAAGATTCTAAATGCCTAGTGGTGGCACTTTCTATAGCTAGCTCGCTGAATTTCTGCTTTGTGACTGCTGTGTAATTTAGCATTAATATGTGTATTGCTACCCCTGAAGGAGCTACTGGTTAAGATGGGTCCTCTGTTCTGGGCCTTGACCTTCTCAATGACCTCAACTCCTCTGACACAACAGGTTGAGTGCTCAGACATACAATATCAAGGGAAATCACTGACAGTAATACTACGTACCTAGTAATAGTGTTCAATTAAAGAAACAGACACAAAATCAATTAGTAAAGGCAAACCTAATATATTGTCGCCCAATAAAGTTGATAACAAGACAAAGTAAAACAAATAACAATGGTAATAACACACTTTAGCATATAGTGATTAATGATTAGGACAAGGCATAGAATAACATTTGCCGTTTAGATCAGCACGAACAGTAACAACTCGACTGGAAGTTTAGCAGTAAACAGCAATGAGAATCAAACTAAAAACCACTGGAGCTATACTGCCAGAGGTCACTTATGGTGGATATGCTAGGCATATCTGTCTGGTAAGCATTGCCAATATTTAAAAAAAACACAAGGATGGGTATAGGGAAATGGAGAGGATTTTGTGGGCGGATTTAATGAAGGGGCAGCTCTTAAAGTAGTTCTTCTGCCAGCTATTTTTGGGGCCCTTTAGGAGCATTAGTGCACTTAACTACAGTCCCAGTTAACCTGCATGCAGTATAGGTATAGTATAGTCTTGGCACACATGCAAGGATGGATGTGGTTCAGATGCGTTAAAAGTTCAGTATAATGCAGTATTTTTTTTAAGTTATTTTAATTATTTCAGGTACTTATATAGCGCCGTCAATTTACGCAGTGCTTTACACATATATATTGTACATTCACATCAGTCCCTAACCCTCAAGGGGTGTACAATCTAAGGTCCCTAACACACATTCATACATACACATATTAGGGCCAATTTAGACAGGATCCAATTAACCTACCAGCATGTCTTTGGAGTGTGGGAGGAATCCGGAGTACCCGGAGGAAACCCACGCAGGCACAGGAAGAACATGCAAACTCCAGGCAGGTGGTGCCGTGGCTGGGATTTGAACCAATGACCCTAGTACTGCCAGTCAGAAGTGCTAACCATTTAGCCACTGTGCTGCCCCATAGAGTTGGTATAGGTGAAGTATATACAGTGAAGAAAATAAGTATTTGATCCAATGCTGTTTTTGAATGTTTGCCCACTCACAAAGAAATGATCAGTCTAAAAATTTAATGGTAGGTGTATTGTAACACTGTTACAATACACCATGCATGTCTAACAAATGATGCACTGATTTGCATGTTCATGGGGAAATAAGTATTTGATCCCCTATCATTCAGCAGGATTTCTGGCTATCAGGTGTCTTTCATACAGGTAACAAGCTGAGATTAGAAGCAGTCTCTTAAAGGGAGTGCTGCTAATCTCATTTTGTTACCTGTATAAAAGACACCTGCAAGCAATCAATCAGATTCCAAACTCTCCACCCTGGTAAAGACCAAAGAGCTGTCCAAGGATGTCAGGGACAAGATTGTAGACCTACACAGGGCTAGAATGGGCTACCAAACTATCGCCAAGCAGCTTGGTGAGACGGTGACAACAGTTGGTGCAATCATTTGCAAATGGAAGAAACACAACACAAATGTCAGTCTCCCTAGGTTTGGTGCACCATGCAAGATCTCACCCCCGTGGAGTGTCAATGATCATGAGAACAGTGAGGAATCATCCCAGAACTACACGTGAGGATCTTGTCAATGATCTCCAGGCAGTTGGGACCACAGTCACCAAGAAAACAATTGGTAACACACTACGTCGACAAGGATTGAAATCCTGCAGTGCCCCCAAGGTCCCTCTGCTCAAGAAAGCACATGTCCAGGCCCGTCTGAAGTTTGCCACTGAACATCTGAATGATGCAGAGGATGACTGGTTGAAAGTGTTGTGGTCAGATGAGACCAAAATCGAGCTCATTGGCATCAACTCAACTTGCAGTGTTTGGAGGAGGAAGAATGCTGCCTATGACCCCAAGAACACATCCCAACTCTCAAACATGGTGGTGGAAACATTCTGCTTTGGGGGTGTTTTTCTGCTAAGGGGACAGGACAACTGCACCGCATCAAAGGGACGATGGACGAGGCAATGTACTATCAAATCTTGGGTGAGAACCTTCTTCCAGAATGACAATGACCCGAAACACACGGCCAAGGCAACAAAGGAGTGGCTCAACAAGAAGCACATTAAGGTCCTGGAGTGGCCTAGCCAGTCTCCAGACCTTAATCCGATTGAAAATCTGTGGAGGGAGCTGAAAGTTCGAGTTGCCAAACGTCAGCCACCAAACCTTAATGACTTGGAGAGGATCTGCCAAGAGGAGTGAGCCAAAATCCCTCCTGAGATGTGTGCAAACCTGGTGGCCAACTACAGGAAACGTCTGACCTCTGTGATTGCCAACAAAGGATTTGCCACCAAGTACAAAGTCATGTTTTGTGAAGGGGATCAAATACTTGTTTCCGTCATGAACATGCAAATCAGTGCATCATTTGTTAAAAATGCATTTCTTTTGAATTTATTTGTTGCTATTCTGTCTCTCAGTGTTACAATACACCTACCATTCGATTTTTAGACCGATCATTTCTTTGTGAGTGGGCAAACATTCAACATCAGCAGGGGATCAAATACTTATTTCCTTCACTGTAGGCAGTATGGATGTTTTGTAGATGCTAAATAGGCATGGCACAGGTGCAGTATTGCCATATCTCCATGGACTCAGTTCCTCCTAACAGTGTAAATGGTGGGTGATGAGCCTTCTCAAGAGTCCCTGTGGTATAGCTGCAATTTCTCACTGTGGAAGGGGCCCTGTCTCCGATGCCTTCGATGATCAGCAATGGGAAGAAGAGGGTGAAAGTACACTCTGATCTCCCTGCTGAAGTGATACAAGCTTGATCACTGTGGTTTATGCTGAGCAACCCTGTGTGTCTCTCCCTAGGTCTCAGGCTTGGTCCCAGCCAATCTGGCCTCTCACCATTCTGTCAGCCTGCAGCAGATGTGCTCTCCTTGCTTTCCTCTAGGACAAGACTGCCCACTTTCCCGTGCAGTTTAATGAAAAAATCCTTTGCTAACTCCTCCTGCTGCCCAGGGCACACTGGAATCTGTAGTTCAGAAAGTCAGTTAATGTATTGCATGGTTACCATTTTGGACTACACTTCCCAGGATTCCAAGTATCATGCATTGAAGTCTGAGGGTTTGCTTAGCTTTAGCTTTCCCCTGCTGACCAGAAGAAAATGGGGCAGCCTAACATCAGTATCTTAGTAGAAAGTGAAATCAAACTGATTGTAAAGAGGTAAATATATTTTTCTCCATGTTTCTGTAGTCCAGCACCTGGCTACAGATGCATGTCATACATTTCACAATTTATTTAGGTGTTTTGTGTGTTACTCACAATTTGATTAAATGGATGGGTTGGATGGGTTATGCTGGCCGCTTCTGTGAGTGTATATTTTCCACTTGTGTGCCCCTCCTGTAGCACACTAGATACTGGCCGCGGTTTGGGTGTTGTGGGGGAATTTTTGACTGGCTGGCTCTCAACTAGTTTATGTGCTTTCAAGCCAATAATTTTGGATCCATGTATGGGTAAGACACCATTTAACCACTTCACTTTGATTATTATTTTGTAGTTTTGGGTCATTATTGTAAATAAAAAATATTGTTATATTTGATTGAATTATGTGTCTAAGATCTATATTTGTTGTGCAGGAAGTTAAAATATAATATATGTGCTGTGAGGTATTGATTATTTTTCTTTCAGTCCCTTTATAGTGTGGTAGATTTTATCCCCTGAGGAAACCCGAATGGGCGAAACATGTTGGGATTCATCACACCGTATATGCAAAATATTGGGAACTATGATGTGTGATATTGTACTTTATCAAAACCTCCAAATCGCTTTGTTTTAATTTGGAATAAAGAATGTTGTGTTATGACTCTGCACCTTTAAATTCCCAAATCCCGGAGGAATGCTTTGTTCCTCTTTTTCTTGTTGATTAAATGTGGGTTTATCTTTGTTCTGTGTAACAGCAAATGATATCAAAAGGCCCCAATGCAAGGCCTATTGATTGTCATTTGTCTCTATACTCTGATTATATGTAAAGGGACTGATTTCAATGCAGAATCTTTGACCTAATATTTCTAAAGCTGGCCATATACTCATTGAAGTTTGGCAGGTTCTGCAGAGACCAGACAAATTTTGATCAATGTGTGGCCATCCCCGTTTAAGAGAAGTCGATCTGGATGTAGGGACATGTTGAAAAACTTTTATCAGTCAGCGGTTGCAGCTGCTGATCAGTGTATTCTGACAGCTGAGAGTACCATTTTCAGAATACATCAAGGGGGGAAATTCCTCCATCCACATAATTTTGTGATTTGAATCTGTTTTTTTTCCATGCTGAACAAAGAAAAAAAATAGAGTACGGTCAGCTTAAGATAATTTGTAACATGGCTGCAGAGAGTCTGTTATCTTGATAGTGATTATTGTGAGTACTTATGGGCCTCTAATGTTCTTTGCTGATACACTGACAGAATACAGTGGAAACCTACTCAGCTGGAGCTTGAAGATAAGCATGTATGTTTTTTACACTAGTAGATACATAACTATTGTAATGGTACTCACAGAAATGACATGACTGCTGTAATGATCCAAGCAATTTTGGGGAGACAGGTGAAGAGATCTCATGTTTATGGTGCCTGCACCGTTCACCAGACACCCCTGCCGTTGAAAAAAACCCCAAATCTGCTTTGTGGAAGATGATAAAATAAACCTGCTATATCGAGACAGCCATTGTAACCCTTCTTCTATAAATGCTAGTTGCTGGGCTGTTATGCTAACCCACTGCCTTCTTAGCTCTCTAGGACACTAATGCAGAACAATAATGTAGATAAGGAGAGTTGAAATAAAGTCAGTTGTCTAATATAAACCTGCGGTCGGAAATTAAACCTCAAAAAGATATAGCAGCTTGCGCATTAAATAGGCCAACACTAACATTCATAAAACAATTGCAGCGCAAATTGGACATATAACTTGAAAATCCAAAAGGATTGACAATGATTTATACACAGATGACAACAAAGTCCATGTAGGATTCCCATATATAAATAGAAACTGGTGCAAAGGAAAAAGAGTTCCAATCCAGAAAGAAGATGGTCACCTTCCACCCAAATAAGTTGGCCTCTTACCAAAAGGTCTGACCGCTCAAAAGATCGGCCAGCATAATCAGTGTGATATATCCAGCTGATACTGAAACCAATAATGATTACTTCCAGAGCAATCAAAGATACTTCTTCAAAAAATTCTGAATAGCAAACTCACTTTATGACCTCATCAATAGGTCATTATGCACTCAACATGTGGACAGACTTGTGTACCCCTCTGTGGTCTTCCTCCAGCTCCTCTCCTGGTACCGCCACAGTATACACTCCTCCAGCTTACACTCTCGTATAATATGTATTAGGGAAAACAGAAAAGTGGAACCATAGTGCTCTCTATTTATAAAACAATTTATTAGTGCCCAGATTAAAAACACTTACCAAATGCAAGAAACAAGCCAGTATATAAGGTATAATTTCATTATATCGCTCACCACCCCACTCTCCCAGATGGTCATCAGTTCACAACTTCTAGGGCTCAGCTCCTTCCACCTATACACGTTACACCCCAGATTCAGGCTACCTCAGTAGGCCTACTGGAAATCTGGGGTGTAACGTGTATAGGTGAAAGGAGCTGAGCCCTAGAAGTTTTGAACTGATGACCATCTGGGAGAGTGGGGTGAAAAGAACTTGTAGGACAAAAAGATTAGTAAATAGTCTCAAAATACCAACCTAATAATTCTCTTTGTTCCTTCCAAGACCTTTTTATCTCTAGATTGCTTGTCACCTCCTCCTATGCTCGCTTCCAGGACTTTTCCCGAGCCTCTCCCATCCTATGGAACTTCCTATCCCAATCTGTCCAACTATCTCCTACTCTGTTTGGTTTTAGATGATTCCTGAGAACTTTCCTCTTCAGAGAAGCCTATTCTGCCCACACCTAACAACTGTACTTTGATTTTCTCCATCAGCTCATCCCTGGCAGCTAGTAGTACCATTTGTATCACTTGACCCTCCCTCCTGGATTGTAAGCTCTAACGAGCCCTCTGATTCCTCCTATATTAATTTGTATTGTAACTGTACTGTCTGACCTCATGTTGTAAAGGGCTGTGCAAACTGTTGGCGCTATATAAATCCTCTGTAATATTATTATTATTATTAATAATAATAATAATAATAATAATAATAATAATCATAATAATAAAAAATACACATAAGTGCACCAAATCTCAAAAAAGACACTCCAGCACAATACAGAATATTTTAGGTTCTCAGCAATGCCTGAGATCTTGCCAGAAAGGATGTCGATGCCACCCTCACCATGAATAAAAGCTAGGGTAAAGTAATAAGGGGGGGCATTTTTGAGCAGGGTCTGCTTAAAGGGCTCAATAATTAACCTTTTTTCACTGAAAAAGGAATTGCCATGCTGGCAAATCTAACTTCCTTGCAATTTTCTTTGGCTGACTGAAAAGAAAACACTAGTTATATAACATAACATAATATAACATAACATATATATGAGTTGTATGGTAACCCCGGGAAATTCTGTAAACTAGGGTTGATTGACTAAAGGAAAAGAGCCTGTTCTCCTAGCAAATTGAACTCTCATTTAACTTAGTGAGTTAGATGGTGCTGATTTTATTTTTTATTAAGTTAACATTGTATGTACACATAACTTTACATCTTGGTGGAGCTTTTCTCTTTATTTGTGAGATACTTTCTAAGCATCAACCATATGTAGAGGGATGCTGACACTGTAGATTTTCTATACCAAACACTGAGATTGCACTAGTACTTATAATAAAGGCTTACCCTCCCATTTAGCAATGAATGTGAGAAAAGGCATGGTAAGACAAACTGTAATTTCTTCAGAACACAAAAAGTTATGAATCTATAAATGTTTCCTAAAATCATTGCAATGTAAATAACTCACCTGCAGTAGACTGTGCTCTTCCTAACAAAACTACATGAAGTTAATATACAGGGCACGCTGAGGGCAATAGTTATATATATATTTTTTATAGTACTTTAGAATTATTCTGCTATACTGCAGTAAATTATATTTGATTGGAACATGCTGGCTTATGGTGTACCTGTATTTTTGGGGTACAGGCATTTGCATTATATACACTGCTCAAAAAAATAAATGGAACACTTTTTAATGAGAGCTTTGCATTTGGCTCGGGTCAGTGCCACTACTGGTAGCATGAGGCGATACCTGGACCCTACAGAGGTTGCACAGGCAGTCCAATTCCTCCAGGATGGCACATCAATACGTGCCATTGCCAGAAGGTTTTGCTGTGTCTCCCAGCAAAGTCTCAAGAGCATGGAGGAGATTCCATTGCATTTGCCATTGAACACCAGAATTGGCAGGTCCGCCACTGGCGCCCTGTGCTTTTCACAGATGAGAGCAGGTTCACCCTGAGCACATGTGACACACGTGAAAGGGTCTGGAGAAGTCGTGGAGAACGTTATGCTGCCTGTAACATCGTTCACCATGACCGTTTTGGTGGTGGGCCGGTGATGGTCTGGGGAGGCATATCCATGGAGGGATGCACAGACCTTTACAGGCTAGACAATGGCACCCTGACTGCCATTAGGTATTGGGATGAAATCCTTGGACCCATTGTCAGACCTTATGCCGGTGTAGTGGGTCCTGGGTTCCTCCTGGTGCACGACAATGCCCGGCCTCATGTGGCGAGAGTATTCAGGCAGTTCCTGGAGGATGAAGGAATTGATACCATTGAATGGTCCCCATGCTTGCCTGACCTAAATCCAATAGAACACTTCTGGGATATCATGTTTCAGGTCATCCGTTGCCATCAAGTTGCACCTCAGACTGTCCAGGAGCTCAGTGATGCCCTGGTCCAGATCTGGGAGGAAATACCCCAGGACACCATTTGTCATCTCATTAGGAGCATGCCTCGACGTGGTTAGGCATGCATGCAAGCATGCGGGGGCCATACAAACTACTGAGTACCATTTTGAGTTGCTGCAATGAAATTTCAGCAAAATGGACTAGCCTGCTGCAGCATTTTTTCACTTTGATTTTCGGTGTGTCATTACCCAGTCCATATCAGTGTAGATATCCAGCATGATATTTTCCCCATTGAGATTTGATGTGTTTTCAAAGTGTTCCTTTAGTTTTTTTGAGCAGTGTATGTTGTTTCTTTCTGTTTATTAAATGACTCCTCTATTTTGTGAATAGCTGTCCAATTTTTATTGTCACCAGCAGATGGCGTGCACCTTCCAGGTATCTAAAGCTGTCCTATAAACTCATTTCGAGAGTTTAATTTATTTATTTCAGGTTCTTGATTTATGCAGCGCTTTACATATATATATATTGTACATTCACATCAGTTTAAAGAGGTTTGCCTTTACTCCTTTTTTTCATGGTAATAACACACACAACCTTTTTTTAATGATAAAACTGCCATTAAAAGGGAAATTCAATACAAAACATGTAAGCAGCGGATCTGCAAGGTGCAGACAAAATCAATATTTATTTATTTATTTCAGGTACTTATATAGCACTGTCAATTTACGCAGCACTTTACACATATATATATTGAACATTCACATCAGTCCCTAACCCTCAAGTATACTACATTATATACTTCATATCATTAAGTTAAGCACCTCTTATTATATTGTAATGTTTTGGGTAACACAGTCAGTCATTTGATGGATATGCCAGCTAAAACACATCATTTAGTAATTAATTCAGTATGTTTGTGAGGAAGTTATATACCTGTGCATAGTTTAAAGCGGTATTAAACCCTTATTGCAGTGGCTGCATTCATGTTCTTTTTTAAGATTTTTTCCCCTTTATTTTCACTTGTGATCTGGTGAGTAACACACTCCCAATCCTTATTTTTCCATAATATGTTTTCTTGAGATTTTCAAAATGTATAAAACCTTTTCAAGTGATGTGACAGAATAATAAGGACTTACAAAATGGAAACAAGAAAAACAAGAAAATAAAAAAAGGAAAAAGGGGCAAAACACTTCCAGTCTTTAGGTGTCTCTGTTCTGGATAGAGGGACAATGGAGACACCTCTGGACAGCAGCACTGTCAGTCTTGGGGGAGGGGAGTGTTAGACTAGCAGATTTAAATGGACTTGACTAACAAATTAAATGCAATTACAGCAACAGTTTATTTTTCCTTTTAGGATAAAGGTTTTACATAAATGAATAAAAGCTGATCGTTGTAAGCACCACATATCCCTTTCAGTGGTAAATGGTTTGTCTCAACACTGCTGGGCAAATTGTTCTGTTAAAGGAAGCTGAAAAACAACTTACTTACTGGTTGGATCATCAGGTAAAAATTTTGAAGAAATAGTTTTAAAAAAAAAACTAAACGCAGCTACCACATCTAATAATTGGCAAGCTTCAATATATACAATGTTTGGCTTTGGGTTTATGACCGCCTTAACCATGTAGCACTAAATGATAATGCCTCAATGGCAACCAAAAGCTCAGTTCAACCAAACAACAAAAAGCTTAGTTCATACAAGCTTTGTTAGCTTGTAAACATTAATTTACAGCACATTATCTATGGCAAGCATTTTCAAAGCAATTTGAAATAGCTTTTTGCTCAAGAAAAATTACAGCAACACTTTGAAAACACATCAGATCTCAATGGGGAAAAATATCATACTGGATATCTATACTGATATGGACTGGGTAATGTGTTAGGAATGTAAGGATGCCCCATCATTTGGTGGAAATTAGAATTATCAACCTACAGAGGACTGAATTCAAAGACACCCCGAAAATCAAAGTGAAAAAATGATTTAGCAGGCTAGTCCATTTTGTTGAAACTTAATTGCAGCAACTCAAAATAATACTCAGTAATTTGTATGGCTCCCACGTGCCATTGTCTAGCCTGTAGAGGTCTGTGCGTCCCTCCATGGATATGCCTCCCTAGACCATCACTGACCCACCACCAAAACGGTCATGCTGAACGATGTTATACGCAGCATAACATTCTCCACAGCTTCTCCAGACCCTTTCACGTCTGTTACATGTGCTCAGGGTGAACCTGCACTCATCCGTGAAAAGCACAGGGCGCCAGTGGTGGACCTGCCAATTCTGGTGTTCAATGGCAAATGCCAATCAAGCTCTATGATGCCAGGCAGTGAGCACAGGGCCCGCTAGAGGACATCAGGCCCTCAGGCCACCATCATGAAGTCTGTTTCTGATTGTTTGGTCAGAGACATTCACACCAGTGACCTGCTGGAGGTCATTTTGTAGGGCTCTGGCAGTGCTCATCCTGTTCCTCCTTGCACAAAGGAGCAGATACCGATCCTGCTGATGGGTTAAGGACCTTCTACGGCCCTGTCCAGCTGTCCTAGAGTAACTGCCGGTCTCCTGGAATCTCCTCCATGCTCTTGAGACTGTGCTTGGAGACACAGCAAACCTTCTGGAAATGGCACGTGCTGATGTGCCATTCTGGAGGAGTTGGACTGTCTGTGCAACCTCTGTAGGGTTCAGGTATCGCATCATGCTACCAGTAGTGATATTGGCCCTAGCCAAATGCAAAACTAGTGAAAAACAGTCGGAAAAGATGAATAGGGAAACAAATATCAGTGGCATCCACCTGTAAAACCATTCCTGTTTTGGGGATTATCTCAATGTTGCCCATCTAGTGCACCTGTTGTTAATTCATTAACACCAAAGCAGCTGAAACTGATTAACAACTCCCTCTGCTACTTAACTGACCAAATCAATATCCCAGGAGTTTAATTGACTTGATGCTATACTCTCATTAAAAAGTGTTCCTTTCATTTTTTTGAGCAGTGTATATTAATATAATCACATCAGCACTGCCAGAGATCTGTATGTTTAGTTGTTTTCTGGGCGTTCATTTATCATTGCTGGTCAGCAGAAGCTTGCAAACCAGAAGACTGGATTATAAGTAATGGGATTCATTAATGAAGGTACAAGAAGCCAGTGTGTGACTTACAGATGAGTTTCTTCGCAAAGCTTAAATACACTTTCCAACATAATTGAAGCAAAATTGTAATCTCTGTTTCTCAGTGTAATCTAGTGCACAATAGTTTGTATTTAAAAGTGGTACCTTAGTCAGGAAATTAAGTCCTGCTAGATGACTTCAGGCTTGCCCTTTTGCAGGTATAGCTATGTAAATCATTAAAAATAAGCGTCTATACTGTTTAAAATCCAGTAATATACTTTTTCACCCTGCTCTGCACCTGCTCAGTTGCTCTCTATTTTGAAGTCCTGTGCCGAATTTGTAGAGGCCGATCTTCTGACAGCCTAAAGCAGGGGTCCTCAAACTTTTTAAACAGGGGGCCAGTTCACTGTCCCTCAGACCGTTAGAGGGCCGGACTATATTTAAAAAAAAAAAATAGCTATTAGTAAAATACCAATATATATATATATATATATATATATATATATATACAGCGCTACAAAAACAATATACCAGCAATAACTTTGCCTACACAGAGACATACAGACTGCACTGCGCATCAATGCAGCCTCACCAGTGCCCATCAATACAGCCTCACCAGTGCCCATCAATGCAGCCTCACCAGTGCCCATCAATGCAGTCTGATCAGTGCCCATCAATGCAGTCTGATCAGTGCCCATCAATGCAGCCTCACCAGTGCCCATCAATGCAGCCTCACCAGTGCCCATCAATGCAGTCTGATCAGTGCCCATCAATGCAGCCTCACCAGTGCCCATCAATGCAGTCTGAGGGCCCTCTTACCCCTCGTACGTTGTTTGTTATTGTTGTACTGTGTCATGTATTGTCCCCCCCTCTATTGTACAGTGCTGAGCAAACCCTTTGGCGCTATATAAACTCGATGTAATAATAATAATAATAATCAGTGCCCATCAGTGCAGCCTCACCAGTGCCCATCAATGCAGTCTGATCAGTGTCCATTAATGCAGCCTCACCAATGCCTATCAATGCAGTATGATCAGTGTCCATTAATGCAGCCTCACCAGTGTCCATCAATGCAGTATGATCAGTGTCCATTAATGCAGCCTCACCAGTGTCCATCAATGCAGTATGATCAGTGTCCATTAATGCAGCCTCACCAGTGTCCATCAATGCAGTATGATCAGTGTCCATTAATGCAGCCCCACCAATGCCCATCAATGCAGTCTGATCAGTGTCCATTAATGCAGCCTCACCAGTGTCCATCAATGGCATTGATGGACACTGGTGTGCTGCATTAATGGACACTGATCAGACTGCATTGATGGGCATTGGTGAGGCTGCAATAATGGACACTGATCGGACTGCATTGATTCAATGCAGTATGATCAGTGTCCATTAATGCAGCCTCACCAGTGTCCATCAATTCAATGCAGTCTGATCAGTGTCCTTCTCCTCGGCTGTCTGTCACTGCCCAGCGCGGGAGAACTGCCCCTCCAGAGATCACAGACTCCACCCCTCTATCATTTACTCGCCACGCTGGCCGGATCTACATCCCCAGCACACAGTACTATCACTGGGGGTGGAGCCGAGTGGCAGGTGAGGGAGGGAGAGGCAGAGCCAGTCAGAGCGGTGCTCGTGGAATGAAAGTGAAAGTATGCAGGCGATGCCGCCGTGAAAGTACGCAGGGGGATGCCAAATATTTCAAAACACCCGGCGGGCCGGATAAATGTCCTCTGCGGGTCGCATGCGGCTCGCGGGCCGTAGTTTAAGGACCCCTGGCCTAAAGATTTACTGCTGATCAGGACTCTGTACTTCAGCAAAATGGCAGCCACCAACAAGAAGAAACAGGAGAAATGCTGGAGACATATTTCCAGCACACACTCATTTTGGTAGTATAATTATTAATGTGGAATGTATGTTCCTTACCAAAGAATACTATTTTGTATCAAATTGTTATGGGTAAATTTCCATTTTCTACCATTAATACTGGACCAAACAGATTTATGTGCAAATCCATCACATTTTTTAAACAATCAGCTGGTAATTTACAGGACAACAGCAGGGGGCACTATTTTGCAAGTAATAGCAAAATGGAGCATGTCTTTTATTACAGAGGTCAAGAAGGCGATCTATTAAACAGATTCTCTGCATCTGCGTGCATTTGCAGTTTGAAGACACTTCACGCAAAAAGCAGATAGGACTTAATTAGAAAATACATAGGAATTAAGGTGTTACTCAAAGGAACCAGCTATATACACTGCAATAATGCTTTTGAATATCAAATCAATATTATCCACAAACATGCATTCGAAACCCCCAAAAAGGGCTTGCAGCAAAATTAAATTCAAATGAAATTTATAAAAGTATAGGGCATGTCTTTGCATTTCTTGTGCTGGTCCAAGCTAGCAGGCATTTTAGGGGACCACGAGGTAAACCCCCCCCCATAAAACTAAGGAAAACTGGAGCAGCAGACATCATTCACATGTACCAAAAGCCATTTTTTGTTTTGGATAGAGTGGGAAAGAGTTGGAAACTTTGTTAATTTTTTATTTTTGTCTTTCTCTGGATCAACGATGGATAAAAGGTTCTTTATACGGAGGTTTTTCATTGATTATTTTTTATGTGTTTATTCATTTTTGCTATTAGTTGAACTTATTAGACTTCTGTCTTTTTTCAACTTAAATAATAAATTTTACTCTGCTAGGGAGCTTTACTGTCTCTCTTTGTCCTGGCCATTATTAAAGTGTTACTAAACCCACAACAGTAAAATCAGTCTGTATATGCAGTAAAGCATGCTTGTTATACTCACTGTGGAATCTAAGGGGCTAATCCTCTGCCTTATATAAAAAGGCTGTTTGATCCTGTCTTCTCTGATCCTCCCTTTCTTCCACAGTCCCTAATCCATCTGCTGAGAGTACAGAGCTCTAGGAGTCACTCTGCAAATAGGGTGGGTTTTTTTGCTTTGAGGGCCAATCAGCGCTGTCCAGACAGAGGGTCAGGGGTCCTGCAGCCTCATAGGACAATCCGGGGAAAATGAAAACTCCCCCTACAAGCTTTAACTAGTGTTCTGCTGAACACTGATAGAAGTCACAAGACTGCTCTAACTGCTGATAAGATAAGGTATTTACTAGCTTATATTTACTAAAATAATTGCATTTCCATGTTGTGTGTACTGTGGGAGACCAGATATAGTGGAAGCAGGGTCCTGGGTCTAGTAACACTTTAAATAGGAGAAAATTCTAAATTTTTTATTTTGCGACTATATCAGAGGGAAAATCTTTTAATGGGCATGCTTGTGGTGACACCTACCTTAGAGAGGATAATTTTTCCTTTTGAGAAATGTGTTCTCACTTCTTCTGTCTGTTGAAAGAAAGTGTAAGACAAATTTCCCAAAGTGTCACAGATAACAACAAAAAAACAAAAAAAAAATGACAGGGGTTTTAAATATTCCATACTCTATCTAAACCAGCCTTTCTCACCCTTTTCAACACAGAGGAACCCTTGAAATAACTTTCCCGACTCAGGAAACACCTGTTAAAATGACTATATCTACAACTCATGATACATACAGTATTAGTGTGATGGTCAGTAGATAGAATACTCCTTATATGTGTGGTCATTGGGAAGTATAACCCCCTTACAGATAGCTAAAAAAGATGAATGGTGTCAATAGGAACTTATATGAGAGGCAGAAATTGCTCATTGCTCAAGGAACCTCTGGAGGAACCCTAGAGTTGCATAGAACCTTGGTTGAGAAACCCTGCTCTAAAGAAAAAAGTTGGCATGCTGTTGTTTTGTTGTATGGTTACTAGCATTGTAATAGAAAGCAGGTGTACAGGTAATCTTTCTCATCTTACTTCAGAGATCCAGCAACGTCTGAAGAAGAGGAGCTAGAAGAAAGGTATGAGTCAGGAAAGTGCCAGTCAGAAATGGAAATTTTGTAAGCATCTAGGCCAGGGGTCTCCAAACTATGGCCCTCCAGGTGTTGAGGAACTGTAAGTTCCATGAGGCCTTACAAGACTCCGATAGCCACAGGCAAGACTCCCAGAGGCAGAGACATGATGGGATTTGTAGTACTTCAACAGCTGGAGGGCCATAGGTTGAAGACCCTTAGGCAAATGCACTGTGTTTAAAGCCCAACTGAAGTTTTATTTTAAATGAGACACACACATTCTAGGTGCGTCAAAGCAAAGGGTGTCCTACAAATAACTTTCTTTAAAAAATAGACACAACAGAGAACAAAAGCCTGTGTCCTGCCAACATGCTATAGAGCAGTGGTTCTCAACCTTCCTAATGCCGCGACCCCTTAATACAGTTCCTCATGTTGTGGTGACCCCCAACCATAAAATTTTAGTTGCTACTTCATAACTGTAATTTTGCAGTGGGAGGACTAGCGCCCCATCACTGATGTCAGTGGGATGAATAGTGTCCCATCGTTGGTATCAGTGGGATGAATAGTGCCCCATCGTTGGTGTCAGTGAGAGGAATAGTGTCCCATCGTTGGTGTCAGTGAGAGGAATAGTGTCCCATCGTTGGTGTCAGTGGCAGGAATAGTGCCCCATCATTGGTATCAGTGGGAGGAATAGTGCCCCATCATTGGTATCAGTGGGAGGAATAGTGCCCCATCATTGGTATCAGTGGGAGGAATATTGCCCCATCGTTGGTATCAGTGGGAGGAATAGTGCCCCATCGTTGGTATCAGTGGGAGGAATAGTGCCCCATCGTTGGTATCAGTGGGAGGAATAGTGCCCCATCGTTGGTGTCAGTGGGGGGAGGAATAGTGCCCCATCGTTGGTGTCAGTGGGGGGAGGAATAGTGCCCCATCGTTGGTGTCAGTGGGGGGAGGAATAGTGCCCCATCGTTGGTGTCAGTGGGGGGAGGAATAGTGCCCCATCGTTGGTGTCAGTGGGGGGAGGAATAGTGCCCCATCGTTGGTGTCAGTGGGGGGAGGAATAGTGCCCCATCGTTGGTGTCAGTGGGGGGAGGAATAGTGCCCCATCGTTGGTGTCAGTGGGGGGAGGAATAGTGCCCCATCGTTGGTGTCAGTGGGGGGAGGAATAGTGCCCCATCGTTGGTGTCAGTGGGGGGAGGAATAGTGCCCCATCGTTGGTGTCAGTGGGGGGAGGAATAGTGCCCCATCGTTGGTGTCAGTGGGGGGAGGAATAGTGCCCCATCGTTGGTGTCAGTGGGGGGAGGAATAGTGCCCCATCGTTGGTGTCAGTGGGGGGAGGAATAGTGCCCCATCGTTGGTGTCAGTGGGGGGAGGAATAGTGCCCCATCGTTGGTGTCAGTGGGGGGAGGAATAGTGCCCCATCGTTGGTGTCAGTGGGGGGAGGAATAGTGCCCCATCGTTGGTGTCAGTGGGGGGAGGAATAGTGCCCCATCGTTGGTGTCAGTGGGGGGAGGAATAGTGCCCCATCGTTGGTGTCAGTGGGGGGAGGAATAGTGCCCCATCGTTGGTGTCAGTGGGGGGAGGAATAGTGCCCCATCGTTGGTGTCAGTGGGGGGAGGAATAGTGCCCCATCGTTGGTGTCAGTGGGGGGAGGAATAGTGCCCCATCGTTGGTGTCAGTGGGGGGAGGAATAGTGCCCCATCGTTGGTGTCAGTGGGGGGAGGAATAGTGCCCCATCGTTGGTGTCAGTGGGGGGAGGAATAGTGCCCCATCGTTGGTGTCAGTGGGAGGAATAGTGCCCCATCGTTGGTGTCAGTGGGAGGAGGAATAGTGCCCCATCGTTGGTATTAATGACACAAATGATGGGGCACTATCCCTTCCACTGACACCAATGATACTTACCTTGCTGACTCCTACTCCAGCCTGGGCTCGCTCTCTCCCTCTCCCATCTACAGCCTGCATACCTGGCTGCAGCAGCAAAATTTGCACTTACCTGTCAGCTGTCTTCCTTCTCTGGCCGCTCTCCTATTCACTCGTTCCTGCAGCTCCCTCGATCTTCTTCGATCTCCGCGCGCTGCCGCTCGGCTCCTCCTCTCCAAGATCCACCTCCTCACCGGTGATTGGCCGCCTGTGTGCCTCTCCTGAGCTCCAGTTCCGGTGGCCAATCAGCGGCGAGGAGGCGGAGCTGTTGAGTGATCCCGGGGGTGTAGCCAGGTTACAGGGGCAGCATATCATCCCGCCCACAGATCGCCTGAGACAGGAGCGGTGTCTCGGTTCCTAAGACCATCGGAAATATGTGTTTTCCGATGGTCTTAGGCGACCCCTGTGAAATGGTCGTTCGACCCCCAAAGGGGTCGCGACCCCCAGGTTGAGAACCGCTGCTATAGAGTAATACCTTTGTGTGGAAGCAGCTGTCTCTCTGCAGAGGTCCAACACTACCCCCACTGAGTCAGAACTAGAGTTCTCCAATCAGTGGGCAGCACGAGCTGTGCTGAATGCAGAGCTATTACAAGCAGTTGGAGTGGACCCCTCCACACCTTTTGACTTCTGTGGCTTTAACGGGAGCTTCTGTCCCACCAGGAGTCTTGATTGACCAGCTGGTACTGCCGTCGGCTAGTCACGTAGCCAAACAAAGACCAAATCAGCTTTGTTTGGCTCCGTTAAATAGTAAACCAGAAGTGATGAACTGACATCACTTTTGGCTTACTCGGAAATACACACCGCCATTTAAAAAAAAAATAACAGCATTCAATCACACTATCTTGGTGTGAAAAAATGCTTTTAAGGACATTGACCCCAGATCCCTTCATAAGGAGTACCTATCACATGCCTATTGCTGTCACAAGGGATGTTTACACTCCTTGGGACAACAATAAAAGAGATTAAAAACACAAATTAAAGAACAGTGTAAAAAAAAGAAAAATGAAAACATTAAAGTGCCCCCATCCCCGTACAAAGACAAACACATGAATCGGTTCGGTACACACACAAACTGTGATCGTCCCACACATGTACGGTATTGCTGCGATGTCAGATCATGAGTAGTAATTCTAGCACCAGACCTCCTCTGTAAATCTAAAGTGGTAAAGGCTTTTAGAGCGTCACCTATGGACAGTAAAATGTACGTTGTTTTTCGCCATTGCACAGGAAAACACATTTTTAAAGAATGACATGTTTGTTATTTATTACTCAGCATAATATCATCTTTTATATTTTACAAATAATTGGGTTATGTGTTTTGGGGTTTTTTTGCATTAAAATTCAAAAAGGTGTGTTTTTTCCCAAAAATTGCATTTGAAAAACCACTGTGCAAATACAGTGTGACACATGAAATGACAAAACCCACCAATTTATTTTCTATGGCCTCTGCTTTAAAAAAATATATATAACATTTGGGGGTTCTAAGTAATTTTCTAGCAAAAATACTGATTGTTACATGTAAAGAAAAGGTGCCAGAAGAGGCTTGGTCTGGAAGTGGTTAAAATTTCTATCCACTGGCCTGCACTTTGGTTTTATTGTTTTGAGAATTGTAAAAGGAGACAGGTGTACAGGTAAATGGGTACTAAGTCTCTGTTTGGATGCTACCACAAACAATATCAAATACATCTAGGGCTCATCAGGAACCACTAGTGGTGAATATTGGACTCTGTCCTTCTCAAACCACATTGTCATGGACAGCAAAAAAGAAACCTATGAATTATAGCATTTCCCTGTCTTTTTCTTCAAAATTTAGGTAAGTTTAATAACAATATCTGTATAAACTGTGGGTATACATGAACTATCCTGTGCATTTGGTTTAATATAGTTAAAAACGACACCAGGAGAAGTCATGTACGTAAAGACTTCAAATCAAGGTTGCAAGTGAGATTGAAACCAGAGAAATGTAGAAATCCAACCAAGACACCACCAGAGAAATGTAGAAATCCAACCAAGACACCACCAGAGAAATGTAGAAATCCAACCAAGACACCACCAGAGAAATGTAGAAATCCAACCAAGACACCACCAGAGAAATGTAGAAATCCAACCAAGACACCACCAGAGAAATGTAAAAATCCAACCAAGACACCACCAGAGAAATGTACAAATCCAACCAAGACACCACCAGAGAAATGTACAAATCCAACCAAGACACCAAACACCTAATTGCATTAGGCCTTTTGCTGCCAGGTTCTTATTTATTGTGGTATTAAACCCAAAACCAAAAATGTAATACTGTATATTGCAGTTTACCAATCCATAGATGTGGTGGCTGAATTAGATTTTCTTAGGCTTTTTCCCCTCTGTTTTCACCTGGTGATCTGGCCAGTAACACACCTACTGAATTAAAGTACCTATACTCTGGTTGAAGAAGCAACAGACACAACTTTGGACAGCAGCATTGTCAGTCTGGGGGGAGGGGAGTGTTAGATGTACAGTATTTATTTATTTATTTCAGGTACTTATATAGTTCCGTCAATTTACGCAGTGCTTTACACATATATATATTGTACATTCACATCAGTCCCCAACCCTCAAGGGGTGTACAATCTAAGGTCCCTAACTCACATTCATACATACACATACTAGGGCCAATTTAGACAGGATCCAATTAACCTACCAGTGTGTCTTTGGAGTGTGGGAGGAAACTGGAGTACCCGGAGGAAACCCACGCAGGCACAGGGAGAACATGCAAACTCCAGGCAGGTGGTGCCGTGGCTGGGATTTGAACCAACGACCCTAGTACTGCCAGGTGGAAGTGCTAATCATTTAGCCACTGTGCTGCCCCAAGTACTAGCACATTTAGATAAACTAACAAATGGAAGCCTAATTTCAGCTCACAATTTATAAGCGTTAAAGTATTTTTTCCTTTTGGAATTAGGGAATGAAGGTTTTACACAAATAATTTAAAACTGACCATTGTAATCACCCCTGTTAGTGTTAAATGGTTTGTCTCAATCCTTTAACTTCTACAGCTGCAGGACAGCTTATGCAGTTGAAAAACAACAGAATCACTAGCCACATCACCTGGTAAAAATAAAGGAAAGAAAGCTTAAAAAAGAAAACGAATGCAGCCACTGCCGGGACAAGGTCAGCTGGTGCCCAGGGAAAAGATGTCATACTGTGCTTCCCCCCTTCCTGGGTGAAGGATTGGGCAGGGCTATTAACAGTGTATGCAGTGCCAAGCTAAAACATATGTTATGGTTAGAGCATGTGCTAAAATAGCGCCAATGATTGTGGTAAAGCTCCCAATACGCAACCCCCACTTTACCTCCTTGTCCTGGCCCTGATTGTATAAACCCGCAGCAATCCCATTGTGTATCCCTATAGGATCTGGGTGTGGAAGGTAACATGAATCATACATAGCAAGCTTATTGTGTGTCCTGTGTCTGGTCTTCTCCCCACCAGCATGTCTGTGCATGGAAAGGAGGTGACAAAAGAGGCGGAATGTGTGTAGTAATGGTAGCAGAGGCTGGTATGAAAGGAGCATAACGGATTCTTTTAGTTTAAGGGGATGCCTGGCCTGTAGGACTGCATGATGGTCAAAGGGGACCCCCATCCAGAAATCCAGGAACTCCCGTCTAGTTAAAGGAGGACATCAGGGGGGTGATCAGAGAGGACCCATCACAGTCCCCCTTCCACCTCCTTTCAGCAGAAGGAGACAACTGGCCATGCTGCAAATTATCTGTTCAGCCGCCACTAAAGTGGGACAGGGATCTTAAGGCTGCCTGAGCCCAGCAGTGTTAGGCTAGGCTCACACATATCCAGTGCAAATTTTCTGTCCGTGTTCACTGCAAATTTCCAAAGCAGCTGTTTAGCGATTCAGCTGAGATTTCCAGATACGGTTCAGATATGAATTTTTTTCTGGAGCCGGTAGCCATCGGCATCTTTACCAATAGCTGGTTGTCAAGGAGCAGGCCAGGAAGCTGCATCCTTAACAACCGATGATTCATTGGCTGTCAGTGGGTTAATAAAAAAAGAACAGTGGCGCTATTCTGCATAATAAAAACTATATGTGTATCCAAATCACTGAACAGATTATAAATATCAAATAATTGTGACTAATTAAAAAAAATGAACCTAAAGGTGAAATAAAAAAGTCCACCCAGTGCTTTTACAGTGCATAGAATAAAGTCCCATTAACGTCCAATCTTGATGTTAAATATACTGTATACAGTACATAACTACATTGCCTAATTAGTCTAATTAAAGAGCTGCCTCTGCCCCTGCTGAGTCCTATGTGTAATCTGCTGTACACCTTTTAGATTGAGACCCCATCATCCCCTGCAAACCAGCTGAAAGTTAAAATCAGGAAGACTGGAAATGCTTACACCAGCTGCCAGCAAGAGAGAGAAAGTACAGAGGAAGGTGATTGATTAAACGTGACATTAGCAGCCTCCCCTGTCTGCAGCTCTGATAGTGTGGTATTACATGCACTGTTGTTAATTATTGTAGGTTTGTTTTGGGTTTAGACTGCACACATGGTTCAGAAAGAACTCAGACTGATGTCAGGAGGTGAGGCTTGAGACGACTAAAAATTTTTTTGAAAAATCAGAAAAATAAAAAACAGTCAATTATTTTGGGTAATAACAATACAAAGATTTTTAAATCAAGAGAAGTAAATAGTAATTCTTGGAGCTTTATACAGGGAGCCAAGTCCCATCCCCTTCCCCCTCACCTCTCTCTCCAAATGCCAGACTTTTTTTTAACAAGCTTTGCATTGCCATTATTACAGGCTAGGATGATTACCTCAGTGCCAACCAACAAGATGGCGGCGCCAACCAGCTGCCAGAAATATATAACATGGAAATAAAAGACAACCCCTCATACATGTTTAAGTGTTTGCTGCCCACGTAACACATACTGTATGTATAATTAACAACATTTAATAAAAAATTTCCAGGGACACCTTTTTGTTTCTGTGCATATAATGGCATCCCAAGACTTTGCCACCATTGTCACCTGACAGAATCGCATGCCAATCGAGCCAAAAAGCATGTTTAAAAATCGTGGAAAGTTTGTCACCCAAAAAGCAGCAGCAGATTCTTTTTGGCAGGCCTCTAATCATTTATATAATAGTGAAAGTAACACATTATGGTGGCAGGTACTTACACAGAGAGATGCAGCTGACTGCCTCACTCCTTTGTCAATCCATTCTGTTCCCTGCCCTACTTCAGACAGAGTTTGGAGCACATACAATAACCACCAAAATAATATCTACAATAACATAAATGCAGCTGCTATTTCTTATCTATAAAGATCTTAACAAATATGTGCAACCAATAGCGCTTGCTCTCTTGTCATCAATGTGTACAAAATACAGCATAACACGTGCTCAAAGCACCTCTTAATCATATACTGTATAAGTGCAAAGTCCAAAATATTATGTGTTCCACAAATTCCAACTATATGTGGAAAGTGTCCATAATAAGTGAAGAGTGTTGTATCCACTGATCCCACTAGTTACTGATCCACTACATGTCACTGTGAACACTCCTCACTCACCAGATTGCATTGACCCCCTTGTTATACAACAAGAAAAGTCATATGGCACTTTATGGTCTCCCAATGATGTGGATGGATCTCCTGCTCGGCTCCTCGTTCTGCTGTCGCCTCCTCACTGTGGTGGTGTGGGGTTGCTTTTCAGGGGTTGGGCTTGGCCCCCTAGTTCCAGTGAAGGGAACTCTTAAGGCGTCAGCATACCAAGACATTTTGGACAATTTCATGCTCCCAACTTTGTGGGAAGAGTTTGGGGATGGCCCCTTCCTGTTCCAACATGACTGCACACCAGTGTAGGTGCAAGATCCATAAAGACATGGATGAGCGAGTTTGGGGTAGAGGAAATTGACTGGCCTGCACAGAGTCCTGACCTCAACCCTATAGAACACCTTTGGGATGAATTAGAGCAGAGACTGCGAGCCAGGCCTTCTTGTCTGACACCAGTGTCTGACCTCACAAATGTGCTTCTGGAAGAATGGTCAAACACTCCCATAGATACACTCCTAAACCTGGTGGACAGTCATCCCAGAAGAGTTGAAGCTGTTATAGCTGCAAAGGGTGGGCCAACTCAATATTGCACCCTACGGACTAAGACTGGAATGTCATTAAAGTTCATGTGCGTGTAAAGGCAGGCGTCCCAATACTTTTGGCAATATAGTGTATATTAAAGAAAAGGACCTCCAAAGCAGTATTTCTGGAAAAACTGCCTGTATCTTGGGCCACACCAGTGAGACAGAAGTATAGGGAGCTTAAAAAGTTGCTGAAAAATTGGTGCAGGCAGGAGGGGTTTGAGTTCATGGAGAACTGGGCTGACTTTTTGGTCAGTTACTAGCTCTATAGCAGGGATGGACTTCACTTAAATGGCCAGGGTGCATCTTTATTGAGAGTGAGGATAGCCAAAAAGATGGAAGAAATTTTAAACTAGGCAGTGAAGGAGAGGGATCAGAGGATGATTTGCTAGTGAACATGACAGAGAGGATCTCTGTGTTAAGTCATCATCTCCGGAGAGTCCTCTATGTCATCACTCTATTGAAGGATTCTCATCAGCACCTTTCTCCAAGAGAGCAATAACACCAGCTCTCCTCACCAACAGGAGTGCCACAATGTCATTTTTCCAGGTGTGCATTGGATCAGCCATAAGGGAAGATTGGAGGCTGGTAGTCTTTTCTGCAGGCGTGTGTTGGACTGGCTGTAAGGGGAGGTTGGAGGCTGATAGTCTCTTCTGCAGGCATGTGTTGGACCAACTATAAGGGGAGGCTGGAGGATGGTAGTCTTCTCTACAGGTGTGCGTAGGACCGGATATAAAGGGAAGGTTGGAGGCCAGTAGTCCATTTTTTGCAGGCGTGTGTTGGACTGGCTATGAGGTGAGGTTGGAGGACGGTAGTCCTTTCTCCATGTGTGCATTGGAACGGCTGTCAGAGGAGGTTGGAGGCCGGTATTCTTTTCTGCAGGTGTGTGTAGGACCGGCTATAAAGGGGGGTTGGAGGCCAGTAGTCCTTTTTTTTTCAGGCATGCGTTGGATCGGCTATGAGGGGAGGTTGGAGGCTGCTAGTGTTTTTTTTGTAGGCATGTGTTGAATGAGCTATGCGGGACGTTGGATGGCAGTAGTCTTTTTTGCAGGTGGGCGTTGGGCTGGCTATGAGGGGAGGTTGGAGGTCTGTAGTCTTTTTTTGCAAGTGTACGTTGGACCAGCCATGAGGGTAGGTTGGAGGCCGGTACTTTTTTTCAAGTGTATGTTGGACTGGCTATGAGGGGAGGTTGGAGGCATGTTATTTTTTTCATAGAGAGTCCTCTATGTCATCGCTCTGTTGAAGGTTTGTCAGCAGCACCTGTTTCCAAGAAAGCAATAACGTCAGCTCTCTTCACCAACAGGAGTGCCACAGTGTCTTTTTTTGGAGGCGTGTGTTGGATCGGCTGTGAAGGTAGGTTGGAGGCTGGTAGTCTTTTCTACAGGCGTTTGTTGAACTGGCTAAGAGGGTAGGTTGGAGGCTGGTACTTTTTTCAGGCGTACAGGCGTGCGTTGAACTTGCTATGAGGGGAGGTTGGAGGCTGGTAATTATTTCAGACGTGTTGGTCCAGCTATGAGGGGAGATTGGAGGCCGGTAGTCTTTTTTTCAGGTGTGTGTTTGACTGGATATGAGGGTAAGTTGGAGGTCAATACTTTTTTCAGGCATGCGTTGAACTTGCTCTGAAGTTGGAAGCCTGTACTTTTTTCAGGCATGTGTTGGACCGGCTATGAGGGTAGGTTGGAGGCTGGTAGTCTTTTTTTTTTCAGGTTTCAGTGTTTTCAAAGTGATTTCTCAGCAAAATAAATCATGGAGACTTGAATGGGGGAGTTTGCTTTGAATATTAAAAATAAATTAAATTGGTTTTTGGTTTGTGGTGCTCAGATGCAGTGTAGTTCCACTTTACATCTGTGGTGACTGGCATTTTTATAATTCAGTGTTTCCCGTACTCCTTTAAATTGTGTACCACCACCATATCTTTTGTGCCTCCTGTACAGTTAAAGGGTCAGTCCACCCAAAAGTGATATTTTAGTCACAAGTGGAGTCTATTGGACTTAGTCACCCTCTGACTTCTTATGTCTCCCTCTCCCGTAGTGTTATTACCTTACAAAAGTTTCTTGCTCTGTTCCCACTAATTCTGCTGCTTGCACCATCCAATAAAATGAATCGCAGATCTAGGAGAGCTGAACCTTCTATTCATGCCTGCATTGGATGTTAAGATCTGGGATCTCAATTTCAGACCTTTCACCACAACATATAAGAGACAATTAGGTAGTATAACTGCTCAATCTTTTAACCAGTTGCCGACTGGCCCATAGAGATATATTGCGGGCCAAGTTTCTTCTGTGCGAGATCAAGTACATGTATGTGATCTTGCATTTTCCAGGTAGGGGACATGCACACCTGTCGCCCCATCTGTGCTGTCATTTGCTACAGCACAAGCCAATCAGCAGGTCCTGACAAATGATTTATGGCTGGCACCTGCTACTGGGCTGAGCGAATGACAGAAAAAGCTCTGTGTTGACAAACAACACAGACCTCTGTACAGACAGCAGTGATGTGTCTGTTTTTTTCTCCCTGCAATATTAACCCCTTCCCAGCTGGTTTCATCTGTACAGTGACAGTGTATAATGTTAACACTGATCACTGTATTAGTGTTACTGGAGATGTCAGTGTCAGTCAGTTCCCACAAAGCATTAGTTAGTGGTCGCACTCGCATTATACGTCTCTGATCACCACCATTACTAGTATAAAAATAAATAAATAAAAATTCCAGTATATATCCCATAGTTTGTATATACACTTATTGAAATATTTTTTTTTTACCAAAGACATGCAACAGAGTACATTTTTTGGCCTAAATTTATGAAGAAAGATTTTTTTTTATATTTTTATGGATAAAATATTTTTTTTTCAAAATTTTCTTTTATAGAATAAAAAATAAAAACTCAGCGGTGATCAAATTCCACAAAAAAAAGCTCTATTTGTGTGAAAAAAATTATATAAATTTTATTTGGGTACAGCGTTGCATGACTTCACAATTGCCAGTTAAAGTAACGCAAAGCTGAATTGCATGAAATGGCCTGGTCATGAAGGGGGTCAAATCTGCCAGCGCTTAAGTGGCTGAATAAAGTTTTGGGTGGAGTAACCCTTCAAAAATAACCACAGGTAACATTATCCTATACTGCCACAACACTGTCTGTGCTGCTGTCTTGTCCAGGAAATCAGCACCAACTTAGGGGGCAATTTATAAAGCAATAGTACAACCTTACCACGGCCACACTGCTGCTTTATTAACGAACTGAGGACAGACATGTTAACCTCTTCCCACCCAGCCTCAGCATGCCTTTGACAAGGTCTTTACACCCAGGAGGCATGAACAGCGGGCTTATCACATGACCACAAGCTGATCATATGACCTGGGAGCCAGTCCTGCCGGCTCCTGATCCTTAGTGGAGACCGAGATCTGTCCTGGAAATTGGTCACTGTGTTGGAAGCGTGCTCTCAGTAGGAAAAGCTGTCACTCATGGGTGCATATGTGTGATGTGTGGGCATTAATACCCACCCTCTTTGCTGTTGTACATATATGTTACGTGCGTGGCAAGAGGTTATACCCCTTTCCTGTACAAACCATTTTTTTCAGTTTTCAGCACTGTGATACTTTGACTAACAATTACTTGTGCAAAACTGAACCCAAATGCATTTTATATCTGTGTTTAGAGACAGATAAAGCTGGTGGTGTAGCCAGCTGTTGGGCTACAGCAATATGGAGATGGAGATTGCCCTTTTTTCCTTCTCTCCCTCTTCTTGAGATACTGATGTCATGCTGCACCATCCTCCTCTGGCCAGCAGGGCCTTAAAATGCTGGAACAGTAATAATACTCCCAAAATTTCCCCTTTTTGGAAAGTAGACGATCCAAGTTGTTTAGTAAGAGGCATGATGAGTTTTGTTGAAGTTGTAACTTTTTGCCACGATTATTTAGAAAATGAAGAAAGTAAAAATAAATTTGATTTAATTTCATAAAGTCATTAAAATTGTCATTTGAACAAGTTATTTCTCACACACAGCAAATGCATGCTTACAATTACACCCAAAAACACATTCTTCTGCTCCTCCTGAGTATAGGAATACCACATGTGGGAGACTTTATCACAGCCTAAATGCATAAAGTGGACGAAAATCCAAGGAGCATCTTCAGACTTTCAAGGGGCACAAATAATGCATCGGATTTCTTGACAACCCCAAACGACAGCTACACATGGTTTCCCCTGTATGTGTGTTACTTCCAGTTTCTTACGGTATGTACCAGGGGTGGACAGACCATTTGGAAATTCGGGCACTGCCTGAGGGGGCTCCCTGGTACCTTTTTCATAGGCTTTTTTGAGTTTGGGCAAGGACACAGGGGCCCCTGATCCCCTATTGCCCGGGGGCCCCATGAGTTGTCAGTCCGCCCCTGGTATATACATAGGGTAACCTTACTGAGTCCAGAGAATCTAGAGTGTAAGCTTTAATATGTGAACCCTAACAGCGTGTAATTGCTTCCTTTTCAGTGCACCCTTTAATGGAAACCATTCTTTAGGGTCTTTTTACTTATTTAGCAGACTCGATGCAATGACTTCTTTAGGTTTAAGGTATGGGTCACACCATGACATTTGAATCAATGTACCAGGGAATCATGCATAGCCAATTGCAATATCTAACAACCATGTGTGTAAGGATATATGATGCACTGATTTGGCCTACCTCAACTGTCATTTGTTAATGAATCAACAGAAAAATTGTTAAAAGAAGTTGTCTGTGTCAATTAATGGGGGAAGAGGAAACCCATGTGCCTAACAATGTGTATGTATGGTGTATCAAGAAAAACTAAGAACTGGGGAGGCAGGGGCGGACTGACCATTTGGAAACTCGGGCACTGCCCGAGGGCCCGGGGTCAGTAGGGGGCTCCATGAGATGCCCCTGGTACCTTTTTCATAGGATTTTTTGAGTTTGGCAAGGACACAGGGGCCCCATGATCCCCTATTGCCCGGGGGACCCATGAGTTGTCAGTCCACCCCTGTGGGGAGGAGAAGGTACTTGACCCTCCGGGTTTGGAGAAAGGTGTGATGGGCAGTAAGAGGTGCCATATGATCAACTGGTTGCTCATGTGTTTATTTGGGAAAAGGAAATCATGAGAAAGAGACATTCGGCAGAGGGAGCCATGATAGTGGCAGGTGACTAGGGTCCTGGTGGTGAGGGAACAGCATTGCACTTCATGTTCCTCACTTTTTGGTTGGGCCTCCATATTGGAGCCTGCTACAGTACAGGGCCTGCCTGGGGACCGAGCCTGGGTTCACGATGTGTAAGGCTTGAAGTGTGGTGGCTTTCCTGTTACTGTAAGTGCAACATTCATTATACTGGTGAAGATGAGTAGTTGCTCAATAATACAATTTCAAGATTCTTCTGAGTTATTTGTCGGGACAGGTAGGAACAAACCATGTTTGGAAGAATGAAGAGGAAGATGATGTCCATCTGTAATGGCAAGCTACTATGACTATATTAGGGTTTCTGGCCTGAAAGTGTTAGTGCCACCTGAAGTTACTGTCCATTGTGGACTGTTATTTAGTGTCACTCAGGTGCCGTTTGAGGGCAATGTGGTCTGAAAACCCAGCTACCTCCTTACACACCCACAAAATTACTCCATGTTGCAAAGTAGACCCTCCAATGTATTATTTAATTAGAGGCATGGTGAGCCTTTCGAAGATCATATTTTTTAGCACAAGTTTTTGGAAAATGAAAGAAAATTAAAATGTATTTTTATACACACAGCTGTAAATTAATAAGTAATTTCTTAAACACAACATGGGCATACCTACAATTGCACCTCAGAACACATTCCGCTACTCCTCTTGAGTATAGTGATACCACATGTGTGAGACGTTTTTGCAGCCCAGCTGCATAATGGTGTCCAAAATACAAGGAACACCTTCAGATTTTCAAAGTGCAAGATGTTTGAAATTGCATTAACATGTTAAAACCTAGATATTTTATGATTTGGTTGTAGACCTACTTTACAAATGTTGCAATGGGTGTATTTTACCCTCCAGCATAAGTCAGTTTTGTGCAGATTGGCCCTTTAAACAACCCCACCTACTGTATTGCAATTTTTTTGATCATGTTTAAAATGTTATCAATTGAAACCATAAAAAAGGAACCTATTTGCACATTGGGGGTCGGGATCTGGGGGCTCCCTTGTAAAAGGGGGCTTCCAGATTCCAATAAGCCCCCTGCTCGCAGACCCCCACAGCCACCAGTCAGGGTTGTGGGAAAGAGGCCCTGCTTTAGGTTAGGGGGACAGAGCCCTCCCTGCCCTAAGGCACCCCCCCATGGGGGGCATGTAGCCTGGTATGGTTCAGGAGGGGAGGTGTTTGCTTGCCCCCCCCCCCCTTTCCTGGCCTGCCAAGCTGCATACTCAGATAAGGGTCTGGTGTGGATTTTGGGGGGACCCCATGCCGTTTTAAAAAAAATTTTGACGTGGGGTTCCTCTCAACATCCATACATTAATTTTTAATTGCTGGCCATTCTTTTACTTACATTCAGCTGTCAGCAGGGGTTATTGGGTGTTAAGGATGTGGTGGCTGGCTATTTTTAAAGTTGTGGAAGGTCGCTGGCTCCAAAAATTTGCATCCTAACTGTATCTGGAAATCGCAGCTGAATCGCTGAACAGCTGCTTTGGAAATTCACTGTGAAAATGGATGGGAGATTCACACCGGATATATGTGAACCTCGGTATAGGCAAATTAGGCGGCTGCAAGGCCTTTGTGGGTGCGAGACCCAAGGCGACCGCCTCATTTGCCTAATTAAAGAGCCGCCTCTGTTGAGATGACATAAGGTTGCCAAACAGTAAGATGGTGCCTTCCACACAGAGTGTGTCAGATCAGTCTGTAGACCATTAATCAGGCAATTATGTCTTTTACCAGTGAATAAAAGGAAGTAGCAAACAACAAGTGATGAAAGCAGAATAGATGAATAGCTAGTGCATCTCTCTAATGCAGTTGCCTTTTACAGGAAATACACACAATGCATCAGCAGACTCTTTTTTCTGGGTTAATTACTAATTAAATAATAATGCACAAACATAAAACCAGTACCAGGAAGTTTATAAGTAAGGATGAACTTTATCCACTCTCTTAACTATAAATGGTGGTGTTGAACACCTAGTAGCCCAAAGTATTGGCTTAATGTACAAACAGTACAATCTCAGTTTAGACCAGAAATCAGAAGAATTCTTAATGGTTTCTATAAATTACTGCATATGGTCACTACATATTCCTGAATAAACCAAATGGCAAGTTATGTTCTGTGGCTATATCAAAGGGTAGTTTGTGATGGGCGTTAATGCTTTTACTTGACATGACCATGAAATGCAGCTGGGTTTGCACTTTTAAAAAAAAAACATCATCCCTGTGTTGACTTTTTTACTGGCTTTAATTTCTGTTCATAAATTGGCTCCTGCCAAGCTGTCTGGGTTCTGAGTAGTAATACAGCCATTGCTTGTCATGTACCTGTATGAGGAGTGCAAGATGATGAGGGTGGCTTCTCACAGGATTCCTGGCTAAGCACCCCTGGAAGTTGGGACAGGGGCTGCCAGAGCACTGGAAGGATGCAGGTGCAAGGAAACTAGAACCGAAGACTTGAACATGGGAGCGCTGGTATCAGGTGAGTAGAAGCACAGTGGTGAGGACACCCAGAATTCACCAAGTGCAGAGCCAAGTCACAAGTATGAATAACAGGAACTCAAGCTGAAAGACCTTTCAGCAATGATCTAATGCAGGGCCCGGGTTTAACCAATTCAATACCGGGCACTTTTACCCGCTTCCTGCCCAGGCCATTTTTCAGGTTTCAGCACTCTCACACTTTGAATGACAATTGCGCGGTCATACAACATTGTACCCAAACTAAAATTTTATCATTTTCTTCACACAACTAGAGCTTTCTTTTGGTGGTATTTAATCACCGTCGGGGTTTTTATTTTTTGCTTAATTAACAAAAAAAGACTGAAAATTTTGAAAAAAAACCCCACGTTTTTCTTTGTTTCTGTTATAAAGTTTGCAAGTAAATAATTGTTCTTCATAAATTTAGGCCAAGATGTATTCTGCTACATGTCTTTGGTGAAAATAACCCAAATTAGGATGTATTTTTTAGTTTGTAGGAAGGTTATAGAGTTCACAAACTATGGTATAGATCTGAATATTGATCAATCCTGAAGTATTGACAGCCAATCTAATTTCTTGAGGTCCAAGAATGTCAGAATAGTACAGATATCCCCCAAATGACCCCTTTTTGCAAAGTAGACAGTCCGACGTACTTCATAAGAGGCATGGCGAGTTTTTTGAAGTTGTATTTTTTTTAAGATTTCTTTTTCATATTTCACTATGTCCAAAGTAGTACAATGTTACCATAGTAACATTGTATTACTTTGGGGAAGTGATCAGTATTTTTTTTTTTTTACACAATTTGCTTATAGCAAAGAATTACTTTGTTATAAGCAAGCATTTACCTGAATGACATCGATTCATTCAGGGTTTTTTTTTTTTTGTGCTTAGCTGTGATTTGGCCACAGCTAATCACATGATATGTGCATGTGATCGCTGTGACCATTCACAGCTAGGCACTAGTATACAATGGATGGCATGAATGAAGCCATCCATTGTATACAACTGTCATGTAACCTGCTGTGATTGGTCACAGCAGGTCACATGGTACCGGCAACGGGAGCTGGTACTCAGATCTGTCATCGGCCGTGTCCGAGGTACACGGCCGGTGACAGATCGCACCGCTGCGCGGCTCTGCAAGCGCGCAAACTAGTACATTTTTCTGGATGCCATGCGGCCATAGGCCGGGCGTCAAATGGTTAAATAGGCACCAGTATCTGTGATCTCACATATGTACACTGTTGTGCGCATGTTCCGATCCTAGTTTACACATTTATGTGCATGTGTGTAGCACCCTCCTAGTTAGGTGCTAGGATGTGTATAGTTAGGTTAAGCATAGCTGTGTTTCTCTGCTTACCAGAGAGGCTGTCAGGTAAATTCAGTGTGGTATTCTGCGTAACAGAGTGCTGTGATTGATTAGTTAGGTCTGGTCATGCTGCTTTGGTGCCACTGGAGTTTGTCTGAGTTCTGCCCACTTTCAGGAAGCTATGAGAGCCTTCCAGAACATGGGTAGGGACTAGGCAAATACACAGCATAAATATGGATACAACCCTGGCCAATTGCAGGGGAGGTTTGCCCCACTGAAAGGTATTTATATTTGGAGAGTATATGGATTCAGTGTCTTTCCCGGGAGTGAACTGCACCATCCAGGCTGGAGGCAGGCTGCCTTGCTTGGCACTTGCTGCCATGTGGCCTCAGGTGTGTCAACCTGAGGGCCTGAAGTTAGAGAGAGTGACCCTGGTTTTTCAGTAAGCTGACTCAGGGGAGAGGTCTGCCAAAGCTCTGTCTGGTATCACTGGAGGGTTTCGCTTGGACGATTGGAAGGTGGCAACCATTCTGTCTTTGGGCCTTGTGAGTACTGACACTGAGGAATTTGGGGACTCTGTGTGCTTGATACCTCCCCTGGTGTTTGATAGTCAGGGTGTACCTGGAAAAAGGGAATACTAGCTAGTGTTCTGAAGTGCTTGTCCACATGTTGCTACTGCAAAGGGACTTTGCTCAGCTATGTTACCCTTATGCTGTCACAGTCTGTCATAACTGGCTTATATCTGGTAAGCTCAGCCCTGTAACTACTACTGCAACAACGGACTTTGCTTGCTCATACAACTACTTGCTGCTACATGTTACGAGGAGCTCTACTATCTACTGTTAGTCAAGACTTCCTGACTAAGAGAATCAGCTCGATGTGAATAGTTCTGATTTGGAATATCCTATTACAATTTCTTATCGCAATCCCCCAATTCTACATTAAAAACTCAAAAAAAAACAAAACATCCCCATAGACTGGTCATTGAAGACAATGAGTGGAAGTGTGTGTGTATTTAGCTGAAGCAATACACTGTGCCTGGGTGCGGGGCGAAGTAAGGAGAAACCGGGATATCATACAAGCGGCTCCTTCGGGGGTAGCTGACAGCTGACATGATATTCCTGACATTGCTCTGGGGCAGGGCTTCAAGAAAAATGCTCAGCCCACTCATCACCATCCTCTACATGGCCTATGAATGTTTCCGGATTACTTGGGGATGTGGTAATGTCTATCTTACTGCATAGGTATTTCATTATATGTCAAAAATAGTCTCAAATCATCTGCAGGTTAATTACACAACACATAAATAAAACATTAGCTGCCCTGGTTTCCTATTTTAAAAGATAATATAAAGTATATAATCACTGGCATCCCCTTAAAAGAGTAGGGACCATGTTTTGGCCTCTAGTTGGTCCCTCACCACCACTTCACATAAAACCGGGAGTACTTTGCACTGTGATGTAACTGATGTTATACTGTCTACACATGTCACAATCATTGATTTTCAATAATGATCCTTCATTCATTCATTACATTACTCAAACTCACATGCCTTAATTTTTCAATCAAAGCATGTATATTACATACTAAAACTATGGGGTTGATATTGAAATACTGAAGATGTTATCACTATAATTCCTGTAATTATTAGGAAATTATTCTAGATTATCCTAGTATACTTTTACAGAAGGCCAAACTGAATTTGTGAATCTAAAAATTTGGCTAGTACCACTGCTGGCCACACAAACCATAAACTTGCACACCTATGCATTCTCCAATCCTTTATTCTTGCCCCACATGATGCACTTAGTTTCCAGTAGAAACAATCATCCTTCAGCATTGCATTTACTTGTGGTAATAAAAAGTCTTATATGACATGGTTTTGTAGTAGTAGAATCAGAGTATATGAAAAGTTTGATGATAACCACATTTTTACAACATAGTAATATTTTATTTGGGATTACAGTTTTAACTTTGATGATTGGATAGCATGGTTCCTGCGTCTGCCTTTGTTCTGCTTTTGAACACAGGGTCCTGCCTGTGACAGCATCTCATATAGCATTCCTCTAAGTATTTCACTTTCCTTGGGCATCCTTGATCAGATTACAAATTTTGCTTACAATCTCTGGATAATACATTTCTACAAATTTTAGAGATGGTCTGGCATTTTTAAAAATCTCCAAGTCCTCTGCTCATACTATTTACCAACCCCTAACTTAGTTTAAAAATAAAAATAAAACAAGAGCCCCTTTTACTTACTGGTTACAGGATATGTTGGGTGTGAAGTCTTCTGTCTTCCCCACTTCAGAGAGGGATGGTCCTATTTAAGGTCCCCATGTGCAGTGGTGGGGTCCTCTCAGGTCCTGAAAACCGCACAAGGGGATGACATAATGGGACAAGCAGAATATAGCTGGATCACTGGTCTCTATGCAGAAGAAACTCCATTGAAAAACTTAAGTCTTAAAATTTTAAGGTTTTTAAACAATTGGTAATGGTGGGAAGGGATGTGAGGGTTTATTTTACCCAAAGATGGGCTTTGTGCATATTTAGGATGCATTAGGTCAGGGGTGGGCAACTGTGGCCCTCCAGCTGTTGGTGAACTACAAGTCCCATCATGCCTCTGCCTTTGGGAGTCATGCTTGTAACTGTCAGTTTTGCAATGCCTCATAGGACTTTTAATTCTACAACAGCTGGAGGACCACAGTTGCCCACCCCTGCATTAGGTGAAACTAATAAATATTAAAAAAAATGTAGATAGAGGTAAATAATACAGTGCATACAAGACATTGTGAATATCTTTGATTAATAATAATGATAATAAGTAAAAGTGTTCTGCAAGGAAGAGCAGAGGAAAATCTCAAAAGAAGATTCTAAAGTTAGGTAACGGTGAGGTGGGCAACAGAAATCAGTGCAGCCATCTTACAATGAAAGATATTTACAAGTCATCTCTTTCATCACAATTCATAAAAATAAAAGGTTTATTCCTCATTTAATGATTTTATAGGTAGAGAGCAAAATAAATGGGTAGAGAGTAGCATGCAAATGGTTACTATATTCCATAAGGGCAATCCATGCATACACGCACTAGTTCATAGTACCAGTAAAGCCCAACATTTAAATAGTTATATAATACTAGACTGTATGAATGTTTAACCTGGTTGCGCTTGATGCATAGTTGGCCACAGGGATCATAAAATAATTTGCAGGGCTTGGCCCACTGTGGTTATATTAGAAATAAGTTATTTCTGATATAGTGATGGTAATGACTTATAAATATCCTAACCCCGGCACCACCTGCCTGGAGTTTGCATGTTCTCCCTGTGACTGCGTGGGTTTCTTCCGGGTACTCCGGTTTCCTCCCACACTCCAAAGACATGCTGGTAGGTTAATTGGCTCCTGTCTAAATTGTCCCTAGTATGTATATGTATGAATGTGAGTTAGGGACTTTAGATTGTACGCCCCTTGAGGGTTAGGGACTGATGTGAATGTACAATAAAAAAAAAGCGTTGCGTAAATTGACGGCGCTATATAAGTACCTGAAATAAATAATAATAGCTTCTGTTTTTAAAAATGCGACTGATACTAAAGCAAAAATAGATATTCAGAGCTGGCTACAGTGAACATTGTTTTTTTTTTTTTTCACTGAATTTTGTAACTATGAAATTGGAAAACAAATTTGAAAAGAGTTAAAATTTGCAGAAATATGCTGTATTGTAGTTTGTTCTCTGCAGCTAACAAAACAAATTAAAATACAACTTCTGTTTAGTTGACTATGAAATATAGGTTTTTCCACCATCAGTGTTTCATATATACATGTCATTTTATCTTGTTTTATTGCAAAAATTAATTGTGCAAAATCTGAGAAATTGTCCTTGCATTGGAAACAATCAAAATGATCTTCCCTGATGTGAAATTTCAGCCGGTTTCAAGGTCGAAGGTCAGTCTGTGTTTGACCTGTACCATTTAAATGTCAAAGGTTATCTTGATCTCATTACAGTTGCAAAAACTCTTCAGTGTTTTACTATTTTAAGTAGACTGACAAGAGAATGTTTAGAAAGACTACCCGGTCATCTCAGTGGTCTATCAGTAATGTATACCTCAGAACTGGGTCCAATGTATTACATTTCCCTTTTAAACATTATTATGAAAATTTCTGTATCAAGGCAATTGCTAAAGTGAGTTTTTGTGCTTTGACTGAGCAATCCCACAGGAGTGTGGATGTAGTAAATCAACAAAACATAAATCAATGTAACACATACAAAATATACAGATCTTGTATACAAGGCAGAGTTAAGCAAAACTTCCTGAGTAAATGGCTTTTGAAGAAAACATAGGCAATCTTGTGGTTATAGAAATCAAATGAGTTCCTTTTGAACTGCAAAGATAATAAAGTCGATTCTGTTACTTGGAGTTCGAAAAATGTGCAAAGAACACTTTCATGTTTTCCTTTAATACTTCTGTTTCTGATTTATCAGCAGTGGCCCAGAAGTTATCGGCTTTGGCACTATCTAGTTACATTTGCAACAACTTAGCACAGAGTAGCAAGAGGCCGAGTTGTGCCTAGATATCGGAGACAGTCGTACAAACTGGTGGTGTGATTCATTTTGTAGTATAATAATGAAACTGCAGGTCTAATATTTGGGAGTCACAGCTAGAGTGTACATAGTTCATTTCATCTTTGGAAAGGAAATTCTACAAATGAAAAGCTATCTTTTTTTCTATGCCAGTTAATGGATTTGTGTAGCACTGTTTGTGAGAGAATATATTTTATACATTTATGTTTGAAATATTGTAGATTACTATTGCTGAGAACTTTGCATATAACATGACCATGATATTCTTTAAAAAAAAACATATCCTGCACTTTGAACAAGAAACATGGCCCAGGGGATAGTCCTTTTGCTTTACACTTAGGGCTCATGTACACTGCAGCTGATAAACTCACGCTCAGGAGCTTTTCTGCGTTTTTTTTCAGCAGCCCCTGAACTCTCCCTACTGTTTTCCAATGTGTCCATGTACACTATGTCATTTACAGTCATTTACAGGCAGTTGAGTTTACAGTCGTTTTTTTGAATGCACCAAGCTTGCTTTCAGGAGTAGATTTTATCAGCGTTTCAACCGCTTGTAAATGCGTGTAAATGCGACTAACCGCGTTTATAAACATTTGCGTTTAGAAGCGTTTTTTAACTGTTCCATATTCAGATGCTGTCCAGAGCCTTTTTTCATAATCAGAAGTGCATGCAAAGTGCTTTCCAAGTATTCAAATGGACCCATACACCAGTGCAGTCAGTTCCAGGTTTTACGTGTAGGAAAAAATGGTAGAACGTGCTGCATTATGCTCATGATGGGATCCATAGTGAATACAACCAGAAAAGACAAGTAATCTCAACACATACTGCTCTCCCTGCCTCTGCTCTCTCTATGTCTTTCAAAATGTGTGAAATTGTTAATTTTTTACTATTTTACAGTGTATTCTGGGCATTTGAGAGGGTATGCAATCGGTATGCAAACGCAGCTAAACAGACGTGTTTTTTAACCTACATTTTCCAGCAGTCAGTTTCCATCGTTCAGAAGTGTTTTCCAAACATCGCGTGTACATGGGCCCTTGAAGTGGTAGTAAAGCCTGCTAGAAAAAAAATTTTCCCCCTGCAAGTTAAGAGCCTTATCTTAAAATGAAGTCCTCCAGCAGCGAGCTGTCATCGCTGACAGGGCTTCCATCTTCACTGGGTCTTCCTTCCGTGTTCCTGGGAACCAGCCATTTGAATGGCTGAGCAGCGATGTCATCCCTTCAGAGAGCAGTGTGCAAGTGCCGGGGACATCACCTGCCACAGTAGTAATGAATGTCTTGTCAAGAAATATTCCTTGTACCTACAAATAAGCTTTATTATAGCCTTACCTGGTACAAGCCAGCAAGTGGTGTTTACTAGCACTTTATAGCCCAACATTAGATGTTTTCTTCATTGGCAAAGAAATCTTCAGATTAAAATATTCATGGAATTTTATGTCACATGATATTATTGCAAAGGTCTAGGAAACTCAAACATGTATATTAATGGCCGGACGGTGGCAGTGCAGGGTCAGGTGCCTGTTTATAAACGGCCTCTCCGCACCCTGCTTGTGTGCGCTCCCTGGGAGCTTGCAGCACCGCAATCCGGTGCCCGCTGTGTCCCCCAGACACAGTGGAACACCAATCGCCGGACGGGACCTCTGTACGAGGTCCCGATCATGTGATCACTGATTGGCCAATCAGTGATCACATGCAGAGTAGTAAGCAAGCTGTCACTTGTGACATCATTGCTTACTACGTGTGAAATCTGTGAATGATCACAGAGGTCACATGGTACAAGGCTATTCACAACAGCCTTGTACCATGTGACAAGCTGTGACCAATCACAGCTCACTCAGTAGTTCTCAATGGCTGCAAGAATGCAGCTAGGGAGAAGGAGAAATGATTGCTTTTACATCCTTTATGGGTGTAAAAGCAATCGGTGTAAAAAAAAAAAAAATCTTCATCACCCCCCACAAGTAGTACAGTGTCACCATGGTGACACTGTACTGCTAGGGTGACAGTATGTAAAAAAATAAATAAATAAAAAATAATATAAAAAAAATTTAAAAAATGTAAAAAAAAGTTTAAAAATGATAATTTTTGGTTATAAACTAATTTGGGTTATTTTTTTTTTACTAAAAATATAACGGAATACATTTGGCCAAGATTTATGATGAAATACTATTTATTTGCAAAATTTTATAAGAAAAACACTTTTTCAAAATTTTTGGAATTTTAATTTACATAGCAAAAAAAATAAAACTCCCAGTGGTGAATAAATACCACCAAAATAAAGCTTTATCTGTCTCAAAAAAATGCTAAAAAATTCATATGGGTACAGCATTGCATGACCGTGCAATTGTCATTCAAAGTGTGATAGCACTGAAAGCTGAAAATTGGCCTGGACAGGAAGGGGGTAAAAGTGTCCAGACTGGAAGTGGTTAAATAGATACCCAACATGTCAAATCTTAAATTTGTGTGAACCTGTGAAATTAGGACAAACTTCAGTACCCTATATTTTCTATAGGTGCCAATTTAAAAGCCCTTATAGGTCATCAGTTTAGAGTTACAGAGGACGTCTGGTGCTAGATATATTGCTCTCACTCTGGCATGTGCTGCGATATGTAGTATGTGTATGTAGGTGTCCTGCATAGATGCCCCGATGCATGCATTTACATTTGTATGTGTATATATGTGGGGATGGGGAGCCTCAGGAAAAAAAATTTTTGGGGGGTATTGTATGTGGTTGGGTTGTAACTTTAATTTTTTACAATTAAAAAAATTTTTTTTTTTACTTTTTCATCACATAGGGGACAAAAAGTCCCCTTTGTGATGATTTTTTGGGGATAAAACTGAAGGTGTGTTTGGCAAGGTATGTCTTTTTGCTGATGACACAAAGGTTTGCAATAGGCTTGATATTTCTGGTAGTGTTTACAACATGGAAAATAATTTGGCATCGCTGGAAGATAAAAAAAAAAGCAGTGGAAACTGCAGCACAACGTTTCTGTGTGTAAAATAATGTACTTAGGGAAAAAGAATGCTCTGATAGAGCACAATATTGGGGTATAGTTTTGGCCAGCACTACAGAGGGAAAAGATCTGGGATGTGTATTTTAGATAATTGCAAAATGAAAAAACAGTGGGAAAAACCAGGCATTAGGAAAAGTGGATAGAATTCTGGGGTGCGGACCTACAGGAATCACTAGTAGGCCAAAGGGGGTCCTGGTTCTCTCTTATAGACTTTTAGTTAGATCTCACTAGAATACTGTGATCCCATATGGAAGAAAAATATATTTGAAATATATTTTAAAAATATTTTTCCCAAATATATTGACATATATTTGAAATGCCACAATTTTGGCCATATTCAATATATTTCAAAATCTATTTTAAAAAATTAAATAAATAAATATATATATATATATATATATATATACACTGCATGTTGAACTGCGTTATGCGTTTTATTACAAAATATCTGAAAAATAGTTTTAAAAATACATTCCAAATATACTTATTTATGTCTTTAAAAATGCATATCTACATTTTTGGAATGCATTTACAAATATATGTAAAAATATATGGTAAAATTACTTTTTTATATGTTAACAAAAAAATCTAAAGAATATATTTAAAAAAAAATATATTTTTAAAAATATATTTTTTAAAATATATTCCTCAGATTTTTTTAACATATAAAAAAGTCATTATAACATTTATCTTTACATACATACGTAAATGGATTAAAAAAATGTAGATTTGTATTTTTAAAGACATGCAGTATATTTTAAATGTATTTTTAAAAATATATTTTTAATATATTTTGTAATAAAAACGCATTTCAACATACAGTATATATATATATATATATTTATTGAAACATATTTTGAAATATATTGAATATGACCAAAATTGTAGCATTTCACATATATGTCAATATACTTGGGAAGAATTTTTAAAATATATTTCAAATATATTTTTCTTTCATGTGAGATCTCACTTACAAAAAGATGTTAATAGGATAGAATGAGTCCAGAGATAGGCAAAAAAGGTCTGAAAGATAAAACATATAAAGAGAAACTTAAAGTGTTACTAAACCCACAACAGTAAAATCAGTCTGTATATGCAGTAAAGCATGCTTGCTATACTCACTGTGGAACCCAAGGGATTAATCCTCTGCATTTTGTAAAAACACTGTTTGATCCTGACTTCTCTGATCCTCCCCTTTTTCCAGTGTCCCCTTCTTATCTCCTGATAAGACATATCATGTGGAGTCACTCAGGTTTTTTTTTCTTGGGCAATTGCATGTGATCAGCACAGAGCCAATCAGCACTGTACAGACAGAGGTAAAGAGTTCTGCATCTTCCTAGAGCTGAAAGAAAACTCTTCCTACAAGCTTTAACATGTGCTCTGCTGGACCCTGATAGAAGTCACAAGACTGCTCTAACTGCTGATGAGAAAAGGAATTTAGCAGTTTATATGTACTAAAATAATTATATTTCCATGTCCTGTGTACTGTGAGAGGCCAGATAGATTGAATGCAGGGACCTGGGTTTAGTATCACTTCGGCTGATTCTTTTAACTAAAGATGTTTTGTTTACTATGTGATCACTCCAGTATATGTTTTATTTGGATTTACATAATACATTGTAATACCTTTCAAGTATGTTATAATGTACATTCTAATTATTATAAGTCCCACTAAAAATAAATAGTACGCCTAAAAAAAAAACAAACTATGAAAGTTATGACGTAACATTAAATGCAATCCAAACTTGGGAATATTTTTTTTCAAATGGCCACGATGCTCCAATGACTTCCATATGTTAATAGTGATTTAGTAGAAAATAATGTAATAGTATACAGAACCAACAATGTCATTATTTCACATTCTCCAAATCACTTTGCTTTTAAACAGAACCCTTTCTCATGTTAACGAAGATGAATGTCACCGTGGCTTGCAGCGATGAGGAATTCATCCAGTCACACGCCGACAAGGCTTCTCCAGGAGAGGAGCCAGGGCTTCCACTTTTCCGCTGTGGAATATGTGAGCCTACCAGGCTTGGCCATCTGTCACTTTGGCACCAACAGGATGTAGCATCAGCAGGGAATTAAACATACACTCCCTATGAGACTTGTCAGTGTTGGGGATACAAAGGGGGAAAAATAGACAAGCTCCATTTAGTCAACAATGGAAAGCAAAAAAAAAAACAACACAATTGCCTTCTGCTGAAAATTGCGGAAATGAAACGGTTACTGCGAAGAATATCAGGGGGTGCAGACAAACCCAAGAACTGGCAGCTCTTCTGCAGGGATCACCCCTTTATTATTGGAGTTAATGCTTTGCAGACTAGTCGTCTATTATACACACAGAACACTGCCCTTCTCCAGTTACTCCGTGACAGATATAAATTGATATATTCCGCAGAAACCAGGAATAGCCGCACAACTGAATATATTGTGACCAATTCCTTTCTACGCAGCTGTATTTCTTCTTGGGTGTACTCTGTAGCTGCAAATAATTTGCTGTTGGTTATTTTGTACTCTTTTCCTAACAAAGAGCACATACACACAAACCATCGTCTGCTATCACCTTTCACTCCCAAAACATACATTTGGTTTATATTTTACAATGTAAACTTTTTCTTCTCCTCTTTCATCTTTATAGAAATATTGTTGATCGGTTAAATGTCACATGGCTTTTTTTTTTATACAACACATGGCACTTACTGCTAATAATACATAAAAAACTTCCAGAAACAAATGAGTTAAAGTTGAACTCTGGCCTTACACAGTTGTACAGGCTCCTCTCCTGTACTGAAATTGAATGTACTTAAACTCTGAGCACAATGGTGTCCTTTTATGAAACAGAGATCAGCGGCGAACCTGAGGATCGTTGCAGATCTCAGATCATTAGTGGTTTAGGAAACAGAGATGATCAGTGGAGAACATGTTCTCCGCTGATCATCTCAGCACACAGATGGCCAGTATATGAAGGAGCGATGTCAGCCCTTCACTGGCGATATGTTCTCCCTCCAGATTCTCCAGCCAGAGGGGGAGAATCGGGGGAACCGCAAACGAAGCAGCCATAATTTACCACTGCTTAGTAAACGGTGTTTGACTGATCTCTTACTATAATCTCGCGAGATTATAGTAACAGCAGCCATTTTCTAGAATTCAAAGCGTTTTTAGATCTCTTCTCTCTTCATTAGGGTAAGCGATCTACACCGCTTCATAAAAAAGCATTCAGAGAAGAACTCTCTCCTCTGAGAATGCCAGAGAACTGAGCAACGGTCATTTACCACTGCATGATAAAAGGACACCAATGTCCATTAGAAGCTACAGCAAATCATATAGAACCTGCCTCATTTTCTGGCTGTAGTACATCCAGCATCATCTAGCCCATCCCCTCCCCCTCAGCCTTTCTACCCCTGTCTTGTTCCATTCATTTGTTGCATTTAATTTCTTTCAATGATGAAGGCTCAGCATCACATGTGACCTGTAAATAGGGCGGTTTGCATGCAAATATATTCTGCCTTGGGATATGCACTCTTCCAGCCTGATACCCTCCAATCAAAGCATTTTGATATTTGCAAAACTCCCTAAATGAGGGGTCTTGAGAGGAGTACAGAGGCAGTGTGCTGTGATGTTTTCAGGAACACCCTACCAGCCCTGCCACCAGCCATGAACTCCCTGCATTACATAGAGAACCACAGAAATCCACTGATGATGTCACTTGGTCTGAAATAAGATGAGACAATTAGGTGGTTGATGGATCGGGGGAAAAGGGAGGAACCAGGGAACGAAAAATATAAGCAGATGATACTTTAGATTTAACCGACATAACACAAATATGCGGCCTCACAGAACTGGGATTTTTTCCATGGGGCCGCATATTTGCGTACCTGTCTTTCTGCTGGGAATTTATTTTGGGGTTTTTTTTGGTGGTAGGTTATGATAGTAACAAGAAACACACAGCTAAATAAAAAAATAAATTTTTTTTTTACTATTTTGGGCTAGCTTTCCTTTGATAATAAAAAAAATCAGGAGATATCCATTACCATTTACCACCAAGTGAAAGCCAAATTTGTCCTGAAAAAAAAAAAAAGGTATAACTCACCTGGATGTACAAAGTAGTTGTGGTGATATGTACGGTTTTACTAACACATGTCAACGTTGCAGAATTGTGCTTAGGCATTTAGATTTGTTTTACCCTTAGGTGTGAAGGGGTCAAGTGAAGCAATAGTATAAACTTCAGGCATGCTTACAGGAATATTTGCCTCTATAATATGTTATAAAGTCAATGAGAAGGGTGGAAAATGCAGGTGTTGCTCTAATAATGAAAATCCTGCATTTGTCTGGTGATGGCCTTGTCATTTTCTCAGATGTGAAAGATTTTGGTGGATTGAATTCAGGAGATTGATTGGGCAGAGGTGCTAATTATATGGCTCTGCCTTAAGAATCACGTGACATCAGGTCTGTGTTATTCTTTGACAGATACCATATGACCATGTCCAAAACTAATACAAGAATATTGTTATTGAAGCTAAAGGTACCTGGCTGTTTATTGAACTGTCTGAATATTACGCAGGGTCAATATTCAAATCACCTAATTTTTCACAGATAATGAAATACAACATAGAGTTGATATCTTGTGCAAAGAATATGTATTTTTATTAGAGGTGTTTAGAGTGGCCTCAAAAAAACTCTTCATTGATGAGCTATGGTTTAGAATTCAAGGAGAGGTCAAATGTTTTTTTTATTTCTTTACAAGGGGTCCTGAACCTAAAATGTGGTTAACATTACTGAAAATGTAATTAAAAGCATACCCTTCAACGTGTCTTGGTAAAGAACAATGTACATCTTTTGCCAGCACACCACGGATCAACAAGTACCATCCAAAAGTTTTATTGTAGATTGATCACATCACAATAGACAAAGTGCAACGTTTCGGAGTCACATAGGAACCCTTCATCAGGCATGTGACATGCCTGATGAAGGGGTCCTGCATGACTCTGAAATGTTACACTTTGTCTATTGTGATGTGATCATTCTACAATAACATTTTCGGATGGTACTTGTTGATCCGTGGTAAGCTGGCAAAGATGTATATTGACCTGTGATGCCTCCAGTATCGAGCTGGCTGTTGCTGCAGCACCTGCTACTTCTGAGCCTAATCCTGAAAAGTATGCAATGAGAATATTGGCATTAATTGGTAAAGAACATTTCCTTTCTGTGAAGGCATTTATTGGATCACACATTTAGTATATTCAGTTATTCTGTACAAAAAGGAAGCTGATAGGAGGTCATTTATAATGCTAAACTTTGTTTTATCCTTTCCAGTTTCTAAAAATAAAATATTTATACACAAAGCTAGGGATTTTATGAACTATACGAAATCAGAAGAAATCAGTACTAAATATGGATTTAAAAAGTCATGTCAGTGCCCATAACGAGACTCAATGATGATGAATATGCAAAAAACAACTCTGCAAAGGTGCACCTTTTCAGATCTCAAGCAATCAGTGTCCATTAAAAACACCAAAAATGCAGCGCTTGAGCATGTAGTAAGAAGAAATTAGCGTATGCACATCCGGATTAAAAGAAATACATTATAGGTATAACATGCACCAACTTAAACGCACAAATTAATGCAAACAATGGACGGGTAAGTATTAATGATTCATCCGACCAAAACAAAGTGCATATAGTGATAGGGATGTTAGAGTCATTAGAAGTACATCCGTGTATCAATCAAATTCGTGACTTCCGTGATAGGAGAATAGCTGCAAAACGCACTAACCAGATAGCGCAGGAAAAAGCGCATTGGAGTATAATGACCTACTCCCGGTCACAGCCCAAAGATCATCAGCGAAGGGACCTCAGGAACAGCTTTGCATCAATCATGCCGTCTCCTACCACCAGGGGGAGTACGTCTCCTTACAGTTACACGAATTTGCCTTATATCGTCTTTCGCCAAGGGCGGTGTGCTTTCGTATCAGGAGATCACCTTAGGGACTCAGCAATAAGGCCCAAAAGAGAGAAATCTTGATAGTGTAGTAATTTTTATTCAAAAGGTTGCTAAAGAACAAGTAGCACACTTACATAATGATATCCAGAAAAGCTGATTCACAGAATCCAAAAAGATGGCCGACAGTCAGATGCATGGACCATGTGGGTAACAAGTAATATGAGAGGTATCCTTATACCACATCAACAAACTATCTTTGTTTACAAAACAGCATGGGCCCTGATGGGGCCAAATAATCATTCTCTTTGGTCCTCCAGGAACCCAGCCACAGGAAGAAAATATTCAGCTGTCAATACAAACATAATGCCTATAAATCTCCACGACATTGATTGGTTGATCCTCCAAGCATGAAGTACCTCTGCATCGAATCCATGTAAAACTGGCTCTAGGCACTTAGAGGCAGGCATTGTCAGGCACACTTACTATGAAAGAAATAGGAATATGCATAAGCGGATCTAAACACGCTGGGTGCCTCCTCTATTTATGGAAATACGCTTTGGCAGCAGCACTGTCTGAAGCGGACAGTGGAAGGCCTCTTTCACATGGGTGGTTGTTCTTCCGTTTGTAAATGCATGTTTTTTAATTTTGAAGTTCCAACACTCCTGGCACATAAATCACTTGAGTTTGTTCACTGCATTTATCTGCATGTACGTGCGTTTACATGCGGCTGCATTTAGCTGCGGTAGTAAAGTGTTTTTTTTCTATAGCAACTGTTTACTCACTTTTTCTTTGTACTGCGATTAACTGAAGTTATGTACAGATAGCTGTAGTACATCGCTCCTGGATGCTGTCAACTTTATTTTTCCTAAACGCATAAAACCGTATGTTATGAAAACGTTGCTAAACACAGTGTGTGAATGGAGCCATAGGGATGCATTGTCTGCATTTAACCATTAGCCGCCCGGCCTATACCCATTTGGCGGCCGCAAAAATGCTGTAGCTTTCCGGGGTGTACGCCATTTGGCATCCTCCCGCACATGCGCATTTCACGCGGTTGCAGAGCCGCGCAGCGGCGCGATCTGTCACCGGCCGGACACGGCCGATGACAGATCTGAGTACCGGCCCCCGTTGTATACAATGGATGGCTTCATTCATGCCATTCATTGTATACTAGTGCCTAGCTGTGAATGGCCACAGCAGGTCACATGCACATGTCATGTGATTAGCTGTGGCCAAATCACAGCTAAGCACAAAAAAAAAAAAAGCAACCTGAATGAATTGATGTCATTCAGGTAGATGCTTGCTTATAGCAAAGTAATTCTTTGCTATAAGCAAGTTGTGTAAAAAAAAAAATACTGATCACTTCCCCAAAGTAGTACAATGTTACTATGGTAACATTGTACTACTTTGGTCATAGTAAAATATGAAAAAAAATCTTAAAATAATAATAATAATAAAAAAATTAAAAAAATTAAAAAAAAATATATATATTTTTTTTTCATACTGTCACCAGTCAGTGTCCCTGTTCACCGCCATGCCAGTTATATGATGACACTGTACTGCACTGGTGACAGTATGTAAAAAAAAAAAATAGTGAGAATAATTTTTTTAATTTTGTCATTTTCCGAAAAATTATGACAAAAAAATACAACTTCAAAAAACTCACCATTCCTCTTATGAAGTACGTCGGACTGTCTACTCTGCAAAAAAGGGGTCATTTGGGGATATTTGTACTATTCTGACATTCTTGGACCTCAAGAAATTAGATTGGCCGTCAATACTTCAGGATTGATCAATATTCAGATCTATACCATAATTTGTGAACTCTATAACTTTCCTACAGACTAAAAAATACATTCTAATTTGGGTTATTTTCACCAAAGACATGTAGCAGAATACATCTTGGCCTAAATTTATGAAGAACATTTATTTATTTGTAAACTTTTATAACAGAAACAAAGAAAAACAGGGCCGATACTCAGATCTGTCATCGGCCGTGTCCGAGGTACACGGCCGGTGACAGATGGCGCCGCTGTGCGGCTCTGCAAGTGCGCGAACTGCGCATGTGTGGGAGTACGCCATATGGCGGCCTCCCGGAAATCTAGTGCATTTTTCCAGATGCCATACGGCTATTGGCCGGGCATCAAATGGTTAATAATGGCATGCAATGCCAAGCTGCAGTTTCTAAAGTGAGCAAAATCCTCTCTTGTATTAACCACTTGCCTACCAGGCACTTATACCCCCTTCCTTACCAGGCCAATTTTCAGCTTTCAGCGCTGCCGCACTTTGATTGACAATTGCGCGGTCATGCAACATTGTACCCATATGAAATTTTGATCATTTTTTTCTCACAAATAGAGATTTCTTTTGGTGGTATTTAATCGCCACTGGGCGCTTTACTTTTTGCGCTATAAATTAAAAAAGTGCAAAAAATTTGAAAAAAAAAAAAAGTTTCTTTGTTTCTATTATAAAATTTTTCAAACAGGTATTTTTTCTCCTTCACTGATCTGCGTTGATGAGGCAGCACTGATGGGCACTGATAGGCGGCACTGATGGGCACTGATAGGGAGCACTAAAGGGCACTGATAGGCAGTTCTAATGAGGTGGCACGGATAGGCGGCACTGATAGGCAGCACTAATGAGGTGTCACGGATAGGCAGCACTAATATGCAGCACTGATAGGCGGCACTGATAGGTGACACTGATGATGGGTACTGATAGATGGCACTGACTGGCATCACTGCTGGGCACTGACTGGCGGCACTGACTGGCACAACCGCTGGGCACTGACTGGTGGCACTGACTGGCAGCACTGCTGGGCTGCACTGGTGGGTGGCACTGGTGGGCTGCACTGGTGGGTGGGCACAGGTGGGTGGCACTGGTGGGCACAGGTGGGTGGCACTGGTGGGCACAGGTGGGTGGCACTGCTGGGCACAGGTAGGTGGCACTTCTGGGCACAAGTGTGTGACACTGCAGAGTGGCACAGGTGGGTGGCACTGCTGGGCACAGGTAGGTGGCACTTCTGGGCACAGGTGTGTGACACTGCAGAGTGGCACAGGTGGGTGCACTGCTGGGCACAGGTGGGTGCACTGCTGGGCACAGGTGGGTGATCTGCTGGGCACAGGTGGGCGGAGCTAGTGGGCGCACTGCTGGGCACAGGTGGGCGGAACTTGTGGGTGGCACTGCTGGGCACCGATCATCAGGGCACTGATCATCAGTGGCCCTGATGATCGGTGCCGATCCCCGCTCTGACAACTGCCGGTTCTCGGCAGTACTTTCCTCACGATCTGACAGCGTGAGGAAAGTGCAGCCGAGAACCGGCACTTGCATTTCCCTGTGATCAGCGTGTCATTGGACACCGCTGATCACGTGGTAAAAGGCCGGTATGATCGGCCTTTTACCACATCTCGTGATCAGCTGTGTCTGTAGGACACAGCGATCACGGAGATTGCCGAGTGCGCACCCCCTGGGGCGCGCAGGAGAGCGCGTTTTGGGGGGGCGTCATATGACGTCCACCCAGAACTGGCCGGCCGCAGTGAAGCCGTCATTCGGCTATCTGCGGTCGGCAACTAGTTAAAAGAGGTACAGACTCCAGAGAGAGAGATATCATATTACCCCTGTACAAATCATTAGTAATACCTCATCTGGAATATGCAGTTCAGTTTTGGGCACCAATTTACAAAAAGAACATTGGGGAACAGAGAAGGGCAACCAAACTGATAAGAGGCATGGAGGAGCTCAGCTATGAGGAAAGAGGATTAGAGGAACTGAATTTATTCTCTCTTGAGAAGAGGAGATTAAGAGGGGGATATGATCAACAAATACATCAGTGGTTCATATAGTGAACTCGGTGTAGAACTATTCACTCTGAGGTTATCAGAGAGGACAAGGGGGCACTCTTTACGTCTGGAGGAAAATAAAATTAAACTCCAAACACGGAAAGGTTTCTTCACAGTAAAAGCTGTGAAAATGTGGAATAGACTCCCTCAAGAGTTGGTTCTGGCCAGCTGAGTGGATTGCTTTAAAAAAGGCCTGGATTCTTTCTTGGATACACAGAATATAACTGGATACTAACATTTATAGGTAAAGTTGATCCAGGGAATATCCGATTGGCTCTCGGGGGGATCAGGAAGGAATTTTTTTCCCTGCAGGAGCAAATTGGATCATGCTTTGCGTTTTTTTTTTCCTTCCTCTGGGTCAGCTGTGGGTATAGGATTATAACTTTTTTTATGATTGAACTGGATGGACTTTTGTCTTTGTTTGCAGCCAGACTAACTACGTAACTATGTAACTATGTAAGATGAGCTAGTTATTAGATTTAGATGGGCTTTACATAGGTGACTAACCAATTAGTGTCTAATTTCATCTAACACTTTTTAAGCAGTTACACAGTTTTCTTTTCCTTTCAGGCTTTAATCAAATAATTAAAAGCTGACCATTGTAAGCACTCCTATCAGTGTTAAATGGTTTGTCTCAACTCTCTAAAGTCCACTTTTGCTGTAAAACTTGATCCATTAACAGAAGTTGAAAAATAACAGGTAAAAAAAAAATAAGTTACGGAAGGGACTAGAGATGGGAAGGCCTGGAAAAAAATTTAAAAATTGGTGAAAAAACATTCTTATTCAAAGCCATTTTTTGTTTTTGTCTGGAAAACTTGGGAGGGGGGAGCAGTGTGGAATATGTTTTTTTTATAATGATAAGTAATATATCTATGACATGGTATTCAAACTATATAACATGAAGACCTTAATGAAAGATTTATGAGACTTTACGTACAGTCTTAAATTATTACAAGTTCTATTAGCTGAAGACAAGCAAATTTTGGAATACAATTCAAGTAACACTGTGCTTCTCAATACAGTTCTTAAACAAGAGAAACACACATTTCTGACACTAAGGGCACTACAGGACACTACAGGGGAAAAGGCTCCAGCTTAGTTTGCTTGTGGACTCCATATTGTACCTCTTACAGTTGAGTGATTGTTGGGATACGGTAGATGACAATTTCTGTCCTCACAGGCCAGGTAAAACAGTAAATTTGTCTAACAAATGAGTTTATCTTTTTTAACCTTTAAATGATTCCTATTAATGTTCTCCACCATCACATTATAATGTTTACCCATGGTCTGGTCAGTAAATTGTTTTTTTTTTCCTCTTAACCTCAGAAACCACTAAGCAACTTATTCACTCCCTTGTTATATCTTGCCTTGACTATTGTAACTCCCTCCTCATTGGCCTACCTCATCGCAGGTTATCCTCTCTTCAGTCTATCATGAATGCTGCTGCCAGACTCATCCACCTTACTAACCGTTCTGTATCTGCCACCCCTCTCTGCCAATCCCTCCACTGGCTTCCCATTGCCCAACGGATAAAATTAAAAACATTAACAATAACAACAATCTCTGCTCCTCACAAGACCTCCTATTCTGTAGCTCCCTTGTCTCCTCCTCCCATGATCATCTCCAGGACTTCTCCAGAGCTTCCCCAATCCTCTGGAACTTTCTACCCCAATTTATCAGACTATCGTCTACTCTGCTCACTTTTAGGCGATCTCTGAAAACCTATGTCTTCAGGGAAGCCTATCCTGCCCTCGACTAATAATGGAATCTTCTACTCTTCCAACCAGTCCATCCCCCACAGTTACTACCTTTTGTACCACTAGCCCCTCCCTCCTAGATTGTAAGCTCCAAGGAGCAGGGCCCTCCTATCCCTCTTGTATTGAACTGTATTGTTGCTGTATTGTCTCCCGTTATATTGTAAAGCGCTGAGCAAACTGTTGGCGCTATATAAATCCTGTATTATAATAATAATAATAATAAAATGGTGAGACCAACATCTAGAAACATTTCCACAGTGCAATTTGTGCTGAGAGCAAAGCTGCAATTTGCAAATACTGTGAGAAGAAATATTATTTTCCAAATGCTACAAGGATGACAAAAACATCCTGTCATGCCAAAGGTGCTCTAAGGACATTAAAAATACTTTATGGAATTAATTGATGAGTAACATAATGAAAGTGCAAGTAGCTTTCATCTCCAGACTTCTCATTCCAGAAATACTGAAAATGCATATTGGCAGGAAGCTTTAAATTATTATGAAGGAAAGGGGGGAGGGGGTTATGATTACCTGTTCTCATGTTTAGTTGAAATGTTCTTAACATATACAGTCCTTGTTATTCCATTTGTATTATAAAAAAAAAGTAAAAAGCAAATTTTGTTTATTTACTGAATAAGCTGTACTTTTATTTCAAGCATATTACTTTTATACACACTACATTTCATGTTCCCAGTGTAACAAAATGACTTTCAGTTTGTAAATTCCATACTGAATTGTTTTTCAATTGTTTCCAAAAATGTCCATTTCTTTCTGTAAAAAAAATAAGTGAAAAAACATTTTATTCCTATGGCTTCAACATTTCTGGAAATTTTACATCTCTACAAGGGACTTAGGAAAACAAAGACGGCTTCATTAATGATAGCGACAAACTGCATTATATATGTCATTGATTTTGCATTTAGTACCACTTGAAGGATTTGAAGGAGAAAGGGGACTGTTCATTTCTTTTCTAAACCTATTGGATAGAGATTTTTCATTTTCTGGATTCAATATGCCTCTTACTTCCAGAAACTGATCTCCCATTCACTACACCTATGTAAACTCTGTATTAGGGATTGTGACAATCAACTGTGAAACCTAATGGCTCATATATGAAAAATGTACAGGGATAGCTTGCTCCACAATTTTTAATTCAATATACTATTTCAGCAAGGAAATTTGGTATATGTATGTCAGTCCCAAGGGATGCCATAGATTACATATTATTAATCATATTACAAGTGTAAGAGCCTTTAATGTTGACTAAAACCTGCAGAGATGATGGGAAAGCCTTATCACCCATCAACAAGGTATTACACTTAGCACAACCCAGGCAGCTAAAGGTATAGTTTATATCTTCTAGAATCATGCCCCAAAATCAGCTCCAGTCAATTTTCAACCTAATGGAGGGGTGTATGAAATTCAGTAAAACCAGTTAATCCATTCCCCTAAGGCAGACCATACATTAGGCATTTTTTTTCCTTAAACCAAGGATTGAAGGAAAGAAAATAGCTTGATTCCCTCCCCGCTGAGCTATTGTATTCTGACAGCGGGAAATTTCCCAGCAGTCAGAACACAATGATCACTGCTGACAGCTACAGCCTCTGGCAGCGATCAAGCAGAAAATAAACAACAGGTTGCACTGAAGTCAATTAACTTCAATACAACCGATGTGCCCATAGATGGATTGAAGATCACCTGGTTCCTTCAGAACCAACTGAATTTTAATTGGTCCATGACCGGCTTAAATGTAATACAATTTATTATTAAATAAGACATATAGGAATAATGTGCTGTACCTAATTTCTTTTATAGTCAAGTTGTCATTTTTAGTTGGAAGGCAGTGGTCAACTCTCCACTGTCATGGGATATTGAAGACTGCAATCCTTCTTTATCTCATGCTGTAAGAATACCCGAGGCGAGGCGTGGTAAAAAAAACAGATAATTCTTCAGCATCAATGAAACCCCCAATTTGAAATGTTTACAATAATTTAGAAGGAATGTATACTTTTTCAATGTTGTTCTTAGATAAGCATCTTAAAGTGGATTTAAACCCAAACCTAAAAATGTAACATATTGTAGCTTATCAATCATTAAATGCGGTGGCTGCATTCATTTTCTTTTTATAGGCTTTTTCCCCCTCTGTTTTCACCTGGTGAACTGGCCAGTAACACACCTCCTGTAGACTTACTGGCTAGATCATCAGGTGAAAATAAAGTAAAGAAAACCTAAAAAATTATATCAGCCATCACCTCTAAGGGTTTGAATGCTGCAATATAAAATTGAAATAGAGTTCCTCCCAAAGAGGGTGTGCTTTTGTCCACTTTCATCATAATAGCTGAAGACAGCCATATTTGAAGGATAGAGACATCATTATAGAGTAGAAATTCCATTGTATGAGGTATTGCAGTACTTGGATGCAAGTAGTGAAGGGGAGAATTGTACAAAGAAACCAAAGAATCCTAAAATAATGAAAGGCTGCCTGCTTATTTTGCCCACTGACATGTAATTGCTCCAGCAGTGATCACATGCAAGTGATCGGTCCTGAACGCAGGCAGTGTGCATCCAGGGCTGATCAATCACATGTGATAGCTGCTGGAATGATTATATGTGAGTGGGTATGATTAGCTGTGAGAGTCGACAGCCTCCCATTGCTTTCAATGTGGTTGCCTACTAACAGCTAATCGGAGGAACCTCCACTGGGGTTCTCACAGCTGACCAAGTACAGGGTAATTTGGCAAGTGAGGGAAGGGAAAATGTTGGAAAACAAACAATCTCAAGAACAGTCAAAATCAAATGGAAAAATTAGAGTTTGTCATGTAAATCATAGGAATATTGAGTTTGGGCACTTTTTGATGTAAGTACATTTTTAGGAGGCCTTGTATGATGCCTAATTATCCCTTTTAGGTCTTGTCCTTGGTGACCATATGTGAAGTATTTTCATACCAAAGGTCTGTTATGTAAAGTGGAAAAGATGCCCCCTGGCAACATAACTGCCAGCATGACACATTACATGAAAGTGTAATTCCAAATATTTTGTGTCAACATAACAATTAATCACTGCTTGTAGACTGCCACACCAATGGCTATATGCCTAAATTTGGTCAAGCTCTCTGTGTCGCCATAATTGTAAGAGAGCATCCTGTTTGATTGTAGATGCCTAACATAGTCACAGAGAAGAAGAGTTTCTTCCATACATCTTGTTCTGTGGTCACTTGTCTCAGATGTACAAACTTAATTTCAGTAGTTGCAGGAGACCAGCATATAATCCTGTACCCACGTGCTGGGAGTTGAGAGATGAGCTGGAAGGATTCTACTTCTTCTCCTTCTCCAGCCAGGAGAAGGCAATCAGTGCTGCCCTTGTCAAACTATTTTACTAACAATGTTTCAATCACCCGTTCACAGCCGGGGTATTCGCAAAATCTTATTCATGCAGCTCTCAGGCCATTACAGCAATTTTCTCTACACTTACTGGCTTGGACTGCCATTCTCAAATACTGATTACTCCGTATAAATGGGTAACAGGCAACCAAACAAACAAACAGGGGTCAATGGCACCACACCAAGCATTTATGTTCTTTCTAGTGTCTCTTTACTAAAGTATATTACCCGGTTACTAGTCATGTCCATTTACATCTGTGATTGCATCTGTCTTGCTCTGGTACTTTACAGTGAACTTATTAGTGATGTGAAATTACCAGATCAGATTACACTCCTCTGAGCTACGAAAAGAATAAATATGCATAGGAGAGAGCCTATTAGATAAGCAACTTAAGGAAGGTTTCACAACAAGTCTAGTTTTGCTATTGAGATCAGATTCACTGCCTATTATGTTGTATATTGCATAATAAATTTAGCCATACTATCCTAAACAGCTGTGCTGAGAAGTAGTGACAGCTGCTCATAAATGTAGTGCCCATACATTGCAAATAGCTTTACAAATCTTCAGTTGGAGCCTTTTACAGAAAAATGCAACAATTTGTATTGTCTGCATCACCCCTAAATATGTATAGGTCTCCTTTATTCACATTTGTACCTGCCTTCAAATATTATAACCATGTAGTTGAAAATATATTCCAAAAACATTTAAGTGAAACAATGTATTAAAGTGTTTGTGAAGTCTACTTCTTTTTCTTGTAAAATATCACACACACACAGATATATATATATACACTGTATATATAGTGTGTGTGTGTGTGTGTATATATATATATATATATATATATATATATATATATATACACACACAGTTAGGTCCATATATATTTGGACACAGACACACTCTCAGGTTTCATATGAGGGTATGATGTACATCCAAATTGGAGGAAGGGTTTAGGAATTACAGCTCTTAAGAGTTGCCATCCTCCCTTTTTCAAGGGACCAAAAGTAATTGGGCAATTGAATCAAAAGCTGTTTCATGGCCAGGTGTGGGCAACTCCTTTGTTATTTCTTCATCAATTAAGCAGGTAAAAGGTCTGGAGTTGATTCTAAGTGTGGTATTTGCATTTGGAATCTATTGCTGTAAACTTACTGTACATCATGAGTTCAAATGAGCTATCCATGCAAGTGAAACAGGCCATTATAAGGCTTCAAAAACAAAACAAACCCATCAGAGAAATAACAGCAACATTAGGAGTGGCCAAATCAACAGTTTGGTACATTCGGAGGAAAGAAGAACACACTGGTGAGTTCAGCAACATAAAAAGACATGGACTTCCACGGAAGACAACAGTGGTGGATGATCGCAGGATCCTCTCTATGGTAAAGAAAAACCCATTCACAACATCCAGACAAGTGAAGGGCACTCTCCAGCAGGTGTGCGTATCATTGTCAAAGTCTAAAATAAAGAGAAGACTTCACAAGAGCAAATACAGCGGGTTCACCACAAGGTGCAAACCATTCATAAGCCCAAAGCATAGAAAAGCCAGATTAGACTTTGCCAAAATAAAACAGAAAGGCAGACCAGTTCTGGAAAAGCATTCTTTGGACGGATGAAACTAAGATTAATTTGTACCAGAATGACGGGAAGACAAAAGTGTGGAGAAGGCTTGGAACAGCTCATGGTCCAAAGCACACAACGTCATCTGTAAAACATGGTGGAGGCAGTGTGATGGCATGGGCATGTATGGCTTCCAGTGGCACTGGGTCATTGGTGTTTATTGATGATGTGACAGAAGACAGAAACAGCCAGATGAATTCAGCAAAGTTGATTGGATGGCGCTTCACAGTACAGATGGACAATGATCCAAAACACACTGCAAAAGCAACCTAGGAACTTTTGAAGGAAAAGAAGTGGAATATTCTGCACTGGCCGAGTCAATCACCTGATCTCAATCCAATTGAGCATGCATTTTACTCGCTGAAAGCAAAATTAAGGCTAAAAGACCCACAAACAAAGAACAACTGAAGACAGTTGCAGTTACAGCCTGGCAAAGCATCAGAAAGGAGGAAACCCAGTCTTTGGTAATGTCCATGGGTTCAGGCTAGACTTCAGGCAGTCATTGCCAGTAAAGAATTATCAGCAAAATATTAAAAATGATTATTTTATTTATGATTATATTCAATTGTCCTTAAAATGGAGGGACTGTGTATAAAAATGGTTTCAGTTCCTAAAATTTGTACTTGATATTTACGTTCAACCCCTTGAATTAACCTCCCTATTGGTCTGATTATGTCCATATTTTTGTGCTCAAAGCGGGACATTTTTTTGCATGGAAATATGTATTTTTTTACTTGTAGGCCTGTAATTTTTAGGAATAACTCACTGAAATCTGTCTGAACAAGAGTCCAGTAAACATCCCGGGTATGTTAAAATTTGAAACACGAAATCATAAATTATAATTTAACCTCCCTAGCGGTCTGATTATGTCCATATTTCTGTGCTCAAAGCGGTCCATTTTTTTTCATGGAAATATGTATTTTTTTTATTGTAGGCCTGTAATTTATAGGAATAACTCACTGAAATCTGTCCGATCAAGAGTCTAGTAAACATCCCGGGTATGATAAAATTTGAAACACGAAATCATAAATTATAATTTAATAAATAATCATAAAAAATAATATTATCATAATAATAAATTTATTTCAATAATATAATCAAACCAAAAACACTGAAATTTGAAATAGAGCACCAAGTTCGCACATCACTGAGCAAAGTCGCAAAATCGTTTTCAGTGTCTGATGACGAATTTCCCCACGAATCATTATCACTCAATTCTGCAAGTGGTTCTAATTTACTATTGCTGTTCTTTAGCTGGTCTAAAACCGATTTTGACCTAAAGGGACGCTTTTTGGACGCCATGGACATTTCTCAGTTTCCAGGCAGAACGAATAGTAAAAATGTAGGCAGGGTACAGGACAAAGCACTAGGGACAAAATGTATGTGAAATGGTTTGATACAGTAATGTTTTACTATATGAATTTAGTGAATGTCACTTTTTGTCATTTTCAAATTTCCCGCTGCTCCGTCCCCATACATCCCGACGTCGCAGGGGATGGAACCCAGAAGACAGTTGCTGGCATCCGCCAGAGGACATTACAGGGGACACTGCAGGAGGGACATAGCGGGAGCGCAGGACAAGGTAATAGAAGAACAGATCCCGCAGCAGCGCCACATGGTAAGCCCGAGTGTAGTTTGGGGTTACCGCTTGTGGTACTGAAACTTTACCCCGAGCTACACTCGGGAATACCACCAGACTGAAAGTCTGCAATTCAATTTCATTTGGATTGTTTAGTTTTAATTTATTCTGGTGACATACAGAGCCAAAATTACACCTGCGTCCAAATATATATGGACCTAACTATATATATACTGCGTGGTCAGATAGTCAATTGACTGAAAGAGACAAATAGGACATTGCGCAGAAATAAGACCCGGAAATAAGAAAACAACTGCTGAAAAAGTGACTGCAGAGCTCATTCTCAGTCTTCATGGAACGTTGAAGGCAGCTTCAGTCACAGAAGCACCAGCTAAGCAGGCACCAAGAATTTGCCCTCTTTGAAGCTCAGTATGCTCTAACACGTCTCCTTATTACTAGCAGCGCATGCACTGAAGACGAACGCAAGGCTTCCCCCCTGTTAGCTAGGTGTCTCATCACACAGTGGAAGCAAAAGAATGTTACTTCCACTTTCAACGCAAAACATGTCATCAGTTTCACACCTGCAAATCATGTAGTGTTTCCTTTTTTTTTTTCTAACCCCCTGTATATCTATAACATGTCATACTTACCTGCTCTATGCAATGGTATTGCATAATAATGATCACAGAAATCACCCAAATAGCCCTGATCAAAAGTTTACATACCTTGTAATGTTGGGCCTTGGTACAGACACAAAGGGTGACACACGGGTTAAAATGTCACGTAAAGTTTAATTTTCCACATCTGTGGCTTTTTAAATTGCAATTAATGTCTGTGTATAAATAGCCAATGACTTTGTTAGCTCTCACACAGATGCACTGCGCAGGCTAGATGTTGAGCCATGGGGAGCAGAAAAGAACTGTCAAAAGACCTGTGTAACAAGGTAATGGAACTTTATAAAGGTGCAAAAGGATATAAAAAGATATCCGAAGCCTTGAATATGCCAGTCAGTACTGTTCAATCACTTTTTAAGAAGTAGTAAGTTCTGGGATCTCTTGATACCAATTTAAGGTCAGGAACACCAAGAAAGACTGAAGCTACAACTGCCAGAAGAATTGTTCGGGATACAAAGAAAAACCCATAAGTAACCTCAGGAGAAATACAGGCTGCTCTGGAAAACGACGGTGTGGCTGTTTCAAGGAGCACAATATGAGGATACTTGAACAAAAATTAGCTGTATGGTCAAGTTGCACCAATACCACAAAAAAGCCAAGTTACAATATACCTGACAATACCTTGATACGCCTCACTGGGTTTTTTTGTGGCCATCTTTATAAATTCCATTACCTTGTTACGCAGGTCTTTTGACAGTTCTTTTCTGCTCTCAATTGCTCAGTATATAGCCTGCTCAGTGCATGCATGTGAGAGCTAACAAACTCATCGACTATTCATACACAGACACTAATTGCAATTTAAAAAGCCACAGATGTATGCAAACTTTTGAGCACAACTGTATATCTCAGGTTGATGTATTACTCATATCACTATTTGGCACATAAGCCAAAAGCCATGAATGATTTAGATTTGGTCAGATCTGGTAAATACTGAGTAACCTCAGTATTAGCAGGGTGAAAAGGCCCAGTCTATGAATGAATGGCAAGCGTTAGTAAAGTATACATGAAATATCTGTGTATTGTATGTTTGGTGCACTTATCTGACCACATCTATAGGAGAGCATAATCATAATCTCTTACATCGGTAATGTTCAGTAAAATGAGATAAAATGTAATTAAGTAGAGTACATATAATAATGTCTGTGAATGATTTCTTTATTTAACTCCTATATCTATCATTTTTAATTGGAAAATGATAAATAGTAACATTCCAACGAGAACCATAATGTGTGTATGAATAGTTAATGCCTATATAAATGGATGGGACTTTTTGGTTAAATGAATGAATTAGAACATTCCTGTTTCCAGCTACTCCACCTTCTGATTCTCACGACACCAAGAGAGTAACTGTCATCCCAGGAAATGCAGACACGAGAGGTATGTATGCATTTGCAGTATCTGCAGACAACCCTGAAAAATGACAGGTCTAAAATTAGGACCTGCCACCAACATTCTTATGTCACACAATATAATAGGGCAAGAGACACAAAAGAACTGCCAGAGGTGTGTTTATTCATCAAGCAGATGATGGATTTTACTTCCATGCTACAATGCATTTTCAAATGCACAACAGCAAAGACACACAGTACAGTAGACAAAGGTATTCAACTATTAATCCTGCTTGGAAACCTGGAGAGTGGCCCCTGGGTTGACTAGAAATGTACGAGAGTGAATGCACTCACCCATATGACACAGCTGAAACACCTTTTTGTTATTTAAGCTCCCTCTTAGTACAATATATTATGAAAAGGAAAAAAAATCACATGTTCTGAGGCTTTTCTTTATGGTCATATGGAAAACAATGTCTCCCAGTTCCATTCTGTCACACAGCAAACATGACTGTATTTACCTTAAGTAACATTTGGGACTATTGTAGCAGGGTGGGCATTGTCAAAACACAAGACCCATAATATACCATTTGCAGCTTTTATTTTGCCCCATCTGGATAGATTTTAACACTTGTGGGTAAATCTGCTTGGGTTGCTTGACCAGTCATAAGACTCTCTAGCATAAAAAACATGCAACAGTTTACTCTAATTTCTCTATAGGTTCTTGAATAGTCAACTGAATACCCATATGGAAAAAAATATATTTGAAATATATTTTTAAAATATTCTTCCCACTTCCCAAATATATTGAAATATATTTGAAATATTACAATTTTGGCCATATTCAATATATTTCAAAATATATTTAAATAAATATATATATATATATATATATATATATATATATATACATACACACACTGTATGTTGAAATGCATTTTTATTACAAAACATATGAAAAATATTTTTAAAAATACATTTCAAATATACTGTATGTCATTAAAAATACAAATCTACATTTTTGGAATGCATTTACAATTATGTGTAAAAATATGTTAAAATGACTTTTTAATGTAAAAAAAAAATCTGAAGAATATATTGTAAAAAAAATATATTTTTTTTAAATACTTTTCATATATTTTGTAATATGTAAAAAATGCATTTCAATATGCAGTGTATATATATATATATATATATATATATATATACACTGATATATATACTGCATGTTGTGTTTTTATATATTACAAAATATATGAAAAATATTTTTTTAATATTTTTTTTACATATAAAAAGTAATTTTAACATATATTTTTTACATATATCCATGTGGGTAGTCCTGTAAAAACTTCAAATGCAAGCTGTCTTCAATATCAAAGCCTTGTATTTCATTATAGTAACCAAGTAATATGATAATACAACCCCTGGCAAAAAGTATGGAATCACCACTCTTGGAAAATGTTCATTCAAGTGTTTCATTTTGTAGAAACAAATCTAATCACAGACATGCCTCAAAAATCAAATAGTTTCGACCTCAATCCAATTGAAAATCTGTGGTGGAAATTGAGAAAATGGTTCATGACAAGGGTCCAACCTAAAAAGCTGATCCGGCAACTGCAATAAGAGAAAGTTGGAGCCGGATTCATGAAGAATATGGTTTGTTGATATTTGAGTCCATGCCTCAGAGAATTCAAGCTGTTATAAAAGCCAGAGGTGGTGCAACAAAGTACTAGTAGTGTACTGTAGTGGTTTTTTTCCATGATTCCATAATATTTTCCTCAGAATTGAGTGATTCTATATTTTTTCCTCTGCTTGATCAGCAAAAAAACAGTTGCAATTGACCAGTTTTCTTTCTTTTTTCTTTTTTAACTGTTTCTTAAAGCCAGAAGGTTGGAATGTTGAATGAAAATAGTTTTAAGGCATGTCTGTGATAGTTTTGTTTTTTTCTACACAATCAAACAATGGAATGAACATTTTCCAAGAGTGGTGATTCCATAATTTTTTGCCAGGGGTTGTATGATTGGTGTGAAAAGGTTGGAGTTTGCAAATAGCCATTGCTCATTTGTTAAGGATAATTTGTTCTATGCAGTCGATGGTAAGCAACATTGCATTTCATGATCTTGTTCACATATATACAATACATTTTTGTTCTCCTGTGGTAGTTTGTATACAATGAAAAAAATATACCTAAATCATTATTCAAACTTAAAGCAGAATTTCACTTAAAGTGATCGTAAATGCATTTTTAAAATAACAAACAGGTTTATACTTACCTGCTCTGTGCAATTCCATCCAGAACCTCTTCTTCTCAAGTCCCCAGCCAACACTCCTAGCTCCTCCTCTCTGGTGAGTGCACCCATACAAAGCCACTTACTATGGGAGCACTTGTAAAGGCTCGTTCCCAAGTCTTGCTGTCTGTCTATAGACAGTGGGACTCAGCCTTGCTCCCCCTGGTCCCTTAGCACTGGCTTTTGATTGACAGCAGCGGGAACTGCAAGACAGGCACAGTGCTGGATAGAATGAGGGCTCAGGTAAGCTTGGGGGGGTGGTGAGGGGAGATACTGATGCTGAAACATTTTTTACCCTAATGCAAGTAATGCATTAGGGCAGCGGTCACTAAATGGCGGTCCGCGAAAGGCCCCAGCAGCACTGCCGCCCGGACCGCCAGCCCGCAATAACAGATCTGCCGCTGATCAGGGCGGTCATCATGGCAACATGACATCAAGTGTGCGCCCTGACCCTTTCAGCTCACTGAATGTCTGGCTCCTGCTCCCTGCCTGTACACAAGCGTCCAGCAAAGATCCCGGCACAGCTCCTGTGTGCCCTCAAGGTATGGTGTAGTCTTACAGGGGCACTTTGATGGGCATATTGAATGTGAAGGGGCAGTCTGATGGCAACAACGTAGAATGTGTCCATCAGAGTGTCCCTTATCATAAAATGTGCGGCACTCTGATGGGCACATTTTAAGTTAAGGGGCACTCTGATGGGCACATTTTAAGTTAAGGGGCACTTTGATGGGCACATTTTAAGTTAAGGGGGCACAAATGGGCACATACTGTAGAAAGGGACACTCTGATGGGCACATGTAATGGAAAGGGGCACTCTGATGGGGAATATGATGTAAAGGGCACTCTGATGGGAAATATGATAGAAAAGGGTACTTTGAGTGTAAGGGGGCACTCTGATGGGAATTCCTGATGTAAGGTGGCAATGTGATGGGGATACCTGACGTAGAGGGGCACTCTGATGGGGACAACTGATGTAAAGGAGCACTCTGATGGGCACACCTGATATGATGGGAATACATGATGTAAAGTTGCACTCTAATGGTGACACCTAATGTAAGGGGGCACACTGATGGGAATACCCTATTTGGACCTCGGCCAGAAGAAAATTTTAGTGACCGGACCTCCTTGAATTTTAATTCAATATTCCTGCATTAAGTTAAAAAACGTTTGGGCTTTAAAACCTTTATACTCATCTTCTTTTACCCCTACTACTGAAATTAAATTGGTGGGGGGTTTGTTGTGGAGCTGGTAACTTTTGCCAGTGCTCAGGATCTGAAGCCCAGGGAAGAACTGGCTCAGGTTCTCTAGGACTAGTAAGTGTTGCTTTGTTAAAGCGGAGCTCCACTCAAAAGGGGAAGTTCCACTTTAAGGACTGCTCCCCAGCTCCCCGTTAAGGAATATGCACTTTTGGGGGCAGGGGGGAGCGAATTTGAAAAGTACCCGCTCCCACTTCCGGTCCAATCGCCTAGGCGATCAGAAATGGAAGGTGTCCTCCCTCTCCCTGTAGACTTTTGGGACACGTGACAGGTCACAGAAGACTACAGGACCATTCATGAAGAGCAGCACTACTTGCACATGCGCAGTGGGTACCTGGCTGTAAAGCCGCAAGCAGTCACAGCCGGGTGCCCACACTGAAGATGCCGGGCTCCTGGAATACAGGACGGCTGGTGAAACGGGCTGCAGGGGACACACCACAGGACCGAGGGACAGGTAAGTGGCTGTTTTTTAAAAGTCAGCAGCTACAGTTTTTGTAGCTGGTGACTTTTATTTTTTGACAGGTGAGTGGAACTCCACTTTAAAAAGCAAAAAGTCAGCAGCTACAGTATTTTGAGTATTTTTTAAAAAGGGGGTGGATTTTTTAAATTGTATTTAAATTGTATTTTCTATTTTGCAGCCAAATTGGGTTAACACATACTTTATATGGATTACATGTTGCCATTCACATAGCAAAAATCAGTGGAACTAAAAAAAAATAAAAATAGAATTGCTGCTCTTTTTCTTTTTTTACTTGTGTAGTGGGACCCCCGTAGAGGCCAGTAGTTTGTAGGTCTCAATGTCTTTTCCCACTATCGCCCCACAGCCAGGCACATATGCAAGTTCTTTTTCTCTTGGCTCAAGAAACAGACTAGGATATTAGGGTTTTTTTGTTGTTTTAGTTTAGGGTTGAGCTTGGAAGGGGATTGAGTAAAGTAGGATGCTCCAATAACTTGCTATAATAAAACTTTGAGGACACTGAACTTTCTTCTTGAAAGTTGTAACTCTTGGAACTTAGGACACTGTCCCTTTGTAGCAGAAAGCAGACAGGTTCTGCAAAACAGTGTTGAGGTTAACCTTCCTTGATGAGCAGTTCAAGCGACAGCCTCCTTCCTGCAGAATGGAGGTATGATCTTCAGGATAAACGTCTTAGCAAACACATGGCTGACTTTCTAGCACATAAGAGGGGTGGTAGCACTCAGTCTCTAGGATCTCACCCAGCCTATACCCACAGAACGCCTCTGGATAAATGGTTGCCTCCCACCAGTATCATGCAGGTAGCTTCTCTCAGTAGTCCAGACTAGATCCTCAGAAGACAGACCTCTCAGCCAGCCTTCAACAGCAAACAGCAGATCCAGACCTTCCAGCCTTATGGCTGGGGCCTCCACTCAGCAGGCACATGGCAGGATTAAGTGAGATATGTGACTCCTGCGCTACCCTAGAGTGAATAAATAATTGATCCAAAAAAATTAAAGAAAAATTAAAGAAAATACTGATGAAATTGATGCATGTGTCTTTAAAGGTTTGCAGCTGCTGCTAGCATCAAAATGTGTTCCCACTGATTAAGTCATGTGACTGTGACGTAATGTGTAGAGTGTTAGCTGTGGCAGACGTGAACCGGAAGTGACGTCAAATGTCAGCAAAAACGGAGATCTCTGCATTTGAAGTGATTTTAATAAGCTTTAATGTGTAAGTGCAATATTATTTTAATAAACCTTCATGTTTTGAATATACTACAATATAAGAGGTGAACGGGTATCGCTCTCCCCCATATGGGCAAAATCAGTGCAAAAGCATGAATTCATGAGAGACTTAAAGGTACCATATCCCCTGATATTGGATCCAAGGGAAAAAGGAGTGGAGAGTTCCTAGTGGTCTGGAGAAGGAGTTTGGCAGCTTTGGTGGAATTTAGATGGATTATCATATACATGCGATATGATATCAATCTGGAGGTGAGAGTTCTGTGAGCACAGAGGTGGCACTTTATTGTGTGAAGTTGACAAGCACGTTTATAATTTGGGTGCTGGATAATCACCATTGTAGTGTGAACTTTACAGACTGATTTATATTCATATGCACCATATTTTATTGATTTATTGGTTTTACACATGATTTATGCTTCTGTTTTGGTATTTTATTTATGTCACAAGTGATAATTAATATACATAATTTATATGAATACTAGCAATATATACATGGTCACATATTGGTAGCAGTGCAGCATCACACACTGCACTATTATTGACATGGCAGGATTGCCTGGAAGGGCAAACAAGCCCCCAGATGATTATCTCCCCTTGGCAAGAAGAAGACAAAGCTGTTCCCTGCTCCAGAGTATTTATATTTTTCCCCAGAATCCTCTAGGCTGACTCTCCTAGAGATTGGCTGGGGCTACATAAATATTAAGCTGCTGAATAATATGCTCCCACCTCTATTACCCCCGAGCTCCTCCAGGTGGACAGGGAGAAACAAACAATCATGGAGCTTCTGGAACGCAGACAAGACCAAATTAATCAAACCCAGCTCCACTGGTTACAGTGAGCTAAACTAAATCTACCTACACTAACACTTAACTGTAAACCCCAACAGAATACCAGCCTCACTGGCTATAGGGAGCCAAGCTACATATTCCTAACAGAACAAATTAACCCCATTGACTACAATGGGCACAAATTAAATTTATCTATCCTAACACCTGACAAGGAGGGTGCTACACTTGCTTTTTATTTGCCTAGAAATCCTACCAAACTTGCCCTTCTATATGACATTAAGGAGGGGGCTGGGAAGTTTATGTTTACTATATTTAAAAGGTAAAACATTTTTAAAATTAATTTTAGATATGCTGTGTGAATGGCAACACATAACAAATATATAATGGAGTTTCGCAACTTTTACCACTTTTGACTGCAATAGTGGTGAAATACTTTCATGGAAAAAATCTAGCAAAAAAAAAAAACCATATACAATTGCTACACAAGCTATGTTATAATTTTAAAAAATTACCTTTCCTTTCCGATCTGCAGCCACAGTAATTTTCTAATTTCTATTTTTTTTTAATTTTCTTATTCCCAGGAGTCTGTTCTACGATACAAGTTTTAAAATTTTAGTCCCTCCTGCAATAGGAATTTCAGTTTTGGTGAGGTACTTCCAAAGGGAAATACTTGTAAAATACTTGTAAAGAGGTGCAGACCCTTGTCCTTTGCAGACTGATTCTGAATGGCAAAAAAAGGTAATTGCGTAACAAACATCTGTTTCTTCAGAGCAGCAAAACGTAGGAATCTGCTACAAAGTTTGTAGAGCCTTTCTTACTGCTGCCTCCCAACCCTTTAAGTGGATTGAAATGCCAGGAGGCTAAGGCGGGGCATTCCATTTATGTGACTGCTGTGATTGGCTGTCATAATGATCACATGATCGGAAAGCTTACAATTGCAAGTACAGTCATGGGCAAAAATATTGGCACCCCTGCATTTCTGTCAGATAATGAACCACTTTCCCCAGAAAATTGTTGCAATTACAAATGTTTAGGTTTTCTCATGTTTATTTCTTTTGTTTATATTGGTATGACGCAAAACAGTGGAGAAACAAAAAGCCAAATCTGACACATTCCACACAAAACCGCAAATGTGGACTGAACAAAATTATTGGCACTTTCTCGATATTGTAAGAAATAATTGCATTCCAAGTTTGTGATTGTCCTTTAATTTGTAATTAAATTCATCTGTATCAATTAACAGATCTTATTGTGCCTGTGTCCACTGTGTGCAACATTGTCAAGATTACAGTTCATGGCACTGTAGTTAATCTCCCTGGACATGGATAAAAGAGAAAAATTGATCAAAGATTGCAATGAAGGATTGTTCGAATGGTGGATAAAGAACCTCGATCAACTTCCAGACAAATTCAAGCTGACCTTCTGGCACAGGGTACAACTATTTCAGCTCACACTATATGTCTCCACCTGAATGAAACGGGACCCTATGGTAGGAGACCCAGGAGGACCCCACTGCTGACACAGAAACATAGAAAAAGCCAGATTGGAGTTTGCCAAAACTTACCTGAGGAAGCCAAACTCCTTTTGGGAGAATGTGCTGTGGACAGACGAAACAAAATTACAGTTTTTTGGTAAAGCTCATCATTCTACTGTTTTTAGAAAGAGTAATGAGGCATTTATAGAAAAGGTTACAGTCCCTACAGTCAAACATGTTGGAGGTTCACTGATGTTTTGGAGTTGCATTGCTGCTTTAGTGCACTGAATGCCTTGACCATGTGTATGGCATTATGAAATCTGGACTACCAAAGAATTCTGGGGTGCTATGTAGGGCTCAGTGTCAAAAAGTTGGGTCTCCGTCAGAGGTCATGGGTCTTACAGCAGAACAATGACCCAAAGCACACGTCAAAAAGCACCCAGCAATGGTTTAAGACAAAGCACTGGAGAGTACTGAACTGGCCAGCAATGAGTCCAGATCTCAATCCCATAGAGCACCTGTGGAGAGATCTCGAAACAGCAGTTGGAAAAAGGAACCCTTCCAATCTGAGAGACCTGGAGCAGTTGGCAAAAGAAGAGTGGTACAAAATTCCAGTAGAGAGGTGTAAGAAACTCATTGATGGTTGCAGGAAGTGATTGATTCAGTTATTTTTTCCAAGGGGTGTGCTACTAAATATTAAATTGAGGATGCCAATAATTTTGTCCAGTCCATTTTTGGGGTTTTGCATGGAATGTGTCAGATTTGGCTTTTTGTTTCTCCACTTTTTTGTCATAACAATACAAATAAATGTAATAAACATGAGACATTTGTAAATAAAACAATTTACTACTTAATTACAACTAAACATTTGTAATTACAACAATTTACAGTGTATTATCTGACAGAAATGAGTAGGTGCTGATATTTTTGGCCATGACTGCATGCATTGGGAGCTTTCTGTTACATGTTAGTCACTAGTGCTGGAAGTGAGTATTGAGAGTGCTCTCAGCACAGTAACTTGTTTACAGATAGACGCATATATGCCCCCACGCGCATATATGTGCCAAGTTGGCAGGAAGAGGTTAAAGCATTACTACACTGCATCTGAACACCACAAACCAAAAATGCTATTTACTTAATTTTAATATGCAAAGCAAACTTGCCCATCCATCCATGTCTCCATGGTTTTTTTTTTGCTTATAAATATGCCTAAATTTTTGTGCTACAAGGGAAAGTCTCAAATACATGTAAGCGGGTCTCAATTTAACTAGCTAGGTGATGCCCTGGACAGGAGCATTGTGGTTACCCTTAGCTCCCAGGTTTTCCTCTTGGAAGGCTTTTTGGGGCTGATCTAGTGATTCTGGACACATAAAAGGGACAGTGGTCCAGAGTCTGGTGAGAGTCTTGCTCTTTTTGCCGTCAATCCTTGGCTGAAGAGTGATCAGCGTTACATCTTACTTGCCATGATAAAGAAGCCTCGGGGTTCACCTTGAAGACACGAGCTGATGGACTCTGCTGATAACCATGTACTTTATCATTGATGGACTCTACCTTTGCAGGTATGACGGGGCAGCACACAAGCCTGAGTTAGGGTTTAGGGATGTAGGGAAGAACTGTTCTCATGCATTTTGACTTCGACATGTTTTACATTTTTCTAAGTAAAGCACCTTTTTCTTCTTCCTAGTCTGAAATTATTAAAGGGGTGCAATGCAAGTAACCAGCACATCTTACACTTGGTTTACAGTTTTGGGACACTAGACACATTGGGGTATGAAGAGACAGCATTAAGAGTCATCTTGGTGTGAAGTCTGTCAAGTAGTTACCAATCGTAACAGAAGCCAACAGTTAGTTAAGCAGCCTGTCTGCGTGTACCTATTACAAATGGCACCGCCTCTAGCAGTGAGGGAAATGTAAGAGTCCAGTGCACATATGGAGTCCACACTAGGTGCATGTTTGGACCTGTTCTGCTACTGAGAATGGTAGTGAGAATGCTAGATAGGTGGATGTGGACAAGGCTCAGTGTGACCCTCCTAATTTCAAGTCAACAATGAAGGTGTACATTGCCATGGGGACTAGAGAGTTAATTAGAGGAAAGTTATTCCTGGGAGTGGAGGCCCGCCTTGAGGTTGTGTATTTCCTCACTGTGGCCTCAGCCTTGTCCCAGGGCATTGATGAAAACAGTAAAGGTGATCCTGTTACAGGTGCCAAGCATAGCCCAGAAGCACCCACCGTGGGGGTAGTCTTCTCATGTATAAAACAAAGAATAAGTAAGTGAGCGCTTTCAATAAACAAGCAGCTAAGGCACACAGGATAACCAAAAAATCCTCACATGAAAATAAAATAAAAGTGCAGCGCTAGAAATTAAATAAATGTGACACAATAAAAAGTGATCAAAAAAAGTCCCAACTGTGGTGACCTAGGGTAACAATGCACACTAACCAGAAGTGCACATTAATAGTGCAGTGTAGGAAGGATGGAGTTCATAAAGTAGTCATCAGCATGGGGAGGGTAGATGTATTCCCTTGGTCAATGAAGGTCCACACGATGGTACAGAGCTAGGCAACTGGTAACTGGCACGTCTGACAACACAAATATTGGTGAAGTTTCCATCCTTGGTTCTTTATGGTGACCTCAGTGGCATTGGCAGACATTGATGTATCCAGGTGATGCTCTCAACAGCAGCATTCAACATCTTGTATTACTCTTGATTTTAAAGTATACATGTGGTCATATCAAACAAGTTTGAACATAAAGATATCGTTGGTGTACAGTGGAGGAGCAGTGCTTTTTTGGTGGAGCCAAAAAGTGGATTTCTTCTGCCTAGCTCTGTACCATCGTGTGGACCTTCATTGACCAAGGGAATACATCTACCCTCCCCATGCTGATGACTACTTTACGAACTCCATTCTTCCTACACTGCACTATTAATGTGCACTTCTGGTTAGTGTGCATTGTTACCCTAGGTCACCACTGTTGGGACTTTTTTTGATCACTTTTTATTGTGTCACATTTAGTCTTCTCATGTGACCCAGACTTGGCACCCAACAAGCTAATGAGAAACATGGAAGAAGTTCCGCCATCTCCTACCCCTTGCCGCCCAGCAGCCTATAGACATACAAACCTCAAAACAAAAGATCATCTGCAGTCAGGGCTGTAAAGCATATGACATAATATGAAGAGTGCAGTGGTCAGGAATATGTAACCCACAACATATTGCATAGAGTACAGTGATAAGGAGTATGTAACAAAAAGAAAAATCACTGTTTTTACAAAGATTCTTGGTAAAGTATATCATATGGCTGTTTCCTAAGTAGATGTTGCAGTCCCTCTGGTCAGAAAGTAGAAGCTCTACCTCTTAATTTTCTGGCCAAACAAGGAGTGGAATGTGGAGAATGTGGAAAATGTACATAAGGAAATTGATGTTCTGGGAGATCCTGAGCTGTTAATTCAGATCAAAGACCCCGTGTAGAGGAATTAAATAGTTAATCTGAAGAAATAGTGTTGTCACTTATGAGTTTTGGGCCTCGGCTCCCTTATTAGTGCTCTGACTAGTGACTAGTGGTGTTGGTGATTACTTGGCTGAGCAGAGGAAATACTCTAGTGGATGACTAGCATATACATTTCTAGTACAGTAACAAGAGCAACAGATGTAGGAGGGCACAACTGGGTTGCACATAAATGTTGCCAGGACAGCCTGAATGCCAAATGTATTCAATAGCCCTGGTGCATGTGCCCTAGATTATTGGGTCTAGTGATGTTCATAGTATCTTTCAAGCATTCAAAATAACAGTTGCTGCTTCTCTCCTGTGGTCCAGAAGAACCCTTAACTTGCTCATGTATTTCCATAATAGATGCACTCAGATTTTTAGTGTTTCTACTAGACTTTCTTCTCCTGCCTGATGAGATTTGCTGAAGGCTTTTCAGGGTTCAATGATATCATTGCATCAGTGTGCATTATGGAGCCTATTAATGACAATGGCAGCACATTCAAAAGCATGGATAATTGATAATCCTCATAAAACTACATAAATATGGGGAGGATAAAGTGTGAATCTAGCCTAAGTGTTACATCAGAAAAAGCGTGTTAGCATATACTCACTTAAAGTGTTACTAAACCCAGGACCCTGCATTCACCATATCTGGTCTCCCACAGTACACAGAACATGGAATTGCAATTATTTTAGTAAATATAAACTGCTAAATACCTTTTCTGACCAACAGTTAGAGCAGTTTTGTGACTTCTATCAGTGTCCAGCCAAGCACATGTTAAAACTTGTAGATGAGTATTCATTCTGCTCTAGGATGATGCAGGACCCCTGACCTCTGTCTGGACAGAGCTGATTGACACTGTGCTGATCACATGCACTCGTCCATGAAAAAAAAACTCTAGCAATACACACCAAGCTAAGCATGTGCAGAGTATCTCCACACAGATATGTCTTATTAGGAGATAAGAGGGGGACACTGGAAGAAGGGGAGGATCAGAGAAGTCAGGATCAAACAGCATTTTAAGCATGCTTTACTGCATATACAGACTGATTTCACTGATGTGGGTTTATTAACATTTTAAGTAGCCCCTCCAGGTTGCTGCCAGTTCCAGGTTGAGTGACCACTGATCCAGCGCTGCAGTGACCCCCTGAGACCATCGGTCCCCTATGATGAGATCGTCCTTTTGTAGATCCTGAGAGAATCCATGCAGTCAGTGACATGGACACCAGAAAAAGGAGCCTTTCACAAAGTAATCAGAAGAGGAGGAGGTTTGCCCAACTTTAGGGGATCCCTGTAGTAAACTCAAAAGCAGCTTTTTTAGGCTCCTATGAAGAACTGAGCAACTTGGTTTATCGAGGTCCCAAGTCTAATCCAGGCATAACCATACAAATGCACACTACAGTTCGGGTCTGGCAGCAGGTGACTAGGTTTTTAGGGGAACCTGATACACTTTCCCCTCATACACCACTATGGAGTAACCCTACTCTCCCACATCTCCAATTGGTTCCAGATCCAACTGTGTGGGCGAGACATGGTATCATGACTCTTAAACATGTTGTCCCCAATGGATCCTTCCTACCATTAATACCTTAAAATCGGAATTCCAACTTCCTAACCATATGTTTTTCAGGTACACTCAATTGTGCCAAGTGATTAAAGAACGATTTCCCACCATGGTTACTTTGGCATCTCAATCAGTAGAGCACTTCTTGACTTGTAAAAATGCAGACTGCATACTCTCCTCACTTTACCTGAGGATTGCTGGGAAGGAGATGACTAAAGTTACCCAACTGTGTCGTACCTGGTAGAATGATCTCCCTGACCTTACTGCAGACGATTAGCGGGAAGATATACAACAATTTATACCACTGATGATATCGGCCAAGGACAGATTTATCTTAAATTCTTACACCGTGCATATTTTACCCCACAGAGGCTGTCTCTCATTTACCCCACAGCTAACAAACATTATTCCCGATGAATCTCAGAGGTGGGCACTATCCTACACATGATTTGGTCCTGCTCTAGACTACAATCCTACTGGCAGGGAGTGTTGGCGGATCTTAATACTATCCTAGATCTTCGTCTACGATTAGATTAGGTCTTTCTCCTGTTGAGTATGGGAGTTCAGTTGGATGTCTCCTTCCAAAAGTGCTTCATTTTTTATGCAGCGTTCTACGCGTGAAAGCTTATATTGACCAAGTGGAAGTTGCCTGAGCCACCCATGATTCAGCAGTGGAGAACTATGATGAACCAGATATTTCTTCTGTACAAATTGATCTATATGGGTCCCAATTACCCTAAACAAATTCAATAAGATCTGGGGTTCTTGGGTGGAGGATATGAGCTTGTCTTTATGATGTTAAACGCCTACTCTCCTTCTCCCTCTTCCCTATTTTATGAATGCTATTTCTAGCTCTGTGTGAGCATTCTATTAAAAAAAAAAAGGGTGCACTGTACTTCGGATCTCTGCCTCTCTGCAAGTGGTTTTTGCCCTCGTTTACTTTTTTTTTTTGGTTGCCCTTTGCCCCCTCCTTTTCTGCTGAACCCTTTTTCTTAACTTTAGGATATTGGTTTACTGATTCTCCTCCATCCCCACTCCTCCCTTTCCCCATCCCCTCTGTCTCCCCTACTTCTTTCTCCTCCTCTCCTCATCTATCTGAGGGTTGAATTATGAGTGGTTGTTTTCTTTGTTGTGCACCTACGTTTTATGAGGTTATATTGCTCCTTGTCCTGGACTACTCTGCTGCTTCAGTTGTCATATCAGAGAAATATGTCCCCAATTTCATATGCTGCTGTTTATGTACCAATAAATAAATAATTTGCGCTAGTAAATGTGTATAAAAAGAAATCATCAAATCATAAGTCCAGAAAAATATATATATGCCAATACCACAAAAAAAATAAAAAAACTTTTAAGTGCAAAAAACTTTTGTGCAAAAAAAGTGTCTAAATATGAAAAATTTTCACCAAAAAACCTTGATAATATAATGGCAGATCATCCATAAATATATCTTCAGAAACAGAAACTCTGCAACACACCGATCCTCATCGATCGAAATAACAGGATGAAAAACTTTGTAGTTAATCGAAAATCCACTTCTCCAATAGATAAAGGACCACCTTCAAACGTATCCATGGGGGGAAATGCCAAGCACTCGAGAGAAACAGAAAGACTTCATGGTGCAATATTATAAAAACCAATTCCTTTATTAGGTACTCATTGCACTTACTCAAGAGGTGTCCCAGCCGACACCAGCATCAACAGCATAACAGCAATCACATAAACGAGCCTGGCTGCTCAGCACATGCGCAGTAGCTGGCAGCCAAAAACGTAATGACGTCACATCAATCAAGCTCCGCCCTACGCGTTTCGTCATCGACGTCCTCACGGAGGACTTTTATGTATCTTTTGCACTATGTACCAACCAGACTTTTTTGAACTTTGTATAGTTTTCTACTTTTGTGCAAAATAAATATCTGTTGAAAAAAAAAAAAAAAAAAAAAAAAAAGAAGAGGAGGAGACGGTCGATTGAGGTAAGTAGAAAAGAGCATTTAGATTTTATTTTTCTTTCCAGTGATCAGCTAGAGGGGGTTAGGGGGTAGGGAAAATTATCCCAAAGTGAGGTTTTAATAATAATAACGGTTCAATTACTCATTAAGGTGAATAAAAATTATGCTTATCACTGTCTTTATTGTGCAAAGCATTTGTGAGGTGGTGAACATACAGTAGTGAGTGTTTGTAAATTTATGAATATATGTATTTAAAAATATTTAGGCCCCATTCACACAGCCATAATAACAACGCATTTACAATTTTTTTTATTTACAGATCTGAATACGTAACACATGCACTACTTTCAGAGCCGTCAGAAAATCCAAAAACTGTGTCTGAGGATATATACATGTATTCCAGATGTAGGTATTGGAGGAAAAAAAGGACAATTATATGCAAACATTTACTGATCATTATGCAAGAACTTTTGTGCTAAAAAAAAAACCATGTGTAATAAGATCAAGAAAATGTTTACGTCCATGTGAATGTAGCCTTAGGATTATTACGTTTTCTTTTTAAACTGCTTTGCCCTTTATTATAAGTTGCAATAACAAAGCTTACTCTAAAACCAGCGCCGATCAAAATTCACAAGCAACATGGCACCGGACAGATGTTACAATAACTTTCTCTTTCCACATGCGGCATCTGAAAAGCTTAAACCGACATCTGCTGGATGAATTAGAAATATTTAAGGGAAACAACCCTCATGTATGCCTCTTTTTCTTTAAAGTGGTAAGGTAGGTCAAGAATGAGGTTAGTGTAATTCCCCAAGCATCTTGCCATCATGCAGGATAGCTAACACAAGTGTCACTTACTGCATGCCTGTTATGATGTCATTGCTTGAATTAGAGGTCAGATCTAATCAAGGAGCATTCTTGTTTATTTCATACGTGACAAAAGAGTCTGGATCCTTACAAGGGAGAAGCGATGTAAAGAGACTTATGTACACATGAAATGGACCACACTATGTATGATTACTAAAGAACAGTTGTAGTTGTGCAAACATGTTCAAGAATATATAAGGAAAGAAGCAGGATATAAATTAGGCAAGTAAAAAGATACTGGGAACCAGAGTTAAAGTTTATGTAAATGCTAACAATACATTTCTTTTAAAGTGTTACTAAACCCAGGACCCTGCATTCACTATATCTGGTCTCCCACAGTACACAGAACATGGAAGTGCAATTATTTTAGTAAATATAAACTGCTAAATACCTTTTCTCATCAACAGTATAGAGCAGTCTTGTGACTTCTATCAGTGTCCAGCTGAGCACTGGTTAACGCTTGTAGGAGGAGTTTTAATTTTCCTCTGACTGTCCTATGAAGCTGCATAACTCTTGACCCTCTGTCTGGACAGTGCTGATTGGCCCTGCGCTGATCACATGCAACCTCCCAAGGAAAAAAAAACCTCTCTAGCCATACACACTAAACTAAGCATGTGCAGAGTGACTCCTAGAGCTCTGTACTATTAGCAGATGGTTTGGGGACAGTCGAAGAAGGGGAGGATCAGACAGGATCAAACAGCCTGTTTACACAATGTGGGGGATTAAACCCTTAGTTCCGAAGTGAGTATAACAAACATGCTTTACTGCATATACAGGCTGATTTTACTGTTGCGGGTTTAGTAACACTTTAAATGCTGCCTTTTGGTCTGTTAAATATACCATTAAAATGCATTTATTATAACTATTCAACAAGCTAAAAAAAACAGTTGTTGATCCAGAAAGAAATCTAGTTAGCTCTCTGCCTTTGGATTGTTATCAGAAAACATTGTTCACTGCTATCTCTGTTGACTACAAAACACCTCCCCTAGTTATGAAGAAGAGAGGCGAGTGGTATGTAGTCCTAACACACTCTGTCCTTGCATGACAACACTGCTCAGGACAATTTTCACCCTAGGACAGGAAGTGAGTTAACGGCAAGATTACCAGCTTGAAATAAAGGAAAGAAAACTGTGAAAAAAGGAAAAAGAATGCAGTCACCACATCTAAGGACTGGCAAACTGAAATGCTTCCCATTTTTTTTTAAATTTAGAACAGGGAAGAGTTTGTGAGCAAGTTGCCTACAGGTGTGGGTTCTTTGTTAGCTGAGCTAGCTAGTCTGCCCAGGTTAGGAAAGTGTTAATGTTAGCTCTGGTGTTTGTGGGTAGGTGCAGCTTGGTGCGGCGGTGGCAGAAAACACTCAGAGTCCAGTTGCAAAAAACAAGACTTGTAATGAAGAAACGGCCCAATGGTACAAACAATCCAGTGGGAAGGCACCAAGCTGGGACACACTTACAGTTCTGCCCAACTATAGCGTAGAATAGGTTCTGATGCACCAACAGTGTCTCTGAGGGTGGAGTGTGGTCTGGCCAATCTGAGCCCAAAGCGGGGGATTGCGTTGCAGGGTGCTGTGTCTCTACTCATCCAAAACCGTTCCCTACCGCTACTCACCTTCCCTGACAGGTGGTTGCTCTGTCTCTACACTGTCCAATTCAAAAATGCACACTGAATTCTGAGGACAGGCACTTAAAAAAACTTTGCTGATCCAAGATGGCCACCAGGGTCACCTGTATGCAACATAGGCAACTGGAACACTGCTTCAGAGGACCAAGGAAACCATATAGAAACCAAGTTTCTCTTAACTTCTCCAGCTGCAGTATCACTCCAGCTGAACACCACCTACAGTGGAGAACTGAGACTGAACCTGCTTACTTGTTTCCTGAGTTTTTGCTGGGCTCTGCCCTCTCCTCTATTCTGTTATAAATAAGGGAGGGCTCTGCTTGTGCAGTCCCGCCACTTGGCAATAGAAGCAAGAGGAGCACAGAGGAAGATAAATTAAAAAAAAAACCCTTGTGCAAACCTGTGAATGAGTTGTGTGAGAAAATCAATCAATATAAAAATAAAAAGTTGTGCTGCTGCTGGCTCTCCTCCAGATCTGTTCACACCACGTATGATTTCCATCAATTCTACTGAGAAAAACTCAGAGGTAAAACATACAGACCATCATAGTGCTTTCCATACATAATACCAGATTTATTCAAATTTTCATCTATATTTCACATTTAAAAAGTACACTGCTAGCTGGAGCACAGCAAACAAACCGCATGTAAGAATTCAGACCACCATATGGGGCATCACCATTAGAGGCTGCAGCTTGGAATAGATAATAGACAACTGTCCCCTTAAGGTTATGATCCTCCTCATTACAAACACCGATAGCTTCTATACTTGCTTCCGCCAAGTCTGTACAGATAGCCTGCCCCTCAGCCTCAGTGTCCTGTTGAAAACTCCTTCATTAGCTGTCCTGAGTTTGGCACACCAAACTGTTTGTAACGAGGAGGATCAGAACCTTAATGGGACGTGATCTTTTATCCACCCACAAGCTGCAGCCTCTAATGGTGATGTCCCCCCCCCAGTTTATGAATATGTGAAATATGTAACTTGTCAAATTGTGTAGTTTCTTTGCACCAGAGATATCTATCAAGATTGGTGTGTAGGTGGGCTCTAGCAAACCTAAGAATCTGTGGTGCTTTTGCACATGGGCTTATCTAAAAACTGGTTGTTTCACAGGGCAGGATAGGCAGCTGAGAGGCTAGACAACATAGGATATCAGTCCGAAAGTCATGACACTTTATGCGCAAAATGCCATGTAGACCTTATCTGAGCTAAATCCTGTACTTGTCCATTTGATTAGCTTTTTCCCCTGCCAGCTTTAAGACTGAGAACTGAGCGATCAGATGACTGTGATCATATGACTGTCTGTGCTCTGCCCCACCAGTACTCACTGGAGCCCTGGGCTGTATAGAGGTATGAAGTGGCTGGCTCGGGCCCTCAGTGGTGCACTAAGAGGCTGTAGCATTGGGTATTGTATTCTGAAACTTGGCATTTACTGCTGTCAGAATACCTGAATGGTGCTTGTATCTGATTGGTTGCAAGTGCTGTTTGGATGAAAATTTGTCACTCAGTTCCTTTTCTTTTGTAGAGCCAGGTGGTCTCAACACAGCCAGGGAAGAAATTTAATCTGAAAAGGAATCAGATGATGTTCGATCCATATATGCCCAGCTTAAGCCCTGGTTCACACTTGTGTGGGTTGTGCAACATTTGGAATGTGTGGGCTGAATTTTCCCTTTTTAGAAATGCGGCCACAGGGAAAAGAAATGCGGGTGGTTGCATCTGCGGGAACAGATGCGATTCCAACACCTGCAACCAGCTCACACAGTGTGAACAAGGCTTAATCAAGACTATGGTTGGCCATAGATAGTCGCATAACTCCCCAAGAATGGCTGTCAGCCGTATTACCCATCTGTAAACACCTCATTGTAGTATGAAACTGAGATTCATACATACCAAATTCTGCATGCAAGATACATTTTCTGACAAAAGCATCTCCAGCTGGCTATTGTGATTATTATGTTCTCTGCTAGGTTAGAAAACGGAAAATTGAATTCAAATACTTACCGTAATTTTCCTTTCCTGACAAGCTCTATGGCAGCACAGCTGGGTGAGGCCCTGCCCGATCACCTCAGCCTAGGTGTTCCATAATTTGAACTATTAAACTGGGTTGGATTTGTGCTGCCACAGAACTCGTCAGGAAAGGAAAATTACAGTAAGTATTTGAATTCAATTTTCCATTTTCCTGACGGCTCCATATCAGCACAGCTGGGATTTAACTAGCCACACACGGGAGGGTAATGCAAAACCAATTTAATTTTGACTGGAATCAGAGGCCAATACACCCAATCAGCAGTAGTCAGGTTCTATACAATAATGAGTCATGAAGGTATGAACAGAAGACCATGTAGCCGCCTTGCAGATTGTGTCAGGGATCGCGGCTCCGGAATCAGGGATCGCGGCGTCTTCCCCCGCGCATGCACACTGGCGGCAGATCACGCCGGGACACAGGCACTAGGTCCTGGCGAGCCGCGGCTGACAGGACGCCGCGCATGCGCAGTAGGAGCTGCAGGCGCGCCTCAGGCGTCCAATGACAGCCGGGGGCACGTCCTAGCCGGCCAATGACAGTGCAGGGCGCACTATTTAAAGATGCCCTGCACTGTCACAGATTGCCGCAAGGTCTATCTGTGATCCTGAGTTCCTGTACCCGTTCTAGGGACCCTGATTGACCCTGACTACGCTACCTTCTCCTGTGATTGACTCGGATTGCCCTGACTACGCTGCCTTCTCCTGTGATTGACCCGGATTGCCCTGACTACTCTGCCTTCTCCTATTCTGACCCCTGGCTTGCCTCACCATTCTATGGACTGACTACCCTGCTGATCCTGCGTGTGACCTGACTACTCTTTGCCCGCCGATTCGGTACCCCGCTGACCCCCACGGGACCACGATCTGTTACCACCCTGCTAGGCCCGCCATCCTCTTCACATCTGGCTCTCCCAGTACCTGCATACGTCCCCGGAGGCTTCCTCAGCCACTGGTGGGCCTGCTCAGAGGTCGTGACCTGGCCCGGGACTGTTACAAGTCCATCCCCACCATCAGGGGCCCTGGTGAAAGCACAGCCCGGGCTTAGACCCCACGCTCTGGGTAGGTCCATCAGTTGGCAGCCTGAGGCACCACCTGGCGGATCATAACAGTACCTTGCGGCCATGACAGAGCCAGGAAGTGGACCGGCGTCCCTAGAGGATATTTGCCAGCACCTGGCAACTTTGACCCAGGCTTTCCAGAATTTCCACAGTCGCTGCGCCCGACTGGAGGACCGCATGGAGTCGTTAGCCCCCCTGACTCCCCCTGCTCAGAGTCCTCCAACTGCGGAATCTCCCGCTACCCCGGCATCCGGAGCAGTTGCCGCACCCCTAGCTCCTGAACCCCGCGTTCCTCTGCCGGAACGATTCCGTGGTGACCGGAGCCGCTTCCGAGCCTTCCGGAACGCTTGCACCCTGTATTTTGACTTGCAGCCCCGCACTTTCACCACCGAGACCGTCAAGGTGGGGTTTATAGTCTCTCTCCTTCAGGATGAGCCCCAGGATTGGGCTCACCGTCTGATGGAGAAGCACGATCCCCATCTCGATTCCGTGACCGAGTTCTTTCAGGCCATGGCTGTTTTGTATGACGACCCTCAGCGGGCTGCTTCCGCAGAGGCTACCCTATACTCTCTACGGCAAGGCCGCCGGGCAGCCGAAGAGTACGCGTCCGATTTTAGGCGTTGCATGGGAGATACCAGATGGAACGATGCGGCATTATGTCACCAGTTCCGCATCGGGCTGTCTGAGTCTCTCAAAGATGAACTAGCACGAGTAGGCCTACCTGACTCCCTGGAAAAACTGATTGAGTTGGCCATTCAAATTGACCGTAGACTAAGGGAACGTCGGCTGGAAAGGAGCAGCCAGGGTCAAAGGGTGGCATGGATTCCACCGAGAGACACAGCTCCAGCCCCAGGGAACCATCTCCGAAGCGCGGAGTCAGGGGACAACCCGGAACCCATGCAACTGGGACTGGCCCGTTCCCACTTATCGGTCGAGGAACATCAGAGGAGACGATCACAGAACCTATGTCTGTACTGCGGGGAAGCTGGTCACCAGGTGCGCTCCTGTCCTGCAAAAATGAGTAAGTCCGCTTCCTTTTCTTTTACTTTACCTGCAGGAAGGGATGATCAGTCAAGTTACCTGGCCATACCTGTGTCTTTACAGCTCCCCGGAGGAACATTGTCGGTGACCGCAATCGTTGACTCAGGAGCATGTAGTTGTTTTATCGATCTGACTTTTGCCCACCGGCAAAGAATCCCTCTCCAGACCAAAGAAAGGGGGTTCAACATCTTCTTGGCAGATGGGTCCAGTATAAAATCAGGGGTGGTGGACCAGGAGACACCACCCATTTTCACCACAATGGCAGACCATCACCAGGAGTTCCTCCGTTTGGATGCCATCGCATCCCCCCTTTTTCCAGTCATTCTGGGGCTCCCTTGGCTGCGGGCCCATAACCCCCAGATTGACTGGGAAAAGGGAACAGTTCAATTTCGGTCACCTTACTGTATGAGTCACTGCCAAGTCACAGGATCCGTGGTTCCCCGGTTCCTCCTGTGCTTGGATGGCGATACCGATCTATCCCAGGTTATTCCTCCGGCCTACCATGACTTCTTAGACGTTTTCAGTAAGCGAGGAGCTGACATTCTTCCTCCGCACCGTTCATACGATTGCCCCATAGACCTCCTACCCGGATCTGAAATCTCGTTCGGCCATATCTTTCCTTTGTCAGAAATGGAATCGGGAGTACTGAGGGAATATATTGACGAAAACCTTCGGAAGGGATTTATTCGTCCATCCACATCCCCAGCCGGGGCCGGGTTGTTCTTCGTAGAGAGGAAGAACAAATCGTTACGGCCCTGCATAGACTACCATGATCTGAACAAAATAACGGTAAAGAATCGTTATCCCTTACCCCTAGTCCCCGAGCTCCTCCAGAGATTGAGATGAGCAATGATATTTACTAAATTAGACCTGCGGGGGGCATATAACCTTGTTCATATCAGGGAGGGGGATGAGTGGAAGACGGCTTTCCGTACGAGATTCGGTCACTATGAGTATTTGGTGATGCCGTTCGGGCTCTGTAACGCACCGGCAACCTTCCAGCATTTTATCAACGATGTCTTTCGTGATTTCCTCGATGTTTTCGTGGTGATTTATTTGGATGACATCCTAATTTTTTCCCCCTCACTGGAGGTTCATCGAGGTCACGTGTTACGGGTATTAGAACGGTTGCGTCAACACGGGCTATACGCTAAGGCAGAAAAGTGCTGTTTCGAACAGCGCAAAATCACGTTCTTGGGACTGGTTCCCTCTTCCGCGGGGGTCGCGATGGATCCCCAGAAAGTCACGGCGATCTTAGATTGGCCAATACCCGCTGACAAAAAGGGGGTACAGCGTTTCATCGGCTTTTCTAACTTTTATAGAAAGTTTGTTAGGAACTTCTCCGGTCTGGTCTCCCCGATCACGCAACTGACGAAACAAGGGGTCCGCTTTAAGTGGACTCCCGAAGCTCAGACGGCATTCCAAAAGCTCAAGAAATTGTTCACCTCTGCTCCCATTCTCTGCCATCCGGATTCTTCTCTCCCATATGTTTTGGAAGTGGACGCCTCCGAAAACGCGGTAGGAGCGGTTCTGTCCCAAAGGAATGGTACCAAGGAACTACTGCACCCTGTGGCGTTCTTCTCCAGGAAGTTGACGCCGGCGGAACGTAACTATGACATTGGAGATTGGGAGCTCCTGGCCATTAAATCCGCTCTAGAAGAATGGAGGTATTTACTGGAAGGAGCCACACACCCAATCTTAATATTCACAGATCACAAAAACCTTGAATATTTAAGAACGGCAAAACGACTGAGACCTCGCCAGGCGAGATGGGCTCTTTTCTTTTCTCGATTTATATTCCATATAACGTACCGACCCTGGTTCAGTAGGAATCACAATCATGGGAAAGACTGCTGACCTGACAGTTGTGCAGAAAACCATCATTGACACCCTCCATAAGGAGGGAAAGCCTCAAAAAGGTAATTGCAAAAGAAGTTGGATGTTCCCAAAGTGCTGTATCAAAGCACATTAATAGAACGGTATGTGGAAGAGAAAAGCATGGAAGAAAAAGGTGCACATACAGCAGGGATGACTGCAGCCTGGAGAGGATTGTCAGGAAAAGGCCATTCAAAAGTGTTGGGGACTTTCACAAGGAGTAAACTGAGGCTGGAGTCATTGCATCAAGAGCCACCACACACAGACGGATCCTGGACATGGGCTTCAAATGTCGTATTCTTCTTGTCAAGCCGCTTCTGAACAACAAACAACGTCAGAAGCGTCTTACCTGGGCTAAAGAAAAACAGACCTGGTCTGTTGCTCAGTGGTCCAAAGTCCTCTTTTCTGATGAGAGCAACTTTTGCATCTCATTTGGAAACCAAGGACCCAGAGTATGGAGGAAGAATGGAGAGGCACACACTGCAAGATGCTTGAAGTCCTGTGTGAAGTTTCCACAGTCTGTGTTGATTTGGGGAGCCGTGTCATCTGCTGCTGTTGGTCCACTGTGCTTCATTAAGTCCAGGGTCAATGCAGCAGTCTACCGGGAGATTGTGGAGCACTTCATGCTTCATTCCACAAACAAGCTTTATGGGGATGCTGACTTCATTTATCAGCAGGACTTGGCAACTGCCCACACTGCCAAAAGCACCAAAACCTGGTTTAATGACCGTGGGATTACTGTGCTTGATTGGCCAGCAAACGCGCCTGACCTTAACCCCATAGAGAATCTATGGGGCATTGCCAAGAGAAAGATGACAGACATGAGACTGAACAATGCAGAAGAGCTGAAGGCCGCTATTGAAGCATCCTGGTCTTCCATAACACCTCAGCAGTGCCACAGGCTGATAGCTTCCATGCCACGCCGCATTGAGGCAGTAATTGCTGCAAAAGGGGCCCAAACCAAGTACTGAGTACATATGCATGCTTATACTTTTCAGAGGTTCGATATTGTTCTATGTACAATCCTTGTTTTATTGATTGCATGTAATATTCTAATTTTCTGAGATTGTGGATTTGGGGTTTTCATGAGCTGTAAGCCATAATCATCACAATTATGACAAATCACGGCTTGACCTATCTTGCTTTGCATGTAATGAGTCTATCTCATAAATTAGTTTCACCTTTTAAGTTGCATTACTGAAATAAATGAATTTTTGCACGATATTCTAATTTTTAGAGTTTCACCTGTACATGTTGAGCCTCCTGAGGTCTATCACCAGTCTCCACTGTCTTCTGACTTTTTCTGCACTAGAAATAGAGGCAAATAGATTCCAGAAAAACATTCTTGCTGGGGTACTGCAACTATCACTTCCTGGTTGAGGAGGGTTTCTATGTATTCCCAAAAACATCCTGCTTTTCTCTAGACAAAGGTAATTTTGTCAGGGCAAATATTCTGCTGGGATGCCTCAGGAACTTCCAAGCATGGCTGAACCGGATGGTGGAGATTACCCAAGGCTTCTTTATCTCTTGTACCTACACCTGACGTAACTTTAATAATCTGGCTCCCACACGATAAGTGTGAGCCGGCAGATAGTCAAAAAGACTTCCGGGACTCCCATCCTAGGGACGAAGTTGATCTCTTCAACCTGTGGTTCGCAGCTGTGTTAAACCATTGATGACAAAATTCTCTCCCTAGCCTCTAATATCTAGCATCTCTACCTCGGGTCCTTGGCAAATTTTTGTATGGCGCACCTCTTCTGCCTCTGATCCTGGTGAATAAACCCCGACTTCCCCCCTGTGGCTTTTGCAATGGCAGTGTCTAATTTATTTTCAAACAGGGACTGCCCTTCAAATGGTATCTTACACCATCCTTGTTTGGAGGCTGGGTCCACCACCCAGGGCCTCAACCATAGGGTTCTTCTGGCTGTTACTGCATTAAGCATGATCCTGGCCAACATCTTAATTAGGTCAATGGATGCCTCCACTATAAAAGAAGGCGTAAGCTTCAAATTGGCAAAGGAGGCCAAGACCACGGCTTTGCTTAGGTCACTTCCCACTGCTACTTCTGACTTTTGAACCCAGGACTCCATGGCCTTCAAATAGCCGCCAAAGCCATAGAAGGTCTACATGCCCCACCAGCAAGTGTGTAAATCTTTTTAAGATCCACATCCACTCTTCTATCCAACACATCCTTGAATGTGACTGCGTTATCTAGCGGAAGGGTTACGTGTCTAACAAGGCGCATAAGTGCTGCGTCCACCACCGGAGGCTCCTCCAAACTCTTAATACTTTCAGACTTGAAGGTGCATAGCTTTGCGAACCAATTCTTAAAAGTGATTCTCTTATCCGCTTGGTTCCACGCATCAGTAATTATGTCCTGAATTTCTTCCATGAACAGGAAATTCACCCCCTCCTTTTTCATGTTCGTGAAAAACTTCCTCAGCTTCTTCTGCAGTTCTTCCCCTGCGTCTTCCCAAAGCAGAGCCTGCCTAATATCTTTCACGAAAGGCTCGACCAAGGCAAAATCAAAACCATCATAACGGCCCTCATCCTCCTCCGAGAAAACAGCGTCTGAGGCGGAAGGTTCCTGGGCCTCTGGAATCACCTGACTAGCTGGCGATATCTGCAGCGACAAGGAGCATAAGGTGGATTGAATTGAGGTGGCTGGAGGCTGTGACTGCGATGCAAATGCCATTAACGTCTCCTCAAATGCCTTCTTAATTAGCGATACCATCTCTGCCTTATCGGGTTCTTGGTGTTTGATTGCTTCTTTGAAGCAAGTCTCACAAGCCATCTTGCCCAGCATGGCTCTTCTAGGGCATGCCCAGCATCCTCCTGGTCTGGGTTGGTCATGATGCAAATCTCTGCCGTATCGTGACGGGGAGCACTGACTCCTAGATGCTGAACGGGAACACGAGGCCTCTGTCCTTCTCCGGGAACGTCGGTCCTCCCTTGCAGATGACTGTCTTCTACTCCTTTCTGAGCTTCTTCTTTCTGATCGTCCGGAAGTATCATGATCCCACACACACTGACCGAGCGGTGCTGGTAAGAAACTAGGAGACCAACGCCGTTCCCCTTAGCAGTGTCCATGGCTCTATCCACTGCCATCTACCCCAGCAGCCGCCATGGAAGGATTTTATCCCAGCCGCCAAGTAACCCCCTCCGGCAGTAGCCGGCAGTACTTTACCACGGCCTGATGCTGCCACGAGGACCAGCAGCAGGGCTCCCGGGTCAAACTGCTGTTAGTAAAGGAGTACAAAGACCGCATCCAACATTGAGAGCGATTCTAGATGGACAGCTAGTCATTAGACCAGCTAGGAAGGGAGATGCCACCTGTCCTGATTGCAGGAGGAAGAAAAAGGAATGCCTAGGCTGAGGTGGGTCAAAAAATTTTTGAGTTACATCCTGATCAGGTAGGGGGTGGGCGGGGCCTCACCCAGCTGTGCTGCCATGGAGCCGTCAGGAAACAGCCTGTTTTTGCAAGGGATAATGGAAACGGAAACACTTCATGCTTTCAAGACCAGCCCAAGTGTGCAGGTCATAGGGCCTCAGTAGCAATTAAAAAAATTACATTACATAATAATGAAAAACGTATCATAAGTGTATTTTGTATTAACATACTAGTTTGGCAGCAATTGCATAAGCCCTAGATTATAGAAAGAAGTTTACAACGGGTTAACTGTATAGGTACACTCTCTTATACTGTGGGTGGTTAAAGGCTTGGAGGTCCTTGCCTTACAGGCTTCTCACGGTTTCTTATGGGAAAACAATCCGAGAAACCATAAATCATTGTACCCATACAATCTATGCCACACCCTGCTAATACATAAACGTTACTGCAAACTTCAAGCTACAATACACAGTGCTCCACAATTTCCTTTCCACCTCTCAGCCTCTACCATACACAGAATATCCATCATAGGCATGACAACCTGAGAAGAGTACCCAAAGATGAGCTGAATGCAGTATGTCACATTACAGATTAGGAATGGGATTGGTAGCACACAAGTGGGTCTAGAGTGTTATTTGCTAACTGTGGGTGAAATAAAAAATCAACATTGAAAGAAAAGGAGTTTAAGAAGGCAGTTGCAGCTTTTTAATATGTGAAAATTAGCTATTCCTGTGTCCACTTCCTTCAGCAACCCTAATAATAATTAAACTTTCATCTGTTTGCCCTCCAACTTCTTATTTACAGAGCATGGCCACTTCTGAAAAAACGGTTAACCACATCAAAGTTCTCTAGAGTTATAGTTTACTTTCTGATGTCAAACTATAAATACAGAAGAAAAAGAATTTTAAAACAGAAAAAAAGAAATCAGCAGTTTAAAACGTATGTTGCTGTTTTAATTCTCCTAATCTTTACACTGTCAACGTGGACTTAAAGTTGTACTTCAGGCAGGTGTGAAAATACACCACTGAATCCAGTTACACAAAATTATTATTATTATTATATATATATATATATATATATATATATATAATTGTAATTATTATTTTTATTTTTGTCATTGGAAACTTATGAGGTACCATGACTTAGTGTATTTCTAATCATATGTTACTCTGTATGTTCCTTGGTTTTCATTGCTTAAAGTGTTACTAAAGTCCACGTTTTTTAAAAATGTAAAATAAAACACCTGCAGTGGTATTGCACAGAGCTGCTCCGATACTTCTTTTCTTGGGTTCTACCACTGGCGATCTTGGCTCCTCCTCTTCTTTGTGTGGCCCCATAGCAAGCTGTGTCTATGGAGCCGCGCTCCATAGATTTACACAGTAGGGCTTGGCCCTGCCTCCCCCCCCCCACTTTCTCCTCATTTCATTTGATTGACAGCAGTGCTGTGTGAACAGGAAGAGAGGGGGAAGAGATGAAACCATGCACAGTGCTGGATCGTTTCTCCCCTTTCTCTCCCTTCACACAGGGAAGGGGGGAGAGAGAAATAGAAAACATTTTTTACTTTAATGCAATGAATACACAAGGTAAAAAATGTTTTTAGCTTTAGTATCACTTTAACTGTTATGGGAGAACACTGTTCATGTATGAGCCTATAAGTTTAGGACAGCACTATGTATGTATGATGCCTTTTCATGTTTCCTACTATTGATCTGGAATATCTCTTCTAATTGCACAGTTGTCACATACCTGATGGTGGAACCTGAGATGTAGGGCCTCCTTTGTGGCTCTGGCTCAGGGGCCCTGGTAAGGTGACAGGGAGCACCGGAGCACAGAGGGGCACAAGTGGCTGCTGGGAATCCTCTGGACAGATGTGCGTCAGTAAATGCAGGAGAAGCTGGAGGAAGGCACACTGGCAAAGGTGCAGGGTAGTCAGGCAGCTGGTGCTCAGGCAGATGCCCAGGTGCAGGATGCTTGCAGGGTAGCTGATAGGAAGCAGAATCAGCATAGGCAAGGTCAGGTGGTCCAGTTCAGCAACAAGCGGGCAAGGTCAGACAGAATCTGCAGGCAAAAGAATAGGTCGGTGGGCAGGCAGAGGTCAAGGCAGGCAGCATTCTAGCAAGATCAATTGACAGGTTGGATCAGCAAGGCAAAACAGATAGCAGCATACACAGGAACACAGGGTAAAGACAGGATTTATATAGAGCCAACAGCTTGTGCATCTGCTCGAACATATCCTAACTTTCTTATTATATTCCTTACCGAACCTTTTTATCACTGTGTCTACCAAGCTTTACTTGGTTCTGTAGCTATAACTACTAACATGAAACAAATAAAATGTGCAGTGTCATTATCACTTACTCATGTATACCCATGTAAATGGGATGCAACACTGTAGGATCAATTCATAACAGTAAAATAGCATTATAGGATTCCTTATTTTCAAAAAAGTGACAGTTATTTTAATGGCTTGCCAACCACCTGCTCGCAATGTACTGTGGACGGGTGGCAGCTACAGGCAAAGTGACGTACGGGTTTGTCGCTCTGGCTGTACTAAGAGAGAGGGGCAGCGCTCCCCACCTGCAGTGCTCCCCACCTGTGACTGCTGTGTCCACCGGACACAGCAGCATGAATGGGACCCTCTATGCGATCACAATGTTAGCAAAGCTGTTATGAATCAAACGGATTCATAACAGCTCTGCTTCTCTTCCTGGTGAGCTGTGATTGGCCCACAGCTCTCACTTGATACACAGGGCCAATCACAGCACCCTGTACCATGTGACCAGCTCCAACCAATCACAGATCACTATTATTTTAAACTGTCATGACAGTTCAAAGCACGCTTTGCATTGCAGGAGCAATGAAAAAAAAATCATCACCCCAGGGTAGTACAATGCTAACATTGTATTGTTTATTTATTTAAAAAAAAATACTTTTAACAGAGTAGTACAATGTTAACATTGGAAAATGTATATTATATAGGGCGCTCTTGTTGGAGCCCAACCTCTGTAGCTGTAAGATAAAGGTGCCAGATGGATATCAGGGATGGATGGATGGAAGCAGTAACACTGAGGCAGCTCTTCTTAGAGTGGAAGCAAGGCTCTAATGCAGTAACAAGAAAAAGAGAGGAAGGCTTGGAGAGCAGAGTCAGATGTAGCAGGTGAAAGGGGGGTAATGCATTTTGGAGCATGCTCAATAGGCTCCTTCTTCAGACCTCTGCTTCATTTTTGATGCACAGGCATATCCTGGACTCTACTTCCTGATCCTATAGGCATAGCTTGCTGCTGGACGGCTGGATGTCCCACCTGGATCCAATTACCAAACGATGAGTCTTTTTAACCGTTTATCTTGTAAGTGCAAATTTTCCATTGTCTACTAATAAATTGTTAATACTGCACTTAGAGGCGCCTTCCTCTCTTTTTCAATGTTAACATTGTACTACTCTGATAAAAGTTTTTTTTTTTAATACATTAAAAAATAAAAAATAAAAAAATACTGCATTGAGAATGAAAAAAAACAAACATTTTCTTAGGGTTTATTTTTTACCTATTTGCGGACCACCTGCCCGCATTGTGAAGTAACCTTATGTCGCTTTCTATTTTGGGGTGTGAACGTGCCTGTGCCCCCCACTGCCCCCCAGGAAGAGAAGAGAGAACACCGCACTGTGAGTAAAAGAACTACATTTTCCACACACAGGGTAGATTAGCACATTTAACCCTTTGATCGCCCCTGTTAACACTTTGATCACCCTGTTACCCAGCCAGTGCCATTAGTACAGTGTCCTTACATAGAATTTTTCACTGATCGCTGTATTACTGTCACTAGCGACATCAGATAATATCAGGGTCTGAAAGCTCAGCCAGGATCAGCTAACGTTATATTGCCCGCACACTATTGCACTCACGCTTTAGGTTGCTGATCACTGCCATTACTAGTATAGTTTTTGTACAGATAAATATATGTAAATATAAAGTGGTGAAAGTGGCTTTTAAAGCATCGCCTATCGATAATAAAAATTTACGTAATTTATCACCTTTACGCGGCATGCGCAAATTTAAAGCATGTCATGTTTGGTATCTATTTACTCTGTATAACTTCATATTTCATCAATTGGGAGATATATTGTGTTTTTGTGCCTTAAGATTCACCCACCATTTTATTCTCTAGGGCCATTGGTTTGAAAAAATATATAATGATAGGGGGTTCAAAGTTATTTTCTAGCAAAAAAAGTGTTTTTTCATGTAAACAAAGAGTGTCAGAAAAGGCTTGTTCTTCAAATGGTTAGAAGAGTGGGTGATGTGTGGCAGAAGCTTCTAATGTTGGTCCTGAAAAGCCAGGACAGTAGAAGTAGGTATTTGCTATGGGGCATGGTGAGTATTATGCAGATCTTCTTTGTTGCCACAAGTTTTTGGAAAATGAAGAAAGAAAACAAAAATGTATTAATTCTTTTTTCTTTTTTTCATTTTCAAAACCGTCTGACAAAACTGATATCTGACAAATACTCACCATGCCTCTTATCAAATTCTTTGGGTTGTCTACTTTTCAAAAAGGGGTCATTGGAGGGGAAGTGTTTGTACTATAGTGGCATTTTAGGGACTCCGAAATTGTGATCGGTAGCGAGCAAGTAATATGAGGAAATATGCCATTTGAAACCTGAAAGTGGTCATAGGATTTTGGGGGCTTGTATGTGGATAGGCTGCCAAAATGTCTCTCACATGTGGTAGCCCCATACTCGGGAGAAGTATCAAAATGTGTTTTGGGGTGCTATTCCACATATAGCCATGGCATACATGAGCAATATACTGTATCATTTAAGTGACAACTTTGTGTTAAAAAAAATATGTATTTTGTCATTTTCCAAAAATTTGTGGAAAAACATTTTCCATAGACTCAACATGCCTCTCAACAAATGCCTTGGGGTGTCTACTTTCCAAAAAGGGGTCATTTTAGGTTTTTTTGTACCAACTGGCATTTTAGCACCTCAAGAAATGTGATAGGCAGTCATAAAGTAAAAGCTGTGTAAATTCCAGTATATTTCCCACAGGTTGTAGACTCAATAACTTTCACACAAACCAATTAATATACACGTATTGGGATTTTGTTAACCAAAGACATGTAGAAAAATAAATTTTGGCCTAAATTATGACTAACTTTAAGTTTATTGGATATTTTTTAGAACCAAAAGTAGAAAATATCTTTTTTTTTTTAATTTTCTGTCTTTTTTCATTTATATCATAAAAAATAAAAAACCCAGTGGTGATCAAATACCACCAAAAAAAGCTCTATTTGTGTGAAAAAAGGACATAAATTTTATTTAGGAACGGCATTGCATAGTGCAATTTCCAGTTGAAATAGTACAGTGCTGAACAGAAACAAATGACCTGGTCAGGAAGGGGGGGGTAAATCATCTGGAGGGCAAGTGGTTAAAGAAATTGTTTAAGTCAGCCCTTCCAAACTGGGGTGCCCAGGCACCCTGGGGTGCCCTGAAGCTTCTTTAGGGGTGCCTTGGCAAAATGTCTAAAAATTGACCAAAAACTTGTATACAAGCCAGCGGATGGAACAAGCCTGCCTTTTAGTTACACAAAGCCACAGGTTTTCATTGTGCACCATTATGACCTTCTAGCCGCAGACATCCTGACAACCAATGACCATCAATTGATAAGGAGGATGTCAGCTGCCTGCACAGCATCCTAGTTTGATCTTCCCCCACATCTGTCCCTGAGTGCTGGGTACACATTAGCTCAGTGATGGAGAAAAACTGAGGGAGAAGAGAAACAATGGAATACTACTCAGAACCAATGTGCAAAAGTGTATTTGCTTTGGAAGAATAAATCACTTCTAAAGTTGGGTGTCTTACATGTGTGGATGTCCTATTTGTGTGGGTGTCGCTGTGTTACATAAAACTATTTCACAATTCAGAATGGGGTGCCCTCTTAAATTATGGACAGTCTTGAGGCACCCTATTTTAGAATGGGGTGCCTCAAGACTGTCCATAATTTTAAAGGGTGCCTCGGGATTGTCCATAATTTTAAAGGGTGCCTTGACTGAAAAAAGGTTGAGAAACATTGGTTTAAGTTAATGACATTCTGTATATGTAAAATACTTCTACAAAGGATCCTATTTAACCTCTTCACGCCAAGAAAATGCAAATATGCGCTCTCTCAGAGGCTGGGCCTTGACGCAGAGTGGCCACATATTTGCTTACCATTTGTAAACAAACATGTGCTGAGAGCGTGCACCCTGCGTCCTCTCAGCAGATGTGTCGCGTCCCACGGAAAGGTCCCAATCTCTCCTTGAGATCGGGACCTTTCTGATCATGTGACTGCCATGACAACCAATCACAGCGGTCACATGACCCTAAACCCTGCCCCCCGCCTTCCGGCATCAGAAACCCCTTAAAGGGCCGGGAGACGCTGGCATGAAGGCGCTAATATAGGTGCCTATAATTTGCACAGTTTACAAAGTACGTTGCCATTTACTTTGAAATATCCATGGTGTCCCCAGTTTTGAGAATTCTATTGCTAATCCCTTAAACAATAGTCTGTTCCTAGTAGTTCAGAACTGCTACCAATTAAGTAAATGCTTGAGTAGTAATATACATTGGCCTGTACCAACATATGGGTTTATGGCTTAAAAATCTTGACATTCATTTGTATCGGGACACATTCCTTATTGTTTTCACTCTCTTAAGTAAATGACAAACATAAGAGTGCATTGTGTGTTTTATGCAAGTTCCTCTACCTGTTACCTATATGCCAGAAACTCTGAAGCAGAACATAAACAAGACATTCACTTCTCCCGGTTACTGTACTTCGGAGGAGGGAGGTGACTAACTGACAAGGCTGCCGAGCAGGATTTTTAGAATGACAAAGACAGAGTGACAATCACAGTAAGCTCCTTAGAGCAAAGCAGACATTTATTTTGCTAGCTGGTGGCCTGTGATTAATGACCTTTAATGTTTATGCACTGAAACACTGTCTGGGATACAGACATCCCAGGTGCTCAGAGTCTATGTATGTTATTGTGGGATCACACACTTGTAAGACTTCCACAAGGCCTGTGGCTGGTAGAGCCATGTCTGAGATTATTATCTGATCAGCCTTCAGTACAGTACATGAGTATGAAAAACACACAAAAAAGTAATTTGCAGAAATATGTAAACTACCTCCAGGGCTGTGTTTACCTAATGGCACTTTTGGCCCAGTGTCTAGAGCAGAAGGGTAGGAAGGGGCAACACCATGCTTAAGAATTACATAACAGTGTTCTTTTACAACAACCTCAATACATTTTTTTATTTTTTTAAATAATTCAATATCGGGGTAAAAAAGGCCAGACGTTTCTGGTTTTTCAAAAGGCGCAGGTTCAGTGAGTTCATAAAATTATATTGAGAATCATGGGGTAATGGGAAAGAAATTCCAGTGAATACTCTCAATAATAGAAATATTTATTGCGCGCCCATGTTTTGCGTCTAGCCGTTACTTCCTCAGATTATAAGCATAACACAGATTCTAAAACAAAGAAGCACAAAACAATCTTGGAATAAGTATGATGGAGACCCCCAAAAGAGGAGAATTCTAATTTATTCATAAAAATTATTTATATAGCATAAACAATTTATGCAGCACTTTACATATTGTACATTCACATTAGTTTCTGCCCTCAAAGAGCTTACAGTCTAAGGTCCCTATCCAAAGGTAAGCATGTGTTCAGGCAGCCCATTTTTTTCTGGTTAAGGTGCGTGCCGGGCTTGACTGTGCAAACCGGGATTGTCTATGTCTGTAGTTTGTTTAAGAGGAACAATATTATATCATAGTGGGGAATGATTGAATGAACGAATTGTGATACCTCCTAAGGCTAGGCACTACTGCGACTGCAGCTTTATCTGATTTTCAGTGCAATTATGTAGTGTGACGGTTGCATTTTTGCAGCGATTTTGATGCTATTTTAATGTCTTTGTGTTCTTGGTTTTAGCCAATGATAAGCATATCTGCTGTGACAAAAATGAACCACTTTCTGACAACCCTACAGCAGAACTACTGCTACAGGGTGGCAGGGCTGCACAAAACCACGTATATATACGTGATTTTGCATTTCCGGGTAGGAGAAGCGCACACACGCCACCCCATCCGCACCGCCAATGGCAGCTACAGATGTCGATTGCCGCGTCCTCACTGGAGATTCCCCGCTGGCACCCGGCGATCGCTGAGGAACAGTGACAGTGTGCAGCCGTGAAATTCACAGTAGCATGTTTACATAGTAAAACACACACAGCACTTACAGTAAAAAAGCACACAGTTAACCCTTTGATCGCCCCAGATGTTAACCTCTTCCTGCCCAGTTTCATTAGTACAGTGTCAGCGCTTTTTATTAGCACTGATCACTGTATTAATGTCATTGGGATGTCAGTGGCAATTAGTCAGTCCCCCCCCCCCCCAAGTGTTAGAATGTCCGCCGCAGTCCCACAGTCCCACTATAAGTTGCTGATCACAGTCATTACTAGTAAAAAAAAACAAAATTCCAGAATACTGTATATCCAGCCAGTTGTAAACGCTATAACTTTCACGTAAACCAATTAATTTACATGTATTGGTATTTTTTTTAGCAAAGACATGTAGCAAAATACATTTTGGCCTAAATATATGATGAAATCTGATTTTTTTTATTTTTTTACTGGATATGTTTTATAGCAAAAGTTCAAAAATATTGTGGTTTTTTTTCAAAATTGTCAGTCTTTTTTTGTTTATAGCGCAAAAAAAACAAAAAACGCAGGTGATCAAATACCACTGAAAGAAAGCTCTATTCGTGGGAAAAAAGGACGCAAATTTAATTTGGGTAAAGCGTTGCGTGACTGTTCAATTGTCAGTTAAAATAACGCAGCGCCATATCGCAAAAAATCGCCTGGTCAGGAAGGGGGGGGGGTGGATAAATCCTCTGGAGGGCAAGAGGTTAAAGATGTCCTTTTTACTTCCTTGTTTGCCTGTGTTGTGTTGTGGTTAAGCAGTTATGTCCTCTCTGTCCTTGGTCATTGCAGCAGATGCTACAGCAACTGCTGCAGTATTGATCAAAGAAGAAGAGAGGCAGAAGTATTGGAAGAGTAGAGGAAGAGGAGGAGTAGATTACAAATCCATCCAGCCATTGCAAATAGGAAAGAGAGAGGCCAGTTCTGTGTCATGTATAATGACCTCCATGCACATCCATCCAAGTTCTTCAATGACATACGCATGTTAACGTTTGAGGAGGGATGTGCCTGGGAGGTAGTGAGTACATGGGGGCAAAAACACTGAAATCGCATCAAAAACACATCAAACCACATGTAGATGTGTTTTTAGTACTTTTTCATTGAAGGCTATGGGGCCAAAATCTCACTGGAATTGAACCAAAATGGTACAGGACTCTTTTCCAAAATTGTGCCATGCTGTGCTGCATTGATATGAAAGGGCACCATTGATAACAATGTGGTTTCCATTGTCATGCTATTCTGTGCAACTCAAGTTGCATCTGAAATCGCACTAGAGTGCCTTACTTGTTTTGTTTCTTTATTCTGGCCACCTGTGGATATTTGTTGCTAAATTCAGCAAGAAAACTATAGGAGAAGGAGGTGTAGGTGATGATGAGAGGAACTGGAAGACTCACTACAATTCAAGAAACATGAAACCTTCTCTCCTTTCTCATGATCAGTGGTCTGTACAGTTAAAATGTAATTTTATATATAAAAAAGACCCCATGTTGCCCCCAACAGCTTAGACTAGCATTGTTAAAATAATCATTTCTCAAGGGCTTCATCCATCCTCTGGAACTCCCTACCCCAAGCTATCAGGCTATCGCCCACTCTACTCAGCTTTAGGCGCACTCTGAAAACCCATCTCTTCAGGGAAGCCTACCCCGCCCCCAGTTAATACTGGAATCCACTACTCCTCCTACCACTCCATCCCCCACAGCTAATTACCTCTTGTACCACTATCCCCTCCCTCCTAGATTGTAAGCTCCAAGGAGCAGGGCCCTCTAATCCCTCTTGTATTGAACTGTATTGTTACTGTACTGTCTCCCTCCATAATGTAAAGCGCTGAGCAAACTGTTGGCGCTATATAAGTCCTGTATAATAATAATAATATTCCAGGGGTGGTGTCTGTAGAAAAGGGTGTCATGAATCAGGGGTATATTATCCTAATAACAGCACACCTACAGTATACCCATTTGTTGATGCAACAATCTCAGCAGTCTGTTCCTTTCCAACCTGACCAATATAGCTTAGCTATCTAGTGTGTTTCAGTCTTCTCCATAAGCAGTAAATAACAGAACGTAGTTAAAATATGGCATTTATTGTGCCATTCAATATTAATATATTTCTTTTACAAACAATTTTATTATAGAATAGGAAACAGCAGAGAATCAGTCAAAAACATATGCAATGACCAGCAGGAATATAATATACAAAGGATTCAATGAATAATACAAAATATGTACTGATGAGAAAGCATGAAAAAAAACTGCGTACATAAGTGCCGTATAGGAAGAAAACACAATAAATTTCAAAAATGATAGACATTTAGAGACCAATAACATAAGGAACTCTAAGGAAAGATTATATCTGCATACAGAATGCAAGAAGAATAGAAGAAGGAACCTCTCTGAATACAGAGAGGTACTGAACACGCAGGCTGTCTAAGGAGTCCAGCACATGGATGCAGTATTGCTGGTATGGGGCTCAATACAGGGATCACAATCAGCACAAAGAGCCTGAAGAAGACAGACTAGACAAGACGAAAGAAAAGAGCGAAGACAAACAAACAACAACAAAAAAAAAGGGGGGGGGGGGCTCCAGGGGGACCGCAGCAGAGAAAAAAAGAAATAGAGAAAAAAAAATAAACTGGTATATAAGGTTTATATCGACAGGAGGGACTGGTCGAATCTCGTCGGTTGAGCTATATCAAGCCAAGGACGCCATGTCTGTAAAAATTTAGTATGGGTGTCTAACAGTATAGCTGTCAACTTTTCGTTGACCATTATAAAGTTCATCCGGTTTTTGACAGCCTCGAAGCTGAGGAGGGGAGTCTTCCAAGCCCTCGCAATCGTCAGCTTGGTGGCCATGAATAAGTGTGATGCCAGCTGCCTTTCGGGATGAAGTAGGCCCACTAATGGTTTAAATAACAGCACTTCGTACGGGTTGTGCTTAACCACTTGCCTACCAGGCACTTATACCCCCTTATTTACTAGGCCAATTTTCAGCTTTCAGCGCTGCCGCACTTTGATTGACAATTGCGCGGTCATGCAACATTGTACCCATATGAAATTTTGATCATTTTTTTCTCACAAATAGAGCTTTCTTTTGGTGGTATTTAATCGCCGCTGGGCGCTTTACTTTTTGCGCTATAAATAAAAAAATTGCAAAAAATTTGAAAAAAAAAAAAGTTTCTTTTTTTCTATTATAAAATTTTTCAAACAGGTATTTTTTCTCCTTCACTGATGTACGTTGATGAGGCAGCACTGATGGGCACTGACAGGCGGCACTGATGGGCACTGATAGGCAGCACTAAAGGGCACTGATAGGCAGTACTAATGAGGTGGCACGGATAGGCGGCACTGATAGACAGCACTAATGAGGTGTCACGGATAGGCGGCACTAATATGCAGCACTGATAGGCGGCACTGATAGGTGACACTGATGATGGGTACTGATAGACGGCACTGACTGGCATCACTGCTGGGCACTGACTGGTGGCACTGACTGGCAGCACTGGTGGGTGGCACTGGTGGGTGGCACTGGTGGGCAGCACTGGTGGGTGGGCACAGGTGGGTGGCACTGGTGGGCACAGGTGGGTGGGCACAGGTGGGTGGCACTGCTGGGCACAGGTAGGTGGCACTTCTGGGCACAGGTGTGGGACACTGCAGAGTGGCACAGGTGGGTGCACTGCTGGGCACAGGTGGGTGATCTGCTGGGCACAGGTAGGTGATCTGCTGGGCACAGTTGGGCGGAGCTAGTGGGCGCACTGCTGGGCACAGGTGGGCGGAACTTGCGGGTGGTACTGCTGGGCACCGATCATCAGGGCACTGATCATCAGTGCCCTGATGATCGGTGCCGATCCCCGCTCTGACAACTGCCGGTTCTCGGCAGTACTTTCCTCACGATCTGACAGCGTGAGGAAAGTGCAGCCGAGAACCGGCACTTGCATTTCCATCTGATCAGCGTGTCATTGGACACCGCTGATCAGGTGGTAAAAGGCCGCTGTGATTGGCCTTTTACCACATCACGTGATCAGCTGTGTCCGTAGGACACAGCGATCACGGAGATCGCCGGGTGCGCGCCCCCTGGGGAGCGCAGGAGAGCGCGTTCTGGGAGGCCGTCATATGACGTCCACCCAGAACTGGCCGGCCGCAGTGTAGCCGTCATTCGGCTATCTGCGGTCGGCAACTAGTTAATGTCTGTGTGAAACATAGTGCGGAGAAGGGCGTAAACTCTGATCCACAATCTGCACATCTTGGGGCAAGTCCACCAAATATGGACCATGGTACCCGTTTGTTAACAACCCTGAAAGCAAGTCAGGGAATATGTGGGAATAAAACGAGCCAGATTAGCAGGCGTGTAATACCATCTATAAAGAACCTTATAGGCGTTTTCTAGAATGATAACATTCCTAGAACATTTGATAATTGTTGGGTCATGGTCCGCCAATCCTGCTGATCTAGAGTGCCCCCGAGTTCCGACTGCCAACGCTGATGATAAGAACAAACTGGAGGAGTTCTATGAGAAATAATGGAAGAGTAGACTAGAGAAATTAAGCCCGGAGCATGGGGTCTATGTCTACATTGACTTTCAAAGGGAGTCAATCTGTAGGGTCCTGAATGTGTCTGTACTAATGTACTGATAAAGTGGCGGATTTGAAGGTATCCAAAATGTTCCCGCAATGGGATATTGTAAGAAGAGCACAGAGTCTCAAAGGCGAGTATCCGAGTGGGAGAGAGCATGGAATGCATATATGTATGTGCCACCAAGCAAACTGTCCAGGATTGTCACGACCTGGGGGAAATAATGGGTTGTGTAGCAACCATAATAACGGTAAGTGGGCAGAAATGAGGCCAGCTGAATATTTAATAGAGTCCCAAAGACGGAGCATTACAATATTAATACATTTCTATACACATTATTCTTAGGGTGCTACCTCCAGTATACGTAATATCTCATAAATATTATCATTATTATTATTATACAGGATTTATATAGCACCAACAATTTGCTCAGTGCTTTACAATATAACGGGAGACAATACAGCAACAATACAGTTCAATACAAGAGGAATAGGAGGGCCCTGCTCCTTGGAGCTTACAATCTAAGAGGAAGGGGTTAGTGGTACGAAAGGTAATAACTGTGGGTGATGGACTGGTAGAAAGAATAGAAGATTCCATTATTAGCTGAAGGCAGGATAGGCTTCCCTGAAGAGAGAGAGGTTTTCAGAGATCGCCTAAAAGTGGTCAGAGTAGGTGATAGTCTGATAGATTGGGGTAAAGAGCTACAGAGGATGGGGGAGGCTCTGGAGAAGTCCTGGAGATGATCATGGGAGGAGGAGACAAGGGAGCTAGAGAGCAGGAGGTTGTAGGAGGAGTGGAGAGGACGGTTTGGGGGATATTTGGAGACAAGACTGGTGATGTAATTTGGGGCAGAGTTATAAATAGGCCAAAACATAACAGGGATTAACTCTACTCCAGTATGCAATTTAGAATGGGGCTTCTTATTGAAAACAGCCAATTGTCACTATTAAGGTTAATTGATGTAAAATTCTCAAGAGTTTTTGATCAATTAAATAAAACATATTCCACATATCACATGAACATTTATTTCAACCCATTCCAAACCCATGAAAATTGTGCTTTCTCCAAAATGTGCATTCTCATGTATGCTTTGCTATATGGAAAACATGTTTTTTTAAAGTCATGCTAGAAATGTAATTACCCTTATTCATCAAGGCCCAATTTAAAAACAGAGAAGACATTGTACAACTTTGCTCACAGGGTTTTATAGTGCTAAGAAGGGAAGAGTCTTGACAGGTTGAGTGTTGTGTGAATGAATCAGTGAAGGCGTCTATGAGTTCCTTCCCCTGACATACTACAAAGGCCATCTATCTCTTGCTGAGTTCCTGCCACAAGATAACAAGTGTACAGGCAAAGTGCTGCTGTGATTTACTGCACTCGCTCTTTAAACAATTCTCAGGTCAAGGCACAAGGCTTTAATGTAGCACCATAGGTCATTTATTGCCTTGTAAATGGGTCTAATGTAAAGCTTGTGTTTCCTCAGGAGGAACTGTGTGTCATCCAAAAACCAAGTGAAGGAAAAGACTACAGAATTTCGAATGTGATCACGAACATCAAGCCACAAGAATAAGTTACCACTTGCCACCCAGCTTATTAAGCTTTACTGCTAGAGAACGGCTGCTCTGTGCATATTTACGTACATATAGATGACCTTAGATTGTGTGCCCCTTGAGGGTTAGGGACTAATGTGAATGTACAATATATATGTAAAGCGCTGCATAAATTGATGGCACTATAGAAGTACCTGAAATAAATAAATAAATTCTGCATTTCCAGGTAGGGGGTGTGTGTCAATCACCGGGTCCCAGCCAGTAATTAACCCAACGATCGGCTCCAAGTCTCACAGAACACAACTCTGTGAGTGTAAACAGCACAGAACTGTGTTCAGTGAGCCCTGGTTCACATATGTGCGACCCTGTGTGCAGCATTTTGCGCAGGCATGAGAGCCCATTCATTTGAATGCATGCCCGTGCCCCGTGACATGCAGGGAAGAAGTCCCTGCACTTCTTTGGAAACCGCAGCCTGCACAGGAACCTCGGTTCCCAGTGTGGTTATGATTTCAAGTGCGCGCGGCGTGCCATTAGAAATAATGGCACCTGCCGTGGGTCCACATTCTTTTGTATGGGTGTTGCGGCTGCACAGATTTTTGTGCGGATCCGCAGTGGCACCACCCACACATATGTGAACCAGGGCTGACAGGGGATCTAGTTGGTTTTTCATTCCCTGCTAAGCACAACAACTAGATCCCTAGTAAAAGCAGAACACAGTATTATTATTATACAGTATTTATAAAGCGCCAATAGTTCGCTCAGCGCTGTACATTACAAAGGGGACAGAACATGTGACAGAACAATACCAATACAATGCAAAACATGAGGGGATCGAGGGCCCTGCTCTTTCAAGCTTACAATCTAGGAGGGAGGGGATGGTGGCACAGGAGGAGATAGCTGTGGGGGATGGAGTGGTAGGAAGAGTGGAGGAGGTCGGCAAGTTAGCAGGGGGCGGGGTAGGCTTCCCTGAAGAGATGGGTTTTCAGGGTGCGCCTAAAGGAGAGGAGAGTAGGTGATAATCTGATGGGTTGGGGCAGGGAGTTCCAGAGGATGGGTGACACCCTGGAGAAGTCCTGGAGGCGGGCATGGGAGGAGGAGACCAGGGAACTAGAGAGAAGGAGGTCTTGTGAGGAGCGGAGTGTGCGTGCTGGGCGGTACTTGGATATTAGGTCAGTGATGTAGTTCGGGGCAGTATGGTGGACAGCTTTGTATGTCAGCGTTAGGATTTTGAATTTGATCCGTTGCGCAATCGGAAGCCAGTGGAGGGATTGGCAGAGAGGGGTGGCGGAAACGGAGCGGTTGGAAAGGTGAATGAGTCTGGCAGCCGTATTCAGGATGGACTGAAGCGGGGATAGCCAGCGGCGAGGCAGGCCAGTGAGGAGGGAGTTGCAGTAGTCGAGTCGCGATATGATGAGGGAGTGGATGAGCTGTTTAGTGGTTTCTGGAGTTAGGAACGTGCGGATTTTGGCGATGTTGCGGAGGTGGAGTCTGCACGAGTTTGTTAAAGAGTGGACTTGGGGCTGGAAGGATAGGTTGGAGTCCAAAATAACACCAAGTACTCTGGCCTGCGGGGCGGGTTTGATGGTGGCGTTGTTGGACATGATGGAGAAGTCAATGGGGGGTGGTGTCCGGGCTGGAGGGAAGACAAGAAACTCGGTTTTGGAGAGGTTCAGTTTAAGGAAGTGGAGCGACATCCAGTCTGATATGTCGCTCAACAGGTGTGTGATTCGGGCGGAGACCGAGGGGGTGAGGTGGGGGGTTGAGAGATAGATTTGTGTGTCGTCGGCATAGAGGTGGTAGTTGACACACACAAACACTTGTCAGGCACATATTTAACCCCTTGACCCACCTAGATGTTAACCCCTTCCTGCTCAGCGTCATTGGTACAGTGACAGTGCATATTTTTAGCACTGATCACTGTAATAATGGCACTGGTAGTGTCAGTGGCAGTTAGTTTGTTCCCACAAAGTGTCAGTTAGTGTCAGATTGGCCACTGCACTATCGCAGTCCAGTTATAAGTCACTGATTGCCACCATTACTAGTATTAAAAAAATAAATAATAATTCCAATATATATACACACCATAGTTTATAGACACTATAGCTTTAACACAAACCAATCAATATACACTTACTGGGATTTTTTTCTCACCAAAAGACATGTGGCTGAATACATTTTGACCAAGATGCATTGAGAAATTTGATTTTTCACATTTTTTTTATGGGATATGTTTTATAGCAGAAAGTTAAAAATATTGTTTTTTTTTTCAAAGTTGTCTGTCTTTTTTCTGTTATATAATAAAAAATTGTATTCCAGGTCCTGTGTTGAGTGGCTGTTATGTTTCAGTTGTCAATAACCATGGAGGCGATCATTTGCTTGAAATGGGAGCCATTCACAGGATGCCTTGCATTTTTCTCAGTGAATGCAAGGCATTCTCTGGACGAGGTGCAGAGGTAGGGTGGTGATGTCACAATCTTCACCTCATCCAATCAGAGAACACCTTACATTCCTTGAGAAAAATGCAAGGCATTCCATTAATGATGCCTGTGCCAAGCGAGTAAGCAACTCCCTTTGGTTAATGTGCAGCAGGGCAGCTGCTCAGTATAGGAGCAGGAGAACAGCAGTGATCACTGTAGTAACAATGATTACTAGAGTGATTCTCTCCTTCAAAAGTAGTCACACAGGTATGGCATATGAATACTTACATTGGTCGAAGTGGCAATAAACTCATAAGCTGCAGTTCAGATTTAATGTAAGAGGGTCAACATGACTGCCAGGCAACTGAACATTTTCAGAACAAGAGGTCAGCAGTGGCAGGTTTTCTCAGACTGCAGACTGAGTAGGGGAAGTGGATTGTCCATATGGTAATATAGTCTGGTACACTGTTAATACAATAATATAACTTTTTTGTACTTGTTATAACCAAGTTAAACTATTTTTCAAGCTTCCAAAGGACAGTGCTGTGCTTAATCCTTTATCCTTGTCCCAGGAGATCTTCAGAGCAGTCAGAAGGGCTGTTAGTGTCTGCAAGTTGTGGAGCTTGGAGCAGTTCTACAGGATAGAGGACCAACTTTCAGAGGGGCTACGAGTCCCTAGTCTGTAAGGGGCAGTTGCTACTGATCCACAAAGACTGACAGCTTTCAAGGAAAAGAACAGCCCAGGATCTGTTTCTGTAAATGGGAAGGAAGTTGTCCCCATGCATTGATTCAGTTAAGTTGGGGATCCCATAATCCCTATTACCCTATCCAAGTTACTTCCCCTAATAAAATAACAAAAACCAAGTTCATGAACTGTTCACTGACTTTGGATGCAAATGTGGAAGATGTGTGTTGCTTGGCTGTGTGGAGCTTAGATGTGTGTTGCTTGGCTGTGGGGGACCTAGAAACACAGTGAGGGTAGCGTTACACAACATGTAGTGCCTACCTATTGACTTCCACTGTTCCCCCACTAGGAGTGTACAGGAGAGTTTTAGGGGATTTCTTGGAATAACCATATGGAATTGTGGTGGGCTAGTGGGGCGCACTATGGAAATCCAAAAAAAAAGGAATCTAGAGAAACAGAGAAGGCAGAGCAGGAAGTTGTATAGGGAGGAGATACTGTAGGTAAAGATAACTACTTATTATTTTCTGTGATTGATAATTAACACAATTCCCAGCATGGCAGATTTTTGTAATGCCCCCACATAAGTTGTTAGTGGATCAAAGGGTTTGATTTAGCAGTATAGACATTATCCTATGGTTATTGCATACAATTTATTTTAATAGTATATTTGTCATTTCCTGGAAAATAAAATGGAAAAATGTATTTTAAAAAATGTGATTCCTGGTGGCAGTCCAGTATCAAACTAATAAATGAAACCTGCCAAGGCAGCCCATTGCTCCTATCAACTGCTGAACCGGCTGAGATTTGAACTGTCTATGGGATTGCTGAGTCTAATGGCGTATATTGACACATTTGAATGGATGGCGGTCGGACTAGTAAGTAGCAAGCAAAGGTAAGAAGGGGAGGACTCAAGTTTTAGATTATTAAGTCTAATTCAATTTAGAGGGGTGTGGAATGTCAGTTGGAGGATCATTGGTTAAAGAGTCTAAGAAGATACCATTGAGTATATTGAAAACATTGCAATATACAGTGAGGAACAGAAGTATTTGGACACCCTGCGATTTTGCAAGTTCTCCCACTTAGAAATCATGGAGGGGTCTGAAATTCACATTGGAGGTGCATTCCCACTCTGAGAGACAGAATTAAAAAAAAAAAAAAAAATCAGGAAATCACATTGTATGATTTTTAAAGAATTTATTTGTCTTGCACTGCTGAACAGAAGTATTTGAACCCCTGAGAAAATCAGTGTTAAAATTTGGTACAGAAGCCTTTGTTTGCAATTACAGAGGTCAAACGTTTCCTGTAGTTCTTGACCAGGTTTGCACACAATGCAACAGGGATTTTGGCCCACTCCTCCACACAGATCTCATCTAGATCTGTCAGGTTTCGGGGCTGTCGCTGAGCAACACGTTTCAGCTCCCTCCAAAGATGTTCTATTGGATTTAGGTCTGGAGACTGGCTAGGCCACTCCAGAACCTTGATATGCTTCTTACGGAGCCACTCCTTGGTTATCCTGGCTGTGTGCTTCGGATCGTTGTCATGTTGGAAGACCCAGCCACGGCCCATCTTCAATGCTCTGACTGAGGGAAGGAGGTTGTTGCTCAAAATCTCACAATAAATGGCCCCATTCATCCTCTCCTTTATACAGTGCAGTCGTCCTGTCCCCTTTGCAGAAAAGCACTCCCAAATCATGTTACCACCCCCATGCTTCACAGTAGGGATGGTGTTCTTGGGATGCAACTCATCCTTCTTTTTCCTCCAAACACGACGAGTGAAGTTTAGACCAAAAAGTTCTACTTTGGTCTCATCTGACCACATGACTTTCTCCCATGCCTCCTCTGGATCATCCAGATGGTCATTGGCAAACTTCAGACGGGCCTGGACATGTGATGACTTGAGCAGGGGAACCTTCCGTGCAATGCATGATTTGAAACCATGACGCGCAGTGAGCTACCGACAGTGACCTTTGAAACTGTGGTCCCAGCTTTCTTCATGTCATTGACCAGCTCCTCCCTTGTAGTTCTGGGCTGATTCCTCATCTTTCTTATCATCAGTGATACCCCACGAGGTGAGATCTTGCATGGAGCCCCAGTTCGAGGGAGACTGACAGTCGTTTTTAGCCTCTTCCATTTTCTAACAATTGTTCCAACAGTTGATCTATTTTCACCAAGCTGCTTGGCAATTGCCCCGTAGCCCTTTCCAGCCTTGTGGAGGTCCACAATTTTGTCTCTGGTGTCTTTTACAGCTCTTTAGTCTTGCCCATTGTAGAAGTTGGCGTCTGACTGACTGTGTGGTGGACAGGTGTCTTTAAAGAGCTCAGACAGGTGCTACTAAGTTAGATTAATAAGTGGAGTAGAGGTGGACTTTTTAAAGGCACAGTAACAGGTCTTTGAGAGCCAGAATTCATGCTGTTTCTTAGGTGTTCAAATACTTATGTTCAGCAGTGCAAGACAAATAAATTCTTTAAAAATCAAACAATGTGATTTCCTGATTTGTTTTTTAAATTCTGTCTCTCAGAGTGGGAATGCACCTACAATGTGAATTTCAGACCCCTCCATGATTTCTAAGTGGGAGAGCTTGCAAAATCGCAGGGTGTTCAAATACTTCTGTTCCTCACTGTAGATTGTTGTGTCTCTACTGGCAAGGTTTGAATGCATGCTGCCACTTTTTTAAAAAAGGAAAAGTAGGTATAGTACTAGCTTCAAAATTGAAATCAGGCTCTCCACAAAATGTTACCAGAGTGTAATTAAGCTAGCAGAATAGGAAGGGGCTGAATGGAAACCTTTTTTATGTACGTGAAGCAATTTTACACCTTAACTTGAAAAGCTAAATTATACAGTATATGTAAATATATATACCCCTGTATAATGGAGTTTAATATTTTTTTCTCATTCTGTTGATATGGCTGCATCTATGTAGAATTCAAAGAGTTACATTTAGCTCATATCAGGTATTGCATTGGCCCTGAAAGAGCACCCCAATGATAGCAGGTGCCCAGGAGCTACAGATATCCAATCTTAGTTTAGAGTCATTGTTCTTTGAAATAGTATCTCTGCTTAGCACCCATGTTCACATAATAGTTCCATAACAGGAGCTGTCATCATACAGCACATAACCCTAGCTCAGGTCCTCTATACTTCCATTGTTGGTAAACAGCTCTATTTGTACTCCATGAAAAGCTTGACTGAATGAAAGAGCAGAAAGGAAAAAAAGAATTGTCTTCTTTTTCACTGGTGATTGTTGTACAAATGTTAAAATGGAAACAATTTCCGAAAGCTAACCACAAGAAAGATAAACAAAAATGCTTAGAATTATGATGCTGGCAAGAGACACTAATGGGCTATTCTATGGTAGTCTGTTCAAGTTAGCACATGAACAGCATAGTGACAAAAGAATAGAAGCCCTCTCCTGAAAATTGCTACATGTTCCAAGCAGAAAGTCAAGAAATAAATATTAAAGCTAAAGTTTAGCAACCAACTCCAGCCAAAACTTTTTATTTTTTTTGAATAGTGCAAGGACAGGCTAGAGCTTCCTTATTGTGGTCTTTGCCCCTATTGGGAGATAGTGACCTTATTCCAGATTAAATTGTAAGTTAGTTGAAAAAAGTATTTTCTGGGAAAAAAGCATCAGGGATAAACTTACCTGTAATTAAGTGTATCTGCCATCCTGCAAGCTGATAGCTCCTGTAGAAAACCTCATTTCACTAATGCTACTGTCTTCAGAGTGGAGAACTTAGAAAGCTGCATGGGTTACCTGCTTGGTTGAGAGTGTGTAAAGATCCTGTGCAGGTCCTCCAACCATGCCCTCCTGTTCTGCCACCTCTTCCACTCACAGAATTTTCTGCATTATTCAAAAGAATACGAAACATTTTGTGAGTGGAGGCGAGGCAGATGAATGACAGAATATTCCTCCTCCTTTCACAGAATGTGAAGAAATGGAGGAGGTGCTGAAGAGGAGGACATAGTCTGAGGGTCTTGATGGGATTTTTACATACATGCACCAAGCAGTTAACCCATGCAGCTCTGGACATTCACCACTGCAAAGAGGACCGGCTTCAATGAATAAAGTGAGGTAGGAGCTCAGGCGATTGTAGACTAAGAGTTCTATGAGTTTAGAGGTAAACAGGAGCAGGGAGATGGGTCTTAAGTTGTTCAGGTTGGTGGATTCCAGCGAGGGTTTTTTAAGTATGGGAGTGGTGTGTGCATGCTTTAGAGGGGTGGGGAAGGCACCATTGGAGAGGGAGAGATTGAAGATGTGAGTGAGGGAGCATAGGACAGAAGAAGAGGGTGACCGTAGTAGTTGTGAGGGGACAGGATCCAAGGGGCAGGTGGTGAGGCAGGCTTCTGAGAAAACTTTAGTGACCTCTTCAGTAGTAGCAAGGTCAAAATAGGAAAGTGTTGACTGGTTTAGTATAAGGTATGCAAAGTGGGATAGATATCTGTTTAGCGGAGAAGCCAGTACGAATTGCATCAATCTTGTTTTTGAAATGATTTGCAATCTTGTAAGCAGTGAGTGAGCTACTGGGAGTAGGTGGAGGTGGAGAAAGTAGAGAGTCAAAAGTAGAGAAGAGATGATGAGGACTGGATGACAAGGTATTAATAAGAGTGACAAAGTAGGTGTGTGCATGCTAACGGCTAGGCTGTGCAGGCTAACGGGCAGAACAGTGGCTAAATGGTTAGCACTTCTGCCTGACAGTACTAAGATCATTGGTTCAAATCCCAAACATAGCTCCACCTGCCTGGAGTTTGCATGTTCTCCCTGTGCCTGCATGGGTTTCCTCCAGGTACTCCAGTTTCCTCCCACACTCCAAAGACATGCTGGTAAGTTAATTGGTTCCTGTTTAAATTGGCCCTAGTATGTGTATGTATGAATGTAGGTTAGGGACCTTAGATTGTACGCCCCTTGAGGGTTAGGGACTGATGTGAATGTACAATATATATGTAAAGCACTGCATAAATTGACAGTGCTATATAAGTACCTGTAATAAATAAAGGCTTTCTATAGGAACCATTAGTCCATGAGATGTGGGATATACTTCATTACAAGTAAGTTACACTCACCAGCCACTTAATTAGGTACATGTTCAATTGCTTGGTAACACAAATTGCCAATCACATGGCAGCAACCTAATGTTTTTTTAGGCATCTAGATGTGGTGAAGAGAACTTGCAGAAGTTCAAACTGAGCATCAGAATGGGGAAGAAAGGGGATTTAAGTGACTTTGGTTGGTGGTGCCAGATGGGCTAATCTGAGTATTTAAAAAACTGTGATCTACTGGGATTTTCGTGCACAACTATCTCTAGGGTTTACAGAGAATGGTCCGAAAAAGAAAAATATCCAGTGAGTGGCAGTTGTGTGGACGAAAATTACTTGTTGATGTCAGAGGCAAATGGGCAGATTGGTTGCTGCGAGATTCAGATTGTAGAGTTAGAATTTGGCATAAACAACATGAAAGCATGGATCCATCCTGCTTGTATCAACGGTTCAGGCTGGTGGTGGTGTAATGGTGTAGGGCAGTGGTGGGCAACCTTTTTTTTCAACTGAGCCAAATCTCGCCAAAACCACGATTGAAATTTATTTTGAGAGCCACATTTTTAAAACTGAAAATACGTCCCCCATATAGTAATTCATCCCCCATAGTAATTCATCCCCCATATAGTAATTCATCCCCCATAGTAATTCATCCCCCATATAGTAATTCATCCCCCATAGTAATTCATCCCCCATATAGTAATTCATCCCCCATAGTAATTCATCCCCCATAGTAATTCATCCCCCATATAGTAATTCATCCCCCATAGTAATTCATCCCCCATATAGTAATTCATCCCCCATAGTAATTCATCCCCCATAGTAATTCATCCCCCATAGTAATTCATCCCCCATATAATAATTCATCCCCCATAGTAATTCATCCTCCATATAGTAATTCATCCCCCATAGTAATTCATCCCCCATATAGTAATTCATCCCCCATAGTAATTCATCCCCCATATAGTAATTCATCCCCCATAGTAATTCATCCCCCATAGTAATTCATCCCCCATATAGTAATTCATCCCCCATAGTAATTCATCCCCCATAGTAATTAATCCCCCATATGGTAATTCATCCCCCATATGGTAATTGATCCCCCATAGTAATTCATCCCCCATAGTAATTCATCCCCCATATAGTAATTCATCCCCCATATAGTAATTCATCCCCCATAGTAATTCATCCCCCATATAGTAATTCATCCCCCATATAGTAATTCATCCCCCATAGTAATTCATCCCCCATATAGTAATTCATCCCCCATAGTAATTCATCCCCCATATAGTAATTCATCCCCCATAGTAATTCATCCCCCATATAGTAATTCATCCCCCATAGTAATTCATCCCCCATAGTAATTCATCCCCCATATAGTAATTCATCCCCCATAGTAATTCATCCCCCATAGTAATTAATCCCCCATATAGTAATTCATCCCCCATATGGTAATTGATCCCCCATAGTAATTCATCCCCCATAGTAATTCATCCCCCATATAGTAATTCATCCCCCATATAGTAATTCATCCCCCATAGTAATTCATCCCCCATATAGTAATTCATCCCCCATATAGTAATTCATCCCCCATAGTAATTCATCCCCCATATAGTAATTCATCCCCCATATAGTAATTCATCCCCCCTATAGTAATTCATTCCCCATAGTAATTCATCCCCCATATAGTAATTCATCCCCCCTATAGTAATTCATCCCCCATAGTAATTCATCCCCCATATAGTAATTCATCCCCCCTATAGTAATTCATTCCCAATAGTAATTCATCCCCCATATAGTAATTCATCCCCCCTATAGTAATTCATCCCCCCTATAGTAATTCATTCCCCATAGTAATTCATCCCCCATATAGTAATTCATCCCCCCTATAGTAATTCATTCCCCATAGTAATTCATCCCCCATATAGGAATTCATCCCCCATATAGTAATTCATCCCCCATAGTAATTCATCCCCCATATAGTAATTCATCCCCCATATAGTAATTCATTCCCCATAGTAATTCATCCCCCATATAGTAATTCATCCCCCATATAGTAATTCATCCCCCATATAGTAAATCATCCCCCATAGTAATTCATCCCCCCTATAGTAATTCATTCCCCATAGTAATTCATCCCCCATATAGGAATTCATCCCCCATAGTAATTCATCCCCCATATAGTAATTCATCCCCCATATAGTAATTCATTCCCCATAGTAATTCATCCCCCATATAGTAATTCATCCCCCATATAGTAATTGATCCCCCATAGTAATTCATCCCCCATAGTAATTCATCCCCCATATAGTAATTGATCCCCCATATAGTAATTCATCCCCCATAGTAATTCATCCCCCATATAGTAATTCATCCCCCATATAGTAATTCATCCCCCATAGTAATTCATCCCCCATATAGTAATTCATCCCCCCTATAGTAATTCATTCCCCATAGTAATTCATCCCCCATATAGTAATTCATCCCCCCTATAGTAATTCATCCCCCATAGTAATTCATCCCCCATATAGTAATTCATCCCCCATATAGTAATTCATCCCCCCTATAGTAATTCATTCCCAATAGTAATTCATCCCCCATATAGTAATTCATCCCCCCTATAGTAATTCATTCCCCATAGTAATTCATCCCCCATATAGTAATTCATCCCCCATATAGTAATTCATCCCCCCTATAGTAATTCATTCCCCATAGTAATTCATCCCCCATATAGGAATTCATCCCCCATATAGTAATTCATCCCCCATAGTAATTCATCCCCCATATAGTAATTCATCCCCCATATAGTAATTCATTCCCCATAGTAATTCATCCCCCATATAGTAATTCATCCCCCATATAGTAATTCATCCCCCATAGTAATTCATCCCCCATATAGTAATTCATCCCCCATAGTAATTCATCCCCCCTATAGTAATTCATTCCCCATAGTAAAATATCCCCCATATAGGAATTCATCCCCCATATAGTAATTCATTCCCCATAGTAATTCATCCCCCATATAGTAATTCATCCCCCATATAGTAATTCATTCCCCATAGTAATTCATCCCCCATATAGTAATTCATCCCCCATATAGTAATTCATCCCCCATAGTAATTCATCCCCCATATAGTAATTCATCCCCCATAGTAATTCATCCCCCATATAGTAATTCATCCCCCATATAGTAATTCATACCCCCTATAGTAATTCATTCCCCATATTGTGTCAATTCACTTACCTTTGCTCCGCGCGTTCTTCTCGCCGTGTTCCTGCGCCGTTCTGGTCTTCAGGGCGGACTGTGAGAGGAGAGGAGTTCGTCACGCTGCCCCGCCTACATCCTGGCTGCCCCGCCTACATCCTGACAGCTGCAGAGTCCTGACTTTTGGGGCGGCCGCCCGAAAGGAGGGAGGGGGGCGGCCGCCCGAGAGGAGGGAGGGGAGCCTGCGCCCGGCACACAGAAGAGCCGCATTTAAGTTTGTAAAGAGCCGCATGTGGCTCGCGAGCCGCGGCTTGCCGACCACTGGTGTAGGGGATATTTTCTTGGCACTAGCAAGGTGTACCTAAATAGTGAGTGTGTATTCCTGATTCTTTTTCCCAGTATCATTTTTTTTCACTAAAATTAAGCTTTAATCTGGCAAAGGGTGATTCCTACAAGGGACAAAGACCACAAAAAAAGTCTCTAACCCGTCCTTGCACTATTTTAAACAAAAGAAAAAGTTTTGGCTGGAGCTGGTAGTAGAAGACATGTTTCAAGATTTATTGTAATCCTTAGCAGCATTTAACAGATAAATTGTCTGTTGTCTGTACTCAATCTTATAGGGAATTTATTGGGATAAATATGACAGTGGCCATTACTGGCATGTCTGTGTTCAGATCCATTTCCTTTCTTCATTGTTTACCAAGTCATTGACGTGAAAACAGAATCTCATTTACAAATGTTACAAGTCAGGGATTCACCATTAATGAAAGAGTTATAAAGGTGACAATGGCAGTTATATTTGAAGCATCTCCCATTTCTTTTGGATGTTTTGAGCCAGTGTACATTGCCTTTGCAAATAGTTTTGTTGAAGTCCAAAGTCACAGATGATTAACTGCTGCAGGAAAGCATTTTATGACCTGTTCTTGTTCTAGGTCTGTTAGTCTGTGTTCTGCTAAGGCTTCAATAGTTGTCAAGGCTGCTGAAGTCTAGGAAAGTCTCCCATATCAAGTATGAGAAATCAACAGGCTTGATGGGTGCTCGAATAATTTAGGTTTAATAGCAGGGTCACTAAAATAAGTATTAGTTATACATTACCCTCTGGCTATGGCCTTTTGGTGGATTTTTGTTTTAAATATAGTCTGTTATGTAATATATCCAGTCTGCAGATGCCATTCGAACATACTACAGATGACTGTATGACACATACATAAACATGGGTATTAATTTTCATGATCAAAATTTACAAAGATGCAGAGTTGTCATGTGGAAAGTACACCCTATATTTACCACCATTTCAAATCGATGAAATTAGAATACAGTGTTCCAAATTAGGAGGATATGATTAGAACTCTCTTAGGAAGTATTTAGGTGGAACACGTCTTATTCAAACCTTAGGGTCTAGTTTTCTTTGCTATGGACATGTGTTGTGTCATAATACCAAGATCAATAGAACTCTATGTGGCCCTCAGAAAGAAAGTAGGTGATGTCTATGTGTCTAGCAAGGGATTTAAAGAGATTGCCAAAGGGTTCAAAATCAATAATTCCACTACATGGAAAATAATCTACATGTGATATAGATTTGAAACAATTGCTCATTTATCCAGAACTGACAGGCCCAGCAATTCTAAGAGCTGCCTGTATAATGCTAAAAGAAGTCTCCAACAAACTCTAAAATGTCACCACAGGATCACCAGGTAACTCTTGCAACAGTTGAGGTCAAAGTGCATGTATCTACAATCGGAATAAAATGTACCAATTCAACTTGCATGAGAGGTGTATTAAGAAAAAGAACATTGGCACAAGATAACAGTTTGCTATTAAGCTGGGTTGAACCAAAAAAACTGTCCTGATTCCCCCATCCACACATTCGATGTAGATCAGGAAATCCTCCCCGTTATATCTTTGTATTCTGACAGTAAGGAGGCTTCCCCATCATCAGGAAATACAGATTAGTGCTGCAGCCTATTGCCTGCAGTACTGATCTAGCGAAACTCTACTAAGCGGTAGATTGACTTCTGTTCAACCACAGTGGTCATACATGGATCAAAATGTGTCTGCTCACTGCTGAAGAGGCGTAATTTCAATCAATGCATGGTCAGCTTTAAACAAATAGGCAAAGACTAGGCCTACTGCAACAATACACAGAAGGCTGAGCAAGCAAAGATAGCGATTTTGGTCACAGTAACAGTAAACAAGTTTTCCCCAACCCAAAGACAGGAGTCAGGAGTGGAACCCTATTATGTTCAATAAATGATTGAAATAGCACTTCTTCGGTTTGTTCGTGTTCTTATTCATAGTTACATAGTTACATAGTTAGTCTGGCTGAAAAAAGACAAAAGTCCATCCAGTTCAACCATTAAAAAAAAAAAAAAAAAGTTATAATCCTACACCCACAGTTGATCCAGAGGAAGGCAAAAAAAAACAGCAAAGCATGATCCAATTTGCTCCTGCAGGGGAAAAAAATTCCTTCCTGATCCCCCGAGAGGCAATCGGATATTCCCTGGATCAACTTTACCTATAAATGTTAGTAACCAGTTATATTCTGTATCTAAGAAAGAATCCAGGCCTTTTTTAAAGCAATCCACTGAGCGGGCCAGAACCAACTCTTGAGGGAGTGTATACCACATTTTCACAGCTCTCACTGTGAAGAAACCTTTCCGTGTTTGGAGATTAAATTTCTTTTCCAATTCAAGTATATAATCTTTATCTATAGGCACTGTTTTAATAAAAATATAATGTTTGCATGTTCAAATAAGTTGAAACAGTCATTAATTTCCATAGGAATGTATGTAATTTATTCATATGACTCTTAATGAAAAGTGCTTTTTTCTTGCTGATTTCAGGATATTAGACTGATCCCATGAAGTTGGTTTTCTTCTCCTGGTTTATATGGCTGTCTCATTACCAACATCATCATGTAGAAATGGGTCTTTGTAGACATTGGATTGTATGTGAGGATGCTGAGGCCCCACCAGCATTCTAGGGCTGAAGTTGAAGCAAGGTGGATCACCAGTTGCTGCTGGAGCAAAGGAAAAGTAAGTATTCCTCTTGCAGTGTCTCATTGTATTTGTAGTTTTTCCAGAAATGGAGTGCAGAGGTAGCTTACCTCTGCCCTGGACTAAATGAACAAGGCTTTATGAATAAAAAGAGGTGGGGCACTCTAACTGTATTTTTATTTTATAGTTGACTGGAGTTTATAAGTGGATGTCCGGTCCTAACTAAACTTAAACCTGCTCCCATTCCCATTCTAAGCCCTATATTAATTTTCCTGTAAGGGAAATTGCTTACCTTATCTAAGGACACTCTGGTCCAGTCTTATGATCTTCCCAGCAGCCGACTTCAGGGGAGAGGAGAAAACACTGATAATGGCTGCATAGCCTTTGCAGTGACGGCACCCATAGACACTACTATGGGGCATGGGTTGTCAGCTGTCCTTCCTCAAATCGATAGGAGGTTGACTCTTACTGATCTACCTTACTCAATGACTCTGTGTGAAGGGCTGTGCACAGCATCCCCCCAATGCTCCCCACCATCACCCACACTTCCCTTTACCCCCCCTTTTTTTTTTGCTTTCTCTTTTTCTTCTTCCTCTGGGAGCATTTCCTCCCATTCTGCTGTTCTTTATTTTGCCTTTAACCGCCTCCCGCACATCATGTAAGGAAATGACGGGAGGGTGGTGGCTCTCTTGTTCTGGGAGGACCTCCTCCCACTCTAGCTGTGCATGCGCGCCCCCAGGGGTGCCTGGCGTGGTGATTGGTGGTGCGCCGTGTTCCTGGGACACAGCAGATCTCAGATCGCAGTGAAGAGCTGATGACAGGGCCTGTGTCTTGTGACCAGCTGTGTCCAATCACAGCTGATCTCATGTAAATAGGAAATGCGGGTTATCGGCAGTCCTCTCCTCACACTGTCAGCGTGTGAAGAGAGGGGAGTCAGTAAGCGGCATTCCTCAGAGAGGACATCTACACTGATCATCAGGGCACTGATCATCACTGTAGCACAATCAGTGTTGCTTTTCAATGCCCATAATTGCCACCTGTCAATGGCCATCAATGCCACATACCAGTGCCCATCAGTGCAAGCAAATTCCACATATCAGTGCCCATCAGTGCACATCAATGCCACATACCAGTGCCCATCAGAGCTGCCTTTCAGTGCCAACTATCAATACCAGTCAGTGCCGCTTATCAGTGCCAGTCAGTGACGCCTATCAATGCCGCCTATCATTGACCATCAGTGTCGCCAATTAGTGCCACCTATCAGTGCCAATCAGTGCCAGTCAGTGTCGCCTATCAGTCTGCCTAACAAATCCAATCAGTGCCGCTTATACGTGCCAGTCAGTGCTGCCTATCAGTGCCATATATGAGTGCTGCCTTTCAGTGCCCATCAGTGATGCTTGTTAATGCCCATCAGTGCCGCCTATCAGTGCCTCCTCATCAGTGCTGCCTATCAGTGCCCATCACTGCAGCCTCATTAGCACACATCAGTGAAGGAGAAAAAGTACTTATTTGCTAAATTTTATAACAGAAAGTAAGAAAAAACTTTTTTTAAACAAAATTTCAGTCTTTTTTAGTTTGTTTAGCAAAAAATAAAAAACCCAGTGGTGATTAAATACCCCCAGAAGAAAGCTCTATCTGTCTCAAAAAAATGATAAAGATTTATTTAGGTACAGTGTTGTATGATCGTGAAATTGTCATTCAAAGTGCGACAGCACTGAAAGCTGAAAATCAGCCTGAGCAGGAAGGGGGTAAAAGTGCCCTGTAGACAAGTGGTTAAAGTGGTCAGAAACACAGAAATATTGAGCATCCCTACTGCAACGTTACTTAGCCTTCGGTATAACTGATGTCTAGGATTGGATTTGTACATACCTTGATACTAAGGATGTTTAATAGGACTTATGTAATGGCTGTATGTGATACTGCAAGCACATTTGTATGTATTAGCTGTTCTGTATGATCACAAAAAACGTATACTTACCTGAGCCCTCACTCGATCCAGCTCTGTGCCCATTTGTAGCAGCTCTGTCTTCTCTCCCTGCTTTCATAGGCTTTGTTGAAGCAAGAGTCATTGGCTCCCACTGTTGTCATTCAAATCCTGTAACAAGGGAGTGAAGGGTCAGGGCTGAGCAGTAGTGTCTGTGTCCATAGATGGAACCTGCAGATGTGCCACAATAGGAAGTGGATTCCAATGGTGGCACACCGATAAGACGAGGAGCCAGGAGCACTGGTGGGTGACCCCAGGAGAGACGTATGGTGCCAGTCTGAGCAATTGAGCAGGTAAGACAGAGCAGGTAAGACATGTTCAATATTAAACTTTATAATCGCTTTAAATATACTTGAATAACTATATTCAGAAATCTATTTTCTCAGTCTTGAAAATTAAAGAAGAGTTTATCATCTTGTGTTAACCATGAGCATCACAACAAGCATTGCCTATGAGTATGACTTACATCCTTATAGGATTTCACTTATTTCTGCTTTCCTATGGGATAACCTTTTGAATAATCGTCTGTTCTTGGCTCGTGCATACAGAGGGCAGCTGCAGTCTGACACCCATTCACTCCCACTGATGAAAAAAGGCTAAGAGATTAAATAAAAAAGCATTGAAAGATGGCAGCAGGTGAGCGAGAACAAGGCAGCTCAGACTCCCCCTTCCTCTGTTTTCTGCTGCTCACAGAACAGCACCAAGACCCATTATCATAAAGGTGCATTCTCCGCCATCGTATTTTCCATTCTGTCGTTCACTGCTCCTGGGAGATGTATCGTTCATTTAAATAAATAGAAAAGGGTCCACTAGGTGTATGGTTTGCAAAACTGCTGGCAGGTGTGTAATCCTGGTGATAATTCCACACATTTGAAGGAAAAGGTAAATATTGTTTCTGAAATGATTACAGTTTCCATATGCCGGAACACGGAGAACTTACGGCCTTTCAACAGGAATTATTTGTTAAAAGTAAACAGTCTCAACAGTTTATATATGTTTTTTTTTCTTTTGCTTTCTCTATTCTTTTGAATTGTTTGTGTGATACAAACACAAATGCATCGTGTGCCATTTAATGAGTATTTCCATGAGTATAGGTTCGTGTTGCTTTTTTTTTTAACTCTACTGTTACCAGAAAGCTTTGACCATTAGTACACCGAATAACTTATACATGACATAAACGTTGATATTTTTGAGAGAATCGGATGATGAATGAATGTCTACGTGCAGGTCCTGCCAACAGATGGTTGTCAGAGGAAATAGTGATAGGACAGAATACGAATTCTTCTCCAACCTCTATTGTTTCCCTTCAGTCAAGACAACTCCAGAATTGACTAAATACATTTTTCTGGGTTTCATTACAGCTCAAAGTATTTTTTTTTAAATCATGAACAGAACAGAGAAGGATATGAAC